>NC_067483.1:47460851-47780493 GCF_947179515.1 Apodemus sylvaticus
AGAGAAAATGTAGAAAGGGAAAAAGAAGGAAATTTAAACAAGCAAAAGTGGATGTACTGGGAAGGGGAGTTGACACATTTAGTAAAAGTGCTTGCTCTGCAAGTGATGAAGCCCTGACTTTGATTCCCATATCCCACTTAAAAGCCAGCTGTGGTGATACACACATCAAACCCAGTATTCCTAAGGCATATATGAAGCCAGATTCCATGGACTTCAGTATTGGTTTAAAAGCAGTTTGAAGGAGGGCGGTCTCTTCCGTTCTAGGCATGTCCCTCATCTTTATCCATCACCCCCCATCCAGGATACCCTGAGTTCATTATAGTCCACAGGCTTCCACCCTTTCAGAATGTCATGCACTTGGGATCCTGCATTTTACAGCCTTTGCTCATTGGTCCCAATTTTCTCTCTCATGAATATTATTTGAAAGTCTTCATATTTTCTGACTTGATCCATCCTTTTGTTTTCACTGTGAAATATTCACTTGCTTAAATGTAGCACATTTTATTTTATTTATTCATTTAAGGAAATTAGCTAATTATTCTGGTTGATTATTTTTGTTGATTTTTTATTATAAAGTTCCTTTAAGCACTTATGTATTGACTTTGGGTGGAAATATGCTTACTTTGTCTAAATATTAAACACCTTGATCTTGCACCAAAGATACATTCTACCATTTTCATATCCTCTGATTTTTGTTTCTCTTTTCAATTTTTTTATCACATACTTGATTTTCATAGAGATGCTTGATTTCAGATAATATTGCCTGTGAGATGTGTCTTTAGAATGTTTAGTGATTTCTGTAAATGAATAAAATCTAAATCCTTACATTTTCACAGTTAATTTTTTGTCAATATTGTATCAGTTGCTAAAAGGAGGCTTCACTCATTCTTTTGTTGATGTTCTTTTTGCCACACTTGTAAGTTTTGATAGTATTCGCATAGATTAGAAACTCCACAGGACAGTCCATACACTTTCCTTTATGGATATAGATCCATTTTAAGGAATTTATGGGGAAATGTTCTGTGCTCTTATTTAGTGCATAGGCCATAGCCATTTGTGATATCATCATTTTGATTGCCAAAACTCTGTCCTCCCTCTGGTCTTATTTCTAGGCATCATAAAGACTTTTCCACAAGCTCCCTTTTGTAGTTTAATGCTGGTTGCTATACTTGTTCTTACTATTTTGTTGTTCTTAAAATTCCTTTCCTTCACTGTCCTCTTTAAAGAATTGTTCATTAAATATGATCCTTGCTTCACAGTGATTTGTGCTTTTACTTCTTTCTGCACACTAAAGCTTTTCCCATTTATTCTAGTTGTTTGACCCGTGATGAGTTTCTTTGCCATGAGAATGTTCAAAACTTCCTGATCTCAAGAAGACACCATCATTCCTAATTCTGAGCCATTTATAATTGTTGTTTTTCAACTCCTTCTCTGGCTTCCTCTATTTTGTTTCTTCTTTGGAATACAATTATTTATATCCATTTACAGCTGTATACCCATATCCTTCATATGTATACAGCTATGATCTTTTACATTGTTTTGTCAGTGTCTATACAGCCTTTCATTTTTCTTCCTCAGAATGGGGGAAAGATAAGCATTCTTGTGTAGCAGATATTACATTTTATTTTCATAGAAAATTAACTTCGTGTAACTGGAGTCCAACTTGTTTACCCTTGCTGCTAGAAGCAACTTCAACATTATTTTAAAATTTGTTTATTCTGCCTCTTTCAGATGGTCCATTTGTCAGCCAACTACTTTTGAATTTATGTATAGACTTCATGAATTATCAATTCATTTCTCTTCTGTCTTTCAATGCACTGCAGTGTCACCAATGGTCTAGGTACCTTCTTAAGTCTTTCTGGTAGGTTTATTAAAGAATTATGTCAGCTGATGCTATAGAGATAGCCAACCAGAGATGGCCTCAGGACAGAACATCACACCAAGGGACACTATGGAATGCTGCTGATTGTTTCTTCCAAGTTTTAAATCCTCTCCAAAGTTCATCTCCTTCCATTCATTTTTACAAAAATTTTTACAAAAAAATACATTCATGCTCACTTTATATATCTTAAACTATGTTTTGTGTTTTTATCAACATGAAGGATAACTCTTGAGGAATTTGCTCTTCTGCAGTGGTAGATCCTTTTAACACCTCATATTCCTTCTTCTACTTAATGCAACGTATACACATTACTCAGATGATGGTGGCAAACCAATTATTAATTCCATATTATTAATTCCATTGCTAAGAATGCTAATGTTGTTTATGTTTTAAATTTTATTTTTTTCTTTTCTTTTCTTTCTTTCTTTCTTTTTTTTTTTTTTTTTTTTTGAGACAGGGTTTCTTTGTATAGCCCTGGCTGTCCTGGAACTCACTCTGTAGACCAGGTTGGTCATGAACTAGAAAATCCACCTGCCTCTCCCTCACAAGTGTTGGGATTACAGGCATGTACCACCACCGCCCAGCTAAATTTTATTATTTCTATTACTGAGATGTTTCAAAGAATATACAATATAGTTTGTGTTTGTTCCGAATTTACTGTCAGCTAATAAAAGATCTTTGAATGTACTATGAGGTTCCTTTACAGCAACGCTTTGTGAGGGAAACTTGTGTATTTTATAGAAGGTAGCTCTGACTTATTCAAGTCCAATTAGATATTGAGGTACAAACGGGTTAAAGATTCTATAATAGTTCATAGACTATCACTTCTAAATAACATTAAACAAATTAATTTAAAAATACAGTTTAGTATTTTTGTTCATTTCTTTTAAAAACTTGGATTTCTAATGAAAGAAATAACAAAAATCATACACTCTAATCTATTTATAATGTTGCAACATCAAATTTAAATTCATATTACATAGCAGATATTCATTTGAGAGATATTAGTAATATCCTTTGTGTTCTCATGATGTTAATATGTCTTCATGAAGATACCTATGCACATTCATACCTATTGTTTATCAAGTTTCATGTAACTTGACATCACTGTCTTCTTCAAACTGATACAACAGAGCAAAATAAAATGTGTGGTTGATAAGAAATAGATTAAGGAAGTCAGGACATGGTGCAGGCAGATCTAGTTTCTGACAAAATATGGCCTCTTGGTTCTTAGCCATTTTGGTCTTGCTAAAGAACAAGATGGTGTGGGAGTCCTCCAGACTGTATTCAGTTTGTTATGCGCGTGTATGTGGCCAGGGACTTCTGACATCCCTTCTTCTATCTCTGAAGTATCTTGACTAGTCTTTTGCCACCATTCTCAGGTGATGATTTCTATAAAGGATCTAATTCCAAATTCAACCAGTGACATGCCTAAGAGTTAGAACATTAAAAATTGATAAAGGAATAGCTAGATAAAACTAAGCATAATCAGAGTTATAAAAGAAAAATTACATTATTACTCATAATGACAATCCTCACAGAACAAAAATAGGGATTCCTAATATTAATAAATTTAAAACATTAGGGGAAAAACAACTATGAGGACCGCTCTCATGCAGAGAACATATTAGATTATTCATATAATAGTAATATAGAAGACATTTTCTCAAAAAAAATCAAAATCAAAAGAGAGATGACCAGAATTGTTTTTAATGTTCAAACCTTAACTGTAAATGTGATCATTTGATAAGTGAATTGCCTTATTATTATTTTAATTTATAGTGTTAAATTTAATTTCAGGGTATTTTGGATTTTATCATTTCAGGATCATCAAACAATTTTGAGAGCATGGGCTGTGAAAGATTTTGCCCCAAATTGTCCTCTGTATGTTCAGATATTAAAACCAGAAAACAAATTCCACATCAAGTTTGCAGGTAAGTTTTGGTCTTCATTGACAGCCTGCAAATTACTCTAATAATTTTCAGGAGTTTTTTGTTTATTTTTTGTTTAGTTTTACATTTTTGAAGTTATTATCACTTCACTTATTCATGATTCTGTGGAACAGTTAGAATTCTCTTTTAAGCATCTATTAAAAATAAAAAATTCTAATATGCAGGAATTTAATATTCAAAATGAATCTTTACTTTTGACATATAAATTGCTGATTTTAGCATCTGAATTTGCCATGTATTTTTGTAAGATTATTTGAATTTTCAAATGATGCTGTGATTAAATTTTGAAATGTTCTGTCTTTAAGTTTGTACATAGTCAGTTTTCTCCCACACATATTGTTTAAAGCATTCATACCTTAACTTACAGTATATTGCAGTGCAGTATAGTTAATTTGGGTTATAGACCTTAACATAATTCAAGAGAGAGAATCTTCTGTTTTATGTTCTTTGAGACACTTATTTTTAAAATAAAACATTACAAGTATCAGAGAGAACATCCTTTGCATCACTAGAAAATTGAACAACAAAATTATAATTATTTTCCTAAACACTTTTGTGGGAGAAAGGAAGAGCTTTGTACCTGATCAGTGACTGATAGACTTTTCTCCCAACTAGAACAGACATTGTGTTTTAATTCATCTCAACAATGGAAGTTTAAAAGATTATTAAAATATAAGTTCTTTGAGCAATATTCCACAAGTTATTTGGTCCATGTATCTTTAAATGCTAATTAGTTGGTTTATTGTACCAAAATAAACATTATAAATGAATTTGAAGTAATACAGTAATGAGGTTGGTGATAGAGTTTTTATGTCCTTATCACAAGTGATGTCTGGTTTTAACAAAATGTTTATAGGACAGTGTAAAACACTGACACTTTGCCCCATTTGAAAATATTTTTGCACTTTGGAATATTTTTCTTTAAAAGGTACTCACTGCAGGGGTTCTGACTGTGGTCTGAGGTGCAGGTGCCAGGATGCAAAATGCTGACAAAGATGTGGGAGTGATTCTATTGTACATGCTTTTGGGGGTGAAATGGCAAAGTATATGGGAAGTGCCTCATGAAGTGTTTTTCCAAAGCCTGCTTTAAGCAAATATTTGTGTTTTAAATTGCTATTTATAAATGTCGAAGAGCATATTTGGGCAGCATTAATGGCATGAGCAGGAGTGAAAAGTGTTAGAGGAAAATACTACATCTGAATGTCAACATTTAAGGTTTTAAAAGGGCAGTTATGCAAAGTATTACTCTGAATCATGCTTTCTGTTCCTCCTGAAAAAACTGCCTGTGTTCAACTGGATATGGCCAGAGCCAGTGATTAGAATATATTTGGCAAACTTTTGGCTGCCCATTTGATCTTAATTGATTGGACTTAATCTTAAGTCAACTGCTGCATCTGGAATGGAAAATCAGCCCATCATTTTAATGTGAGATTACTCACTCAGAGAAGACATCCACTCTTCTTCCCTTCCTTTATCCAGCCAAGAATAATATTCTTCCCATAGATTGATCATCTGCTGAAATAGTGTGTTTATAAGAAAGGTGTTACAGAAACTATTGTTTTTTTTTCTTTCAAATATTTCATTTGACATTATTTTAGTAAAGTTTCCAAAATGGGTACATTATTTAAAAACTCTCTCCCAGTAGTTCATCTCAATATTTCTTATTTTGACACATGTTGAAATTTTGCTTAATAGTGCTTTAAGTTCTTTTATAGCTGAGATTACAACATATCAGATGGGAGTCTTTTTATAGTATAAAAGATGAAAGCATTGTAGTTTCATTAAAATGTCATAAAGATGTTAAGGATGATGTATGAAGCTCTCAGATCAATATAATTCATTTTACATCTCAGCAAGCATTTGAGAAGTAACAGACTTTTCATAATAAAAGGCAGTGGATAAAGCTGTCAGATTGTTTAATAGATCATTAAAATGATGGTCCCTAAGGAGCTAAAGTCTATCATGTGTGTCTCATTGGAATGTGGTCTTGCAGCCTCTGAGCTGCATCTGAAGAAGCTCTGTTTAGCCTCTTCAAAGAAAGAATAGCAAAAGGAAAAGTAAGACTCATCCATCACAGTGCCTGCCTATGTTGAACCCTCTTATGCTCCAACTCAAGTCATGTTGATATGTAGAATTTTGATGAATAAAGCATACAATGAATTATTAAGTATTGAAATCTATATACAGCTATAGAAAACTACCAGCAATCGCAAAAAAATAATTGCTAAACATCACATTTCCTTGATGGTTCTTATTGTGTTCTTACATTGCTTAAGTACAACTTTGACTTTCATGGATATCCAAACAAATACATTTTTATTTTTAGCCTTTTCAATGGCATCCTCAAATAACCCTAAATTGAAGAAGAATCTTCCAACGATTATACCTTATGCATTTTAAAATTAAAACATATTAATAAAAGTGGCTGTGGTGAAAGATTTAAATTTCTGCTTACAACTGCATAAATATTACACACTGAAAATGCTACAGCAAGTTATCTCTCATGGAGATTTATGTATGTTTCTTCCTTCAAATAAATGACAGCACGCATCCAATAAATGGATGTAAGTGTTTGAAAATACTGAAGTAATTAAAATAATACCATCTGCTTTGATTATATCCCAAAATGAAAGACTACAAATGCATTTTATGAGTAATAGAAAAGATAGGTTCTTATTCATATCACCATGAAATGAAGAAAAATTTGTAAACCTAAAAAGAGGCAGAAAGAATAAAATGTTCAGTAAAATAATAGTTTTATATTCTGTATATAAATTACAAAAAATAAACCAAAAGAAAGTGTAATTCACAGGTAATATAATTATTGTTTTTGAAGATAAGTTTCCAAAAAGACATAGGTGACTTATTCAGAAACAAGCTACACTTTCAGTAGTTTGTGCTCTTAATGAAGAATTTATCCAATAAAGCACAAAATATGTAAATGTTGACTGGATACCATGCAATGTTTTCATATTTTCAGCTGTATAACCTCATAGTTCAATTCCTCTAAAATTGTTTCATAATTAACAAAGACAATAATAAAGAAAAGACACTCCAAATCTGAGTCATTAATATTTTAAAATACACAAGAAAATCAGCTACTTATAAGTGGAATGTATAAGAGTAGCTGCTGTCAATTATAGCTCAGTACCTTCTTCTCATACTAACCAATTTTATTACATTAACTTCTAGAAAAATATACTAAATTAAATATGTTATATGAATATATACTATCATATCTGAGAGAATATATTATCAACTCACAGATTTAAAAGACAGAAAAGGATTAGGAAAGGTATGAAAAAGTAACTCAGCTTAAATAAGTTATCTTCAGAATATTGTAGAGAAAAAAATTAATGATCACATTGTCAGTAGGACTTGAAAATTAGGAAAAAACAGAGATGTCCACTAAGGAAGGTTTTCTCTTTGGATTCCATGAGGATTTCTGTAGATCTGGAAAAATAAAGGCATCAAGTTCAAGAAGACAAGGATTAAAATATCATTGTCTAATAAAACATCAGGTCATCTATCTATCTATAGGGATAATTCTAAAACAAATTTCCTTCATATGATGGGTGTGTGTGTGTGTGTGTGTGTGTGTGTGTGTGTGTATGTATGTGTATGTATGTGTGTGTAAGAGACGGAGAGAGAGAGAGAGAGAGGAGAGAGAGAGAGAGAGAGAGAGATTTTAATATCTCATTAATGTGTACAATTTCTACTTTTACCATTCTCTGTCAGTAACCATTATAAGTGTGGGTGCTGTATCTAAAACTGCTTAGTCATTATTGCCTATTAACTTGCTAACAGACATTTCAAAATGTAGATTTTCAAAAACCATTATTATGTCTTTATCTAAATCCCATTTATCAGCCCTTCTCACCTGCATCTGCAGAGGTTATACAAAAGAACACACTATGTTTTCCATCTATTCCATCTAGAGGATCCTTAGATCCGCTGACTTCTTATTTATGGCTTCTGGTTTTCATGATGGTACCAAAACATCCGCCTTTGTTGTTTCCTGCATATTGGGAAGCTTTTCCTCTGCTGCCATCCGTCTTCCTGCATGTACCCAACACTAATCACTACTGTGTACAGATTTTCACATCTCCAGTGTCACATTGAGTTTGCCAGTTTCTTTGTTCTATGGAAGAAACACTACCTTTATTTTGTAGTCAATTTTTGAATATTTTTCTTATTTTGGATTATTTTGTCAGCTTTGATAGACTAAAATTCATCTGGTGATGTAGATAGGGCTATATGTCAAACCGATTTTCATTAAGAAAGATTTTCAACTCAATATTTTTTGTGTTGTAAAAATTGGTACTGGGGCTTATGACACAGATTACTAAATAATTCTATAAGTAAGAGTGAGGGAGAATGTGAATATGTGATATCATATGTTCTCTACTTACCTTACTTGTGAGCAATAATTAAAGCTTCTTAAGTGTCAGTATTTGATATAAAATCATACAGGGCAAATTTTGCCTTCATATTTTTGAGTAACTCATAAATAAATTCTTCTCCATTGATAAATGCAAAAAACATCATGATCATTCAGTACAGATACAAACATGAAGCTACAACTCAACATTTAAGCAAACTGAAATGAAACTCATAATTGCCTCTCCTGTTTGCATTCCAAACTAGTTTAAAAGCCTAGAAACACATGCACACAGACCAGTAAAACACACACACACACACACACACACACACACACATACACACACACAAGCTGCACATGCTAGAAGAGGAACATGAGAGATTTTTATTTCCTGCTAGAAAGAAGAAGCCCTTGCATAAACTCAAATTACCTTTACAGCTTTACTGCCTTCTCGCACTCATTAATTTCATCTCCAAGAAGTTTTCTGTCTCTTTTGCTGACAAAGTTGCCTGCCATTTAATTATGACACCGATAAATGTGGTAGGGTAATGGAATAGGGATGACCTGACAGGTAAACTTATGTTAACCTTGTAATCCCATTCCTTAAGTCAAATGTTATTTATCTTTTCTTTCTCATATGATTTCCTTTCAACTGTTGTGTCTTCAGAAAGGTTTCTACTTCTTTAAACCACAAAAGAGCAGACAACAATGTTAAATTGGCAGATGGTACTTGCAAGTCAGAGTAATGCTTACAATAACAATTACTGAAATTATGAATCTCTCTAAATTTTACTTTCCATGTATTATGATGTTTTATATATAACATAACCTTACAGTGGTTAATGAATGAAAAATCACACCCATATTTCAATGTGTTTACTGAATGAAATACTTTCTACTTCACAATTATATCAAGTCTTGAGTATGAATCATCTCCAAGAGGCGTAGGAGTTAGTTCTGCAGTAATTACAATGCATAATTACAATACAATTTAGATGTGAGTAACCCTAAATATACATTTAACAGTATTGTTGGCAATATTATAAACTATGAATTTTCTTAGGGAGCATGACTACAATTATAAAGACATAATTGTAAAAGATACATACATTCAACTCATGTCTTTGAGAAATAGTTTACTTAAAAAAAATGAAGATTGTATTTCATCTTTGACAGTATGTTCATTTATTTCTTTTTTGTGAAACATTAGACTTTTCAGTGCCTCACATTGGCCTACCCAAAAAATAGTGTGGAATATTCCAAAGCAATATAAATATTGGAAATTATCTTAGCTGTTTCTAAATAGCATATGGTTATGCAGGCTTGACTTTCTCCAAATGGTAAAGTGTGATATTTTCAAGCAGAGTGATTTCTTCATTTCCCATATCACACCCACATAGACATCATCTTATGCTTTGCTTCTGAAACCTGCTAAAGAAGACATATTATGTACTTTCAAAATATAGAACCTCTGAACTTCAAAGTCCTTGATGGTTCTAAATGGAACCCAAACTATTGAATAAAAGACCGTGTTCTGTACCATTTAGAGAACCGTTAACGAATTGGAAAATTCAATTTACACTTTAAAAGCTATTAATTAATTAAAGTTTTTATTCAGTCAATTTATATTCAGTCGTTGTCTACATTTTATTCATTTGTTTAATCTTACTATTCATAAATACACATACATAGATGCATGTGTCTATCCATACCCCAAAACAGATGCATGTACCTCATGTTCACATACATATATGCACAGATACATACCTAACAGAAACACATGTACAGATATATAAACACATACAAGGTGTGCATTCACAAACACTCATAAACACATATACACATGTATAATAATTACACACATACAGACAAGCACAGCAGATTTGTACTTTAGTAAATTTTTCAGAGAAGCAAACTGTTCTATTTTATAGAAGTACACTGACAATTTTAACCCCTGAACAGTTTAATAAAAATGCTATTAATCTAGTTCAAATTCAGGCTTTGAGTAATCTCAACAACTTCCTTAAATCCATAGTTAAAAATTTTGTGTTTTCTGAACTTTTCTTGCCATTAATTTTTATTAAATGCTTTAAATTAAAATACTGTTTAAATTTAGACATGCTATAGTCTCATGTATATTCTCAGGGTTCTACAGATTTCCATACATTTAATATCTTATATAACCATGATCCTTTTTATTTCAATAATTAAATTATGATGCTATAAATTATTTTATGTAAAATATGTTTGTGAATATCATTCTTGCTAGGTAATTATTTGAAATCACATTTTCTCTTCTCTTTAGTGTCATTTGCAAGCTTGATATGTGCTTCTATAAAGTAGCAATCCCTTTAATTTATTTGCTTTAGCACCTGAACAAATTGATCTTCCACAATATGCATATCAGGTAGTGTTATTGTAGGTCACTTATAATTTAATTGACTCAATGCACTTTCATGCTCTTTTATGACCATTTCAAACGTCTGTACAATTTTCAAACACTCAGCCTCATAATTCTAATTAAAGTAAAATATTCTGTTGTCTTTGAATAATTACAGGTATTTTCTGTCAGAGACTGAACCACCATTTTCAGTCTTTGACTTGGTTCTTTTAGATGCATGCTTTGAGAAAAACAGTTATGCATCTTTGTGTCCTGTATATTTATTTGTACAAAATATGTCTGTGAATCCTTCTAAGAACAGTCAGTTGTTGTATGCACTCCTGATAAAATGTACATGGTGTGCTTTCTATTTCAGAAGAAACTATCTTCATTTTCTATGTATCATACTCTTTAAATAATCAGTGAAGTAAGATACAAGGAAAACACTTCAACTTACTCTGTATTTTTACCTAGGTTTTAACCCTAAAATCTCCATTGTCTTTCTTTGACAGCATGTCTCTCCATCTCCATGGTTAGTTTCTCTGGTTAGTTTACGATGGTGTCAATTTTAATGCCAGGAGAATTCTTTTGAAGCAAACATGAAGCAAACAGGAGATGACATATTGTGAGGTGCTTACCTTCTGTACTATTTATTTTCTTAATCATCTGTTTAGACACTTCAAACTGTGAATGATGGATTAGCACTCACTAAGGAATAGAAATTTTCTGAATGACATGAGAAGATAAAAGTCTGAGGAAAAAGACATTCAGTTCAAACTTGATAAAAGCGTAACTGGAGGAAATATGATATTCAGTGGAAAGGATAAAAAAAAAGATTCTCCTAGGAGCGATTATTTAGGAAGCTATTATGACTGTTCAGGTGAAAGATGCTGAGAAATTGAATTGAGGTGGTGATAATAGAAAACAAGAGTGAGAACAGATTCGTAAAACATTTCATTTATTTCTTCATCGATTGTGAGAACCCAAAACAGTAAGGAAGCTTTGTGCTCCCTTCACAACTCTCACTTTTTTTTTAATATATCCTCACAATTGATGAGGTTTCTAACAGATCCCTTTGCTACTTGATTCATAGCTGCTTTGGTGTCTGCACATTAGATTCTGAGTCTCTGACAAGCTTCATCTCTTCATGGCTGATGTAGTGCCTGACTACCAGCCTTCTTATTTCTCTGCTATATGGAAAATATGAAAAGCACAAGAAATCTCAAAGATCTAATAGGGATATTTATTGTTAATAGTATATAATTCAATACTATATTATACAAAACACCTCAAAATATATTAAGTAGTTTTTCAGATATATCAGATCAAATAAGCTTCATGTCGGAATATATATGTAAGAATTTTTAAAGAATAAATGACAAAGTAAACAAAAAATAAAAAAGTCTCCTCTGAATTTTTGAATATTAGTTCTTTTAGTCCATAAGGTGAAATATCTAAAGCCTCTGTTAAAAAAAATAAAAAAGCAAAAAACACAAACAAATAAAAACAAACACAAAACAAGACAAAACAAACAAAAAACAGACAAACATGAAAAGGCAGAATGATCCCAGAAGCTTAAGGACAGGGAGGACTTTGTACCCAGAACCTTGTTGGAAGGAAGCACAGTCATTTGGTTAGAGATATGTCCAGTAAGGTTGAAGCATTCAGGTAGTGATGCTCCTTGGAAACTGATTGATATTACCTTTTCCCTGATCATGAAATACTACTTTCATGACATCTTAAAATGATATGAATTCATTTTCTCTAAATGGCTTAGTTTCTCATAATTGATTATCATTGATAACTGACCAAGACTGAGCAGTCAACTATGAAAACATCTGAGAGAAACCTTGATTTCCTACATGAACATTTGTTAACAGATAGTGGTTGCCTGTAGATTTAGAACTAGAGATTCTTCTAGAATTAGCCATTTGTTTCCAACCTTGTGCTCTATTCTAACGATGATAGTTTGTTTCTTCAAGGCCACAGGGTTACATCATTTGTAGCTTCAGCCCTTTAACAGTAGGGGCTGCCAGCACCTCTTTAAGGTTAAATCTTTTCATTCAACTAAAAGATAAATAATTTACATTTGTTCTTTTGAGTTTATGCCTACAATACAACCATCAACTGCATTCAGGCTATTTTATAATATAAGCATATAAAGAGGCCAGAATCTTTAAAGTCATTTAGACTTTTTTGCCTTACAGTGCAGTACTATTGCAGAGATTAACAAAGTAAATAAACAGATATATAGAAGACAGGCCTTGAATTTATTTAATGGATTTTACCAAAATCATTGATTTCATTTTCAAGGAATGAAAATAAATTGTAAATAATTTATGATGTAATATTTAAATAAAATAGTAATAAAACTGTCAAAAAGCAGGAACTTCCAACTATGCAATTAAAGTAGATGTCACCCTGTCTACACACCACCCACATTTACACACACACACACACACACACACACACACACACACACACGAAACTTGAAGATTTTTCTTTATACGAACCAATGTGAAATATTATTCCACAAATTAAAGAATTTCTAGAATTCAATAAAGACACAACATACCCAAGCTTGTGGGACAAAATGAAAACTGTGTGCAGAGGAAAGTTCATTGCACTAAGCACTTTTATACACAAATTGGAGAGTTTTTATACTAACAATTTAATAGTACCCCTGAAGCTTTGGGGGGAAAAAGAAATACACACAAAAGGAGTAGACAGAAGGAAATAATCAAACTCAGGTTGTTGAAATCAATCCATTAGAAAGAGAAAAAAGCGTTATTGAAGTTTATATCTTGCTGAAGAGATATAGAACAAATATACACTTGTATAATTACTTTAAGAAAATAATGCAAGCAAGAAGCAATGGTTCAGATCAGCAAATCATATACAAATAAGGACATTATATATAAATTATGGCGATAAGTTAATGGGCTTTTAAGTTAAAAAAAAAACCACAGTTGTTGGTCAGTCATGGAATTAATAGGAAACTGAGTTTTAAAAAATGCATGTAATCAGAAATGCTAATGTGTGCCTTCAAAGAGAATTTTAGGAAGGGTGGTTGGGAAAGAAAACAGAGATAATATGAAAAAGAAAGCAGTAATCTAAGTTGAAAGGTTTTGTCATTCTGTTATTGATAAAAGCTATTTGACCAAAGAGTACTGTCAGGGTGTCTTACTGAAAGCAAGTTGGAAAGTGCTTGGGTGGTAGTGCAAAGTGGGTGAGTGCTTTCTTACTGAACATTCAGCAATCCAGAGCAGGAGGCAGTTAGCTATGCCATTGCTCACTAGATTCCTTAAGGAATCACGCACACAGCACAGCAAACTCTTGAGGACATCCATTATATTCTTGTACATGAATATAAAAAAAAGACAGGCTATAGGAAATATAGTATCTGGTGTAAGTTAGTATTGATTAACTGTGAACATTTGCCAAAATCACATCAGACATAAAATGCTACAGAAGAAACAATATATAGAATTACTTAAATGAGGAACAAGGTAACAGTTTTATTAATAATAATTTATGTCATTTTTATTAGAAGTGTTGCTAGAAGATGGGTTGTTGATAATGAGTGCCCTTAATCTAATCATAGATTTTAGTATTTTTAATTAGCTTTCAAGATGATTAAAGGTTTGTGACATAATACAATGATAGAATCGGTAAATTTAAATAGGAAACATTTTATCACCTAGAAGTAGTTATGTGCGTTATACAAATGTATTAGAATATGTTGATTTTAAATCCCATATCATTATTAGTAGATGTACATTTTAAGTAATGAATCCTAGTTGATAACCTAATATACGCATGTTAGTGTCGCCAGATTCTCATTTAAATTCCCAAGCTGTTCAGTGAAATAAATAATAAGCAGTGAACCCAATAAATCTGCCAATAGCACCTTCCTCCTTGAAAATTCCAAGTATGATTCAAATTAGAAATGGAAAATAAGGAAATCTATGTATCTGTAGCTATTTGAAAAATATCACCAAGGATAGTAGAATCTATGTATCATCTATCTAGTATCATCTTTTCTATGTATCTTCTATGTATCTATGTATCTATCTACGCTTCTAGATATGTCTCTCTATATCTATGTATCTATCATACATCCATCTATGTATCTATGTATCTATCTCTGTATCTATCTATCTCTGTATATATCTCTTTATCTCTATCTATGTATCTATCTATCTATTATCTATCATCTCTATATTTTACAAAGTGTTCATCTGTCTACATCATTTATATCATCTATATTATCTGTATCAATCTATATATGTTTTCATTTTGCTGAGAGGTAAAATTTTACAGAAATTCTATTTTATTATGAATGATATGTTTGTATAGATTTTAGTATACAATTTCATTTGATTGTCCCCCAAATTAAGAATTTACACTTACATAAATTTTATTTTTTATATTGTTTGCCTCTTGTCTTAATCAAGAATAATGTAAGGAATATAACTGCAACCATGTAATCACTGTAGTGACATTTTTTATTCAATTCAATAGATACATATATTATATATTGCTGATATTCTAAAGCTGGTATTCCTGCTTGATTTCCCAATTCATTTTGAAATATTGAAAGGCAATGCATTCATTATGTCTTGCTTCATAATCACACCCAACATTTCTGCTACAAATATCAAGAAGTATTTATTATCTCAGGTAGAGGTATTTAATGGTTTTGGTTTTTGGAAGGGATAATAAGGGCAATGTGTTGCAGGAATGAAATCAGTTGAGCCTGCTGTTGTTTCTAAATTTGACTCGTAGCAGTAAGCAATGCTGTCACTGTTGTTCCCGCATACTGTTGAGAGTTTAGCGTGGCTAAAGTAGGAGGCCCCCAAATCTTACTTTGTGGACGTTTTTAGGGTTTCCTTAGCATCCTTAGAATATGACAGCTGATTTTTCCTAGAGAAGTTGATACAGAAGATAATGAAGCAGAAGCCACCATGTTTAATACCTAGCCTTGAATAGCACATTCTTCCCGCAGTATCTTTTTGAATACACATACTTCATTGTTCCATAAAAGAAGAAGTGAAAACAAAGACTAACGATACATTCTGGCCGTCATCGAAGCTGAAGCCGATGGGCATTTTCTATACATTTTATAATATATACATATAAAATCTGAGGAAAATAACAAAGAAATGGCAAAGGAATCTGAAAGAAAAAAGAAAACCATTGATGCTACATATCGAATGGTGGAACCAGAATTTGAATCCTTGTATTTCATTTATAGACTATGTGACTGAAAACATGATTCAGTTGTGCGGTACTTTTCCTTATATGCACATGGCTGGAAGCTCCTACAAGGAGGGAGAAAGAGAGGAAGAAGAAATGACTGAGTGATTATACTTTATTTTAATATTCAACTCTGGTGACTAGAAATTTGCATATTAAGTTTCTTTTGTATCCAGTGCTATATGTATGCAGATATAAAGTATGCTCTCATTTCTTTATTTTTTTTAGAAATTATTTTAATGCATTACCTGGATTTTTCATATTTTGAAATTATTAACATACCAACATACTGCAAATGTACAAGCTCATATGACTTTATATATTGCTTTTTGGTTTCTCTTTTTCCGTTTGTGTGGGCAGGTTCATACTCACTTGCTTAGTTATAGAGACAATACTATATAGCCCAAACTAGTCTTGAACTCACAGTAACCATTCTGCCTTAGCCTCTTAATTGGTAGAGTGAGCCATCTTTCCAGGTTTTGATTTTCCAATTTGAAAGATGTATCTGAATAACGATTGTGATGATTTTGACATTGTGTTTATCCTTTATTGACCAATTTAACACTGCATACTAATTTCACATACATCTTCTGTAGATTGATCAGATAACAGAGTCTGTCAAAGTGCTTTTTCAAAACTTTCTTCATGGAAACATTGCAACAAAAATTAAAAGTGTCACCAATGGTCATAAAATTTGTTCATAATGAGTGAAATGAATGCCAAACTGAATTTGTTTCTTTGGATCTGTTATTGTGATTATTACATTGAAGGTTTATTAATAGTTAACTTAAGGAGTATTAGGAAAGTATAATCAGGAGAATATAAGATATCAGCAAGAGAAAAACATCATTTCACTATTCTACCAAATTACATGTTTTTTTTTCCTTTAAAAGTTTATTTTAAACGCATAAGCCTCCTTGGGAAATATAAAGTACAGTATTTTTGTATAATATAGTTAAATATCATTCTGTGATATCGTTTATCTTTCATCCATCATGGTCTTTTTATCCATCGCTGTCTGTGCTTCTATACATTTTTCTGTAATTAAAAAAATTTAGCAGTTATGAGCAGGAAGGAAGAAGTTATTCTAAAGAATTTTAGAAAGATATCTAGTGAACAAAAATCCTAAATGCAGCTTCCCTGTCTGCAAAATACAGAGCAGTGGCGCCCCCAAGTTTACAGGACATGGTCTATGGCTCTGAAAATTCTGGATATGGGCTTTGTCTACATAATACAGTGGTTCTCAAACTTCCTAATGATATCACCATTTAATACCCTTCCTCATGTTGTGTTGACCCCATCCACAAAGTAACAGTAGTTGCTTCTTCCTAAGTGCAATTATGCTACTGCTACAAATTTTAATGTAAATATTTGCAGTTTGTAAAAGTCTTAGGTGAATATTGTGAAAGGGTCATTCAACTCCAAGGGGGTTGTAATCCACAGCTTGAAAACCACTGACCTAATGGATTAAACAGGCCACAGTATCTTCTCTACATAATGAAAATGTACTCATTTCTGGATCTTCAATTCTATTCCATTAGTCCACTTGTCTGTCACTGTGCCAATACCATGCAGTTTTTAACAAAATTGCTCAGCAATATTGCTTGAAGTCAGGAATACTGATTCCCCCAGAATTTCTTTTGTTGTTGAGAATAGTTTTAGCTATCCTGGGTTTCTTGTTATTCCAGATGAATTTGAGAATTGCTTTTTCTAACTCTGTGAAGAACTGAGTTGGGATTTTGATGGGGATTGCATTGAATCTGTAGATCGCTTTTAGCAAGATGGCCATTTTAACTATATTAATCCTGCCAATCCACGAGCATGGCAGATTTTTCCATTTTCTGAGGTCTTCTTCGATTTCCTTCTTCAGAGACCTGAAGTTCTTGTCATATAGATCTTTCACTTGTTTGGTTAGAGTTACACCAAGATACTTTATATTGTTTGTGGCTATTTTGCAGGGTGTCGTTTCCCTAACTTCTTTCTCAGCCTGCTTATCCTTTGAGTATAGGAAGGCAACTGATTTGCTTGAGTTGATTTTATAACCAGCCACTTTGCTGAAGTTGTTTATCAGCTGTAGGTGTTCTCTGGTAGAGGTTTTCGAGTCACTTAAGTAGACTATCATGTCATCTGCAAGAGATTTCACCTTACACCAGTCAGAATGGCTAAGGTCAAAAACTCAGGAGACAGCAGGTGTTGGCGAGGATGTGGAGAAAGAGGAACACGCCTCCACTGCTGGTGGGGCTGTAAGATAGTACAACCACTGTGGAAATCAGTCTGGAGGTTCCTCAGAAAACTGGACATGAGACTTCCAGAGGACCCTGCTATACCTCTCATGGGCATATACCCAAAGGATTCCCCGGCATGCAGTAAAGACACATGCTCCATTATGTTCATAGCAGCCTTATTTATAATAGCCAGAAGCTGGAAAGAACCCAGATGCCCCCTCAAAGGAGGAATGGATACAGAAAGTGTGGTATATTTACACAATGGAATACTACTCAGCAATTAGAAACAATGAATTCACAAAATTTTTAGGCAAATGGTTTGAGCTGGAAAATATCATCCTAAGTGAGGAAACCCAATCACAAAAGGATACACATGGAACGCAATATCTGATAAGTGGATATTAATTAGCCCAGAAGCTCTGAATACCCAAGGCACAAATTGCATAACAAATGACTCCCGTGAAGAAGTATGGAGAGGGTCCTGATCCTGGAAAGGATTGATCTAGCGTGGGAAGGGAATATAAGGACAGAGAAAAAGGAGGGAGATGATTGGAGAAGGGATGGAGAGAAGAAGGTTTATGGGACATATGGGGAGGGGGGATCCGGGAAAGGGGAAATCATTTGGAATATAAACAAAGAATATAGAAAATAAAAATATTTTAAAAAAAGAAAATGTACAAGCTCAGATCAGAGCATATTTCCACCTATAATCTATTTTCTTAAACATAAATATATATACTTATACTTTTATTTATGCATGCATAAGCACAATCTTTATTAATTTGTTATTTTATTTATTTACATTTCAAATATTGTCCCCTTCTCTGTTTCTCCTCCACAGAGCCCCTATTCCATCCCTTCCCCTGCCTCTATGAAGGTGCTCTTCTATCCATCCACCCACTACAGCTCACCACCTTAGCATGCCCCTACGCAGGGCTTGGGGGGGGGGCGGGATCAAGCTTTCACAGTACCAAGGGCCTGGCCTCCCATTGATGCCAGATAGGCATATGTAGTTGAAACCCCTGGTCCTTCCATGTACTCTTTGGTTGGTAGTTTAGTACCTAGGAAGTCTGGGGATTTCTGTTAGTTAATAGTGTTGCTCTTCCTAGGGTGTTGCAATCCCCTTCAGCTTTTCCTAATTCTTCCTTTGGGGTCCCAGTACTCAGTCAGATGGTTGACTGTGGACATCCTCATCTGTATTGGTCAGGTGCTGTCAGAGCTTCTCAGGGGACAGCTATACCAGTTTCCTGTCAACTGTGGCATAAGTGTAATCTTGTCTGAGACTGAGCATATTTTCCTAAAGACTAATTTGCTTTAATGATTGAAAATTATGACTCCAAATGCAACCTTGCAGTCTATAACAGAACATTTGTTCTGAACTGCATATGTTGGTAGGGACTGGAAACTTCAAAAGGAAACAACAAATATTTTTCATAGCAAAGTGCTTAAATGCATAAGGAAGAATATATCATCAGTACAGATATTCTGTCCCCTTATATTTTGCCTGATTTAAATACCCTCAAAGTTTAGAGTCTGTTTCTTTATTCTTTCATCATCATGCTAATATATCATTTTATATTAGTATTTCATTTTTCTTTCTATATAGCATATGTTTAAAAATAAGCAAACACGTACTCAAACAGATTCTATATAATTAGATTTCCCTTTTGTCCTTATTTGTGATGTACTGAAACAAACAAACAAACAAACAAGCAGTAAAATCACACTGGATGAGATTCAAGTTACCAGACATTTCAAGAAGGTCCTTGACAGCAATTATTTTCTTCATCAAATCAGTTTCTTCCTACTCTTGAGGTTACCACTTCAAATTTTCACTCTCTTTAATTTCTATGAAATCATACCATGAGATGTCTTAACTATGTTTTCAAAGTACTCATTTATTTTTCTCTGTTCTTTACTGTGCTTTCATTTGTATTTGATTATAATTAAAGGAGTTCTGCTCATAAATGGTTAGGAGACCATTGCTTCCTAACTTGCCTACAGTTGTGAAGGATTTCTCTTGAATTCATCTTCAAACTTCATTCCTAATTGTTGTTCATAAACAAATCAATATCTCTTACCTCTCTATTTTGACTTCTGAGGAAATTACCTGCATAGACTTTCTTCTACTTTCTACTATTTTATACATAATTATCCTTTGTGTTGTGGTTTAAACACATGTCCTTAATGATGCTTTTTTAAAAACTTCATCAGAACAGGCAAAAACTTCCATTACATCTTCTTTGAGTACCTGCAAATACTTACTTTTAAACATTTACCTCATATTTATTTGTATGTTATAACAGCATCCTTGAACTCTTTTAAAATATCTTTAAATGTGACACTTAAACATATTCAAGGTGGGTGTTTTAGAAATCTAATAGTCATTTATCTATCATGACAGTTTTATAGCAGATGGTGCTATTTGTCCAGTATATAGGAAGTATAACCAGTCCTATGCTTTAGGTGAAAGAAGAACTTTAAAGTTTCTAGTATCATATATATATATATATATATATATATATATATATATATATATATAGGCATATATATACCATAAAGGGCATATACCCTCTGGTATTATTATAATATTAAATTTCAAGAACTTAAGGAAATTCTTCAGTTAAACCAAAAGGATTACATTTCTGAGGACAGTGATTTTGAAAAACATTAACATTAGATGTTAATCATTAGAAGTTATAATTTATTGTAACTAATATTTGATGACTATAATCCATTATAACTAAAATTTCAATGTAGAATATAGAATGTTTGACTTATTTCAATATTTATTTAGTGTGATGAAGACAAAGTTATAACATTAAAATAATTACAGCAATTATAAAAATGTAAACATACCTTTTAAACTAAGTACTAATGAATTAATTGCCACATTTGTTTTGCTAAATGTTGAGAATCTAAAACTGAGGACCCATTTGTATTTAATAAATATATTTATATCTTATGAGATTAAATGATGTAAAGGTTTACTTAAGTCTGTGTTTAGCTATTCATCATTTGAATGTAGGATATTTCTATAAGTGACTAAATCTATGATGTGTGAATACACACAGTAATTCTTATTGATTAATTAAATAGGAATGAAAAAAAGTCACACAATTGTTGGATACTATGTGTTTTTATCAAAATGATAGTAGGTTTCCTAGTTCTTAATCTACTCACAGGTAGACAGAATCTAATGAGCAAAACAATATATGAGAAATTTTACAATTCAGTTATTGTTTGTAAGAAGCTTTTACTCATTAAAATAAAAAAGAATAGCATTGTTTTTGTCTTGACTCTGTTTATGGTTTTGTTTAGTATGTCTTCCCTGAAATGTGTTTGATTTCTGAAATCAAAACCCAGGACTGGGTTGGTTTTGTTCTTGTTTCTGATTACCGATTTCCAATGAACTGTTGCCTAGCAACCACATGGGGAAAGAATGTACTTTTAAATCATACAAGAGCACAGAAAATAATACCATCCACCTTACATAAATGTACTTGTCATAATTGGAAATAGCCAGTACTGGGTCAATGGGACATCTTTAGCCTATAACTCAAAAAAAAAAATGTAACCCATTTCTGGTGCAGGAAGTATTACTTGATGGCATAAAATGACTAGTTGAGGAATTGCCTCATGATTATATAGTGTCTACATTTAAATTACTTTCATGTATGTGTTAGGAAGCTACCATAAACCTTTAGAAACTACAGTAGGAAGCACTAGTAGGTGTTAGTAGGACTTTTCAAAGGCACTTTAGTGTTCTTTGTTCTTCCTAGTATTCCTTCCTTTACCCATCTGCCTCTCCAACTAATCCTGTTCCAGTTTCCATTTTGCCTCCTTAAAACACTGTATTATATTTATGCTTCCTTGGATGATTTCCTTCATCATTCTTAGCTACCCACCCTTTGTAGTTATTTGGATTGTTATATACATTTCTAAACCTTAACAGCTAACCCCCACATATAAAAGAAAACATGCAACATTTGTTTTTTAGGGTCTGACTTACCTTACTCAGAACGAGTGTTTTTAACTCTCCATTTACCTGAAGTTTTGATAAGTTATTTTTCTTAACAGTTGGGTAATATTCCATTTCTTTAAATTACCACATTTGATTATCTACACACCAGTTGATAGATGTAGGCTGTTTCTAATTTCTGTATCTTGTGAATAGAGTAGTCATGAAGATGGATTAATAAGAAACTTTTCTTTGATATAGCTTACTACTTTTCTTTAATTATGATGTAACTTGATATCCATGGGCTTCTTAGCTTCATGAGGTCCTATGCATTCGTTGTAGATTCTCTGCGTTCTTCGTGACTTGTCTTACAATCCTTTCATGTGCCAATGAATTAAAATCTATTTCCTTCTCTTCTGTTAAATTCAGGGTACTCAGTTTTATGCTGAGGCCATAACTATATTTGGAGTTGGATTTTATGCAGAATTATAGCTATGCTTCTACTTTCATTCTCCATTTTAACTATCATCATTTGTAGGAGATGTATCTTTGCTTCAGCATATATGTTTTGTTTCTTTTTCAAAAATCCATAGCTGTGTAAGTTATGTCTGGGACTTCTATTCAATTTCACTGATAAATGTGTCTGTTTATATATATGTATACTCTTCTGTTATTTTATTATTATACCTGTGTAATACAACTTGAAATTTAGAATGATGTTATCTCCAATAGTTCACCTATTTTTCAAGATTAGTATAACTATCTTGTTTTTATCTGTTTCCATATGAAATTAAACATTTTTAGACATTTTCTGTAAAGAACTGTTAGAATAATGAAGGAGTTTCATTAAATATATAGTCTGCTTTTTTTATATAGCCCTTTATATAATATTAATTCTACTGTTTTGCTGACATAGGTATTCCTCCTCAAATCATTCTCCAAAGTAGAACATGAAGTAATATTTCATATTTCTTCTTTTGAAGCCACTGATACTTTGCTAGCAAAACCAAACAATGGTACAATGAAAATGCATATAGACCAATATCCTTTATGTACATATATTCCAAAATAATTCTCAATAACATACTTTCAAAATCAATGCAAGCCAATCAAATGTTTATCAACCACACTTACATTGCTTTCAACCCAGAGATGCAGGAATAGTTTAAAATACATAAATCTATTAATGTAATCTCTCTCATAAACAGACTTAAGAAGAAAAACTACATGATTACTTCATTTGATGAAAAAAGGCCTATGAAAAACTCTAAAAATCTTTTTGTGATAAAATTGCCTGAGATAGCAAAGATACACAGGACATATTTCAACATAATAGAAGCAATTTCCAGCAGTTCCATAATCACTATCATTTTAAATGATAAAAAATGAGAAAAACTGATAGCACTTCAACTCAAATCTGGAAGACAAGGATTTCTCCTCTAAACCCATTCAATATAGTTCTTGATGTATCAACCAGGAGAAGGAGGCAATTGACTGAAATGCAAAAAGGAAGGGAAGAAAAATATAAAATAGAAATGAAGATGCCAACTATTCCTATTTGTAGACTATTTGGTTTTATATATAAGTACCCCCAAAATCCTTCAGGTTGCTTCTAAGGTTTATAAAGACATTCAGTAAAGTACAGGAGACAAAATTAACACTCAAACTAAGTATGCTTTCTATGCACAAATGACACTTCCTAGTCTCAAAAGGTCTGAGTAATAAATCAGGAAAACAATGTCTTTATAAGAGTAAAATATATTCAACTAATTCTAACTAAATATTGTAAAGACTTGTTCAGTGTAAACATTTATATATCAAAGAAGTTGAATAAGATGCCAGTTTCCAGACAGATAGCTCATGTTCATGAAGCAGAAATTATAGAATTTAAATAATTCTATAAATAGGACATATTCCACTGTACTTTTTAACATTCCAATTATGTTCATAGCAGCCTTATTTATAATAGCCAGAAGCTAGAAAGAACCCAGATGTCCCTCAAAGGAGGAATGGATACAGAAAATGTGGTATATTTACACAATGGAATACTACTCAGCAATTAGAAACAATGAATTCACAAAATTTTTAGGCAAATGGTTTGATCTGAAAAATATCATCCTAAGTGAGGTAACCCAATCACAAAAGAATACACATGGAATGCAATCTCTCATAAGTGGATATTAATTAGCCCAGAAGCTCTGAATACCCAAGGCACAAATTGCATAACAAATGACTCCCATGAAGAAGTATGGAGAGGGTCCTGATCCTGGAAAGGATTGATCTAGCATTGGAGGGGAATATAAGGACAGAGAAAAAGGAGGGAGGTGATTGGAGAATGGATGGAGAGAAGAAGGTTAATGGGACATATGGGGAGGGGGGATCCGGGAAAGTGGAACTCATTTGGAATGTAAACAAAGAATATAGAAATTAAAATTTTTAAAAAAATTCAGCTCATCATATTGGTTCAAAATGACTTATATTTGTCAAAAAATAACAAAACAAATAATTCATTAATAACTTCTTAAATTATATTTTTCTAAAAATTTATGTCCAGCATTTGCGATAATCATTGTTCACTGTCTGATGCTCGTTCCTCCTGTGTTGGTGAGCTTTTCATCACTATAACAAATATCAGAGAACATCACTTGAGTCCAACATATAAGATTATGTATATATGCATTTATGTATGATAACTCTCTATGGTCCATACATTTTACATGATGGTTTTCAGAAAATATGTTGAATTAATTTTTTGTTTTATTAGATATGTTGAATTTTTAATTTTTTCAGATTATCATATGATTACAGTGTTTCTCCCTTCCCTTTGTTTTTAAATACATCCCATATACCCTTCTTCAACTTCTTTAAGATTCGTGGCTTCCTTCTTTCACTAACTGCTATTGCACACATATAATATTATTTATTCATATATTTTTAGAGTTGAGCATTTGACTCTGGATAACAAATAAGTGTGTTCTTCCCTGGAAAAGACCATCTCTTCTATTTACAGCTTTTTGAAATTGCCTATAGTTCTTTATGTAGGACTGAAGTCTCCTGGAATTTTCCCCATCTTTGGCATGTCCATTGGTTTTTGTCCTTATTTAGCTCCCATTTGGACAATCATGTTGGTGATATTTTATGGGTGTAATTACTTATGACATTACTAGTGGACACAATCTCACATCATACTCCCTATTCCTCTGGTTTTTACACTCTTTCTGCCTCCTTCTCCACAATGTTTCCTGAGCTTTAGGTGTTAAAGTTGTTTGGTAGATATATCCATTGGTACATGAATTTTATTGGTTGTAGTGGTTTTCTATAGATCTACATTAGTTTCCTTGGTGAGGAATGAAGACTACATGTTTATGAGAATATAAGGATAAATGTTTATGCTATTTTTATGTTAAAGATTATACTGGTTTAGCAAATTAGTGGTAGCATAGTCTCTTTCAATAACCATGTCTTCACTAGCACTGAGTATTTAGCTAGGTTCTTTTGTACTTTGTCAGCATGGCTTCCTTCTCCTTGAGTGGCCTGTAAGTACAATTAGAAAGTAGTTATCTATTCACCATGATATGTACCACACATGCTCTCTTAAGGTTATCTTGCCATGCAATCCACAGTGTGGGTCACAGGCATTATAAGATGTTGAAATGCCTTCTACCTTTGGAAGTTTGCAAGCTGCCTTTTAAAAAGATAGTTATTTACATCACAAATGTTCCCCCACTGTTCTCACACACACAGAGTTCCCCCATTGCTATTACATTTGCCTTTGGGAGGTTGCCCCACCCCTACCCCAACATCACCCCTTGCTGTGGCATCAAGACTCTACAGGATTAGTTGCTTCCATTCACTAATCCTCAGGAAGAGGCCTTTCAGGTCAGTTCTAGCTTATGGTTCTCTGGGCTATTTATGAAGTACATGGTGTCTTCAGCAATAGAGATACTTTCCACCTCTGAGTAGTAACCAAAAGCAGCAATAGGATATACATTTAAGGAGCTTCTTAGACTACCCTGGCCAGTAAGTCAAGAGCATTTCTCATGTCTGATATTGAGGATTTTGTTAGGTGGTCTAAGGCTCTTGGAGTGAACACTGTCACCCCATGTGAGTAAAGTTCATACATGGAATTACACATGCTATTGGGAATTTTTTATTTGATATATTTTTTATTTATATTTCAAATGATTTCTCCTTTTCTGGCCCCCCACTCTCTGAAAGTCCCATAAGCCCTCTACCCTCTCCCTGCTCTCCCATCCATCCCTTCCCACTTCCCTGTTCTGGTTTTGCCCTATACTACTACACTGAGTCTTTCCAGAACCAGGGGCCACTCCTCTGTTCATCTTGGACATCAATTGATGTATGGATTATGTTTTGGGTATTCCAATTTTCTAGGCTAATATTCACTTATTAGTGAGTGCATACAATGATTGATCTTTTGAGACTGGGTTACCTCACTTAGTATGATGTTCTTCAGCTCCATCCATTTGTCTAAGAATTTCATGAATTCATTGTTTCTAATGGCTGAATAGTACTCCATTGTGTATATATAACACACTTTTTTCATCCATTCTTCCATTGAGGGATACCTGGGTTCTTTCCAGCTTCTGGCTATTATGAATAGGGCTGCTATGAACATAGTGGAGCACGTATCCTTATTACCTGCTGGGGACTCCTCTGGGTATATGCCCAGGAGTGGTATAGCAGGATCCTCTAGAAGTGAAGTGCCCAGTTTTCTGAGGAACCACCAGACTGATTTCCAGAGTGGTTGTATCAATTTGCAACCCCACCAACAGTGGAGGAGTGTTCCTCTTTATCCACATCCTTGCCAACACCTGCTGTCTCCTGAATTTTTAATCTTAGGCATTCTGACTGGTGTAAGGTGAAATCTCAGGGTTGTTTTGATTTGCATTTCCCTAATGACTAATGAAGTTGAGCATTTTTTAAGATGCTTCTCAGCCATCTGAAGTTCTTCAGGTGAAAATTCTTTGTTTAGCTCTGTACCCCATTTTTAATAGGGTTATTTGGTTTTCTGGGGTCTAACTTCTTGATTTCTTTGTATATATTGGATATTAGCCTTCTATCTGATGTAGGGTTGGTGAAGATCTTTTCCCAATATGTTGGTTGCCGATTTGTCCTTTTGATGGTGTCCTTTGCCTTACAGAAACTTTGCAATTTTATGAGGTCCCATTTGTCAATTCTTGATCTTAGAGCATAAGCTATTGGTGTTCTGTTAGTAGTTATTGTGATCCCTTATGTTTATTGTTACATTATTCTTACCCCGCCTGTATTTATTTCGTTCTCACCCCACTACAAAGTCTACTCTGTTCTATTTCCCATATCACATCATTTGTACGAGTGTGTGTATATGGAGTGTGTGTATATGCTTAGCATGGAGGCCAGAAATTAATCTTGGCTGTGCTTCTCCTTGGTTTTGGAGCAGGTATCTCTCAATGGCCTGAGGTTTGCAAAAGTCTAAGTTCACTGGGCAGCAGCCAAACTAATCCTCTTATCTCTGCTTTTATGTACTAGGCTAGAATGTGTGAATCACTACATTAGGATTTTCTTTCTTCCTCTTGCCTTCTGGGAATTCAATCTAGTTTTTCATCCTTGTAAGAGAATCATTTAACCAAATGAGCTGTATTCTTGGACCAACTTTCATGAATTGTGGAGAAGCTAAAGAAAACAACACAGGAAAACAACAGATTATCTGCAACCTCTATTTTCCCACCTTTTCCTAATCATTTCCATCTAAGAAAATAGAGCCATAGTAAGAAGAACATAACATTCATAAACCTCCACATCTATTCCCCAGCCTGTATCCGTCCCCATATGTTCTGCCTTTTCTTCTGTTGTTACAGATGAACATTTTTAGCTGCCATATGACAGAGAAGGTGCACAGGAATGGTACATTATGTTAGGAAGCTTGTCTAAGTTCTGACTGTTGGTGAGTGATGTGGTGATGATTTAGAAATATATCCCACTTATTTTAGTGTTTATAAGACCCATCTGACAAAGAAGCCTATGAGGCAAGTGGTGACTATCAAAGTGGGCAGTCTTGCCCTGCGTCTTAGCCAGCAATCGTAATCAGTACTGAGCTCTTGAAATGGCTCAGTGTAATAGAAGAACTGAACTTTTATTTTTATTGACTCCTAATTTATGAACTGCTATATGTGCTTCACCAGCAGGTCTGAGCAGCAGGGTATCAGTTAACAGGGTTCAGAACACAGGTTATTTGCAAGATATCAAAACATTAGGAAACTACTCCCTCAGCCCAGGAGAGGAAATGTCACTGCTTAGCCCAGGAGAGGAAGTCTGAGTTCGATTTATTTATGTCAGTTCTCCAACTTAGCAAGTGTGTGTGTGTGTGTGTGTGTGTGTGTGTGTGTGTGTGTAAGTAATATTCAGTTTCATTGTGATGCAAGTATGCAGGGGTGTGGAGGCCAGAGATCATCAACTATCCTGTCCTATTATTTTGTGCATTATTCCTTGAGATATGGCCCATCACTGAACTTGATGGCCATTGTTTGGGCTAAAATGGCTAGTTGCTGAGCACAGGCACCACAGGCACATATGGACAACGTGGCTCTTTTGCTTGGTGTTTGTTTTTGTTTTTTTTATTTTCTTCTTTGTCTCTTTGTTTCTTTGTTTCTTTGGTTTTTTCTTTCTCTTTTATTCTTCCTTCCTTCCTTCCTTCCTTCCCTCTTTTTTTTGATGGTATACTTGGACTTGGCCTCACACTAACATGGCTGTATAACCTGCTCCTTCACCATGTCCCCGGCTCCCCAAATATGGAAAATTCTTTTAAAAAAAGATGGTTTTGCATCTCTAAAGTTTCCTTACAAATATAAATGAATATATATCACATTTGTCTTACTGACTGAGTTACCTACTAAGCACATTGTCTTAGTTAGTGTTTCTATTTCTAGTGCAGAAGAGGTCCCAAAACCAAAAGAGCAAATTGGAGAGGAATAGGTCTATTCATCTCATACTTCCGGAGCATAGGTCCTCATTGGAGGAAGTCAGGACAGGAACCCAAGTAGCGCTGGAAACTGGGGCCATGAACTGATGCAGAGGGCATGGAGGCTGCTATTTAAGGTCTTACTTCCTCTGGCTTGCTCAGCAAACCGTATAATAGAAACCAGGACTGCCAGCACAGGGATGGCATCACCTGTAGTTCAATCTCATGAATACATTTCCTCAACTGAGGCTCCTTTCTCTATTTTATGTCAAGTTGACACACAGAACCAGTCAGTGCACTATTTAGTTTGCTTGTTTGTTTGTTTTCTAGTTCCATGGGATTTCTTATTTTCAGCTTTTTAAAGGGTAAGTGAGAGTCCATTGTGTAAATGTTCATCTGACAAGAGACATCAAGATTGTTTCCAATATCTGGCTAGTATTAATAGAGCAGTAATAACCATAGATGAGCAAGTATCTGTGTGACAGTGTGACATGTCTTTAGGGTATATGCTGAAGACTCGTATAGCTGGATATTGAGGTAGATCGATTGCCATTTTCCTGAGGAACCACCTCACTAATTTCCAAATGGGCTGTACAAGTTTGAAGCTCTACCAGAAATGGAAAAGTGCTCCCTTGTCTCCAAATTCTTGCTACATGACACATATCTTCTTTTATTGATCTTAGCCATTTTGACTGCTGTAAAATGAAATTACACAGTAGTATTGATTTACAATTCCCTCATGGCTAAGGGTCTTTAACATCTATATGTTTCCTACCAATTTTAATTCATCTTTTGAGAATTCTCAATTTAGGTCAGTTTCCCATTTTTATTTGAGTTATTTTTTTTTCTTGATATCTAAGGGTTCTTTTTTTGACTCACTATGTATTTGGATATTAGCCCTATATTGCATGTGTAGATGGTAAAATTCTTTTCCCATTCTGTAGGCTGCCATTTTGTCTGAATGATGGTATCCTTCACCACACAAAAAATTTCAGTTTCATGATGCTCTCTTAGTTGTTGATCTTGGTGAGTTGTTCTAGGCAGAAACACTTCTCTTGAACCAATTTATTTAAGGCTATTCCCCACCTATTTTTTTCTCTCAGGTTAAGTATATCTGGCTTTATGTTGAAGTCTGTGATCCATTTGGAGTTGAGTTCTGTGCAGGGTGATAAGTATGGATCTATTTGCATTCTTCTACTTGCAGTCATCACATTTCACCATCACCAGTTGTTGTGAATGAGGTCCTTTATTCTGGTGTGTATTTCTTGCTGTGTAGATATTAGCTATTCAATCAATAATAGCAATGGTAAAATCTGTTAAACCACAGAAGTTAGGAATAGAGTAATGATGTCAGTGTGGCACAGATATACCTTCATAGGAAAGGGAAATTATTTATACATATATATGTATATGCTATGTATTAGGTGATTCTGAAACAGAAAGATCAAGTGCAGAATGTTGGGGAAGAAGGGATGGGAGAAGAAATATGAGGAGAGATAGCCCAAATTAGTCACAATTTGAGAAATAGTATAGAAACTTAATAGAGCACAAACTTCCTAAAATATATATGTATAGGAAGGTGATTAAATGAAATAGCCAAATAATGATGATAAAGGGGACACAGAGATTCAGTTGGACATCTCTTGTCACCTAATAAAGCTTTTAATACTGAGACTGGGTTACATTCAATTGAGATAGCCAAGAAAGTCCCATGAGAAATATCAAGCTATCCAGGATTTTCCCAAACTATATGTTACGTTCAGCAAATTGATGTTAAGGCCCATTGCTGAAGGCAACACTTTCATAAACCAATGAACAGGGTCAAGTTAAGCTGGTGCCTACATAGAATATTCCCCCTACATCTTTGTGTCCTTGGTACAGGAAGATACTTTGCAAGTTACCTAAGCAGACACCTAACAAACAACAAGTCAGCTATAAAACTGATCTACAATGGTGTTTTGTCTATGATATATGCTAATGTGGCAGTGGTATAAAACTTGTGAAAGTAACTAACAAATATCTGAATTAACATAAATCCCACTCTAAGACATGGAACCCATACCAACACTGCTTGGGTAGCCAAGAGTCTCAGACTAGAATGTCCAGAGGACTATGATAAAACCAAATACTACTCTTAGAAATATTTTATAGGCACATAAAATGACTCCTAATGACATTTTACTCTACTCATAAATTAGTGCCCTACTCAGCTATTAACAGAGAAGCTTCTTCCTACAGCAGATGGGAACAAATAGAGCCCCACCCAGATATTACCCAGAGAGTGAGAGACCTTGGAACACTCAGTCCTTATTGGGATGTGTCCATCAAAGCCTTTCCTTCCAGGCTTGGGAACTCTTAGGTAGAGAAAGAGTGTGAGAGCCAGAGAGGATGGAGGACACCAAGTAAACAAAGCACTCTAAATCAACAAGAATGATGACATACGAACTCTCAGAGGGTGATATTTCATACACAGGGTACGCATGGATCTGTGACATATGGGGGTCCTAGAACTGACTAAAGAAGTGGGCATATGCCTCTTCCCTAACCCAAAAGCAAATCATCAATCTCCAACTGGCAAACACTTGGTGTTTGAGATTGGGTTATTTCCTATTCCTGTTCTACAGAGACCAGCAGGTGTGAAATGTTGACATTCTAATGGCTGAAAAGGACTACTGAATTCTGCTGCTTGACCCTTAGGGATCTCAGAGTGACCAAAACCTTACTAAACAGTGGGCATAAAGGCTCAAAGACGATGACATAAGAAGTAGAACAAACAATCTGACTGTCATACAGCATTTGGAAATAAGGGTCAGAGAGTAAAATGATAGTTGTCAGTGTCTTTTTTTTATTTAATTTTATTTTAATTTTTGGCGGCACTGAGAGTCAGATCCTAGGCTTTGCAAATATTTGGGAAGAACTCTACTATTTAAATTCCTTTAAAAATATTATACTTATTTACTGGCAACCTCAGCTTGGTGGTGAATATTTCAGAATCTTGAGATGTATTCACACTTTAAAGACGAGGCCTATGGATAGGGTCAACTTTACTTTGAAGGTTGCATTTTGTGGGTTAAGTTTTAATACTTTGTCATCCTTGTTAATTGACATTATTAGCTAATTGGATATTCTATCATTATAATTTACATGTGTCTACTATCCACAGGGATTAAAGAGATATTTTGCCCCTGAATGTTCATTTTTTTCTAATCTTACAATGAATTAATAATAAATATATGCTTTCCTCATCTAAGAAACTGAGTTTAATTATATCTTGTGTTATTAGTAGTAGCAGTAGGTGATAGTAGTAGTAATAATACTAACACTAAGAGTAGTAGTATTATTATTATTTTACTGTGTGGAAGCACCCATTTGTTAGAAGACATTTATGCCGTATACCTAAAGATGAAGGCTAAAGGAAAACTTTGAGGAGTCTGTCCTCTTCCCATATCTTTACATGGGTTCTAGGATGAGTTTGAAGGTTTTAGGCATTCCATGTTGAACAATGAAATTCAGTTAGCCATCTCGCTGGCCTTTGTGCTTTCTTTGCATATTAAGTATTTTATCACTTCTTTTAATGAAAAAGTATAGGCAATATACTTAATGATGAAGCATGAATTGTTTCTATGTATGTTGCTAAGTAAGATAAATATGAAATACAATATAAGTAGGAGTGCTTGCACCATAGCCAAGCCAGAAATAGATGTTGACATTAATAGTAAAGAGTGATTGAAAATCTAAAAGTCTTATACTATAATAAAAATAATAAAGTATAGTTTAATTTACATGCAGGTTTTTTCTTTAGATAATTCAACATATGATGCTGAAGATACAGAACATGGCTTTTTGTGTGGGTTCCTGTGGTGGTCCTGCTGGCTAATGCACTTTAAAACCTTAAGGGCTGATGGTGCTGCAAACCTTTATCTGAGCAAGAGTCATGTGACAATTCTAATATTTAAGTAGAGTAAAAAAGTCGTACAGCTTTTGAAAAACTATAGCCTCTGGCATAATTACCTCACAGCCATTCTCTCCAAAGTTCTGATAATTATTGAACAAAGAAAACCACAATATGTCACTTTCAACTGCTTAAAGGTAAACACAATGAGACGTTTTCAAAGTGTTTTTTCAAGTTTTTCTATTTGAAAAAAATATGGTTTATACCTCTTACTGAAAATTAATAAGTACATGTGGTGGTGCATATGGTAATTGAGTTTCCAAATTTTCTGTTACAGTTTGGATTTTTAAAGTCTTGTCTTATGTTATGAAGTGTATATATTTTTCTCAGATCATATGTTGCGAGTGTTAGTTTGAAACCAGGGTCTCCTATGCATTGCTAAGATGTGAGCTTAGAGCAACTGTGTTCTGCCTTTAACAGCTTTGTTGCTTTTCTCTCACAGATTAGACATGCACATTGAAAAATTATTTTGAGAAATATTGAGAGGGTGGTTTAAATACACTGTTCTTTTGCAAAAATTCTGTACAGATCTCAGCATTCAAATTAGAGATAGAATCTGCTCTCTTTTTGCAAAACACTAAATATCATTGCTATGTACTTTTATAGTACTTCCTCAACTTGCCTTTCAGCATACTGCTAGGAAGAGAGAAAGGGACTAAATGTGAGAGGAAAAGGGTTGCAGAAAGAGAAATTATTAGGAGATATTTCATTTTTAGACTAAATCATGAGTTATAACGAGCATAACATTTCTCACATGAGCTCTAACAAAGAGAAATGAAGTCAAGTTTTACACAGAATTAAGAAAATGAGAACTTCCTTCATATAGACAACCACATTGATGAAAAGGCACCCTACTAACATTCATATCAGAATAATTGCTGTATAATTTCTGGAGGCAATCACTGGTTTTGCTGTTAATATTTCATGGTGTTTATTTATCTTTTACAGTTTTAATCTCACTAACAACTTTAATCTTCCTTTCCTTCCTCTAGCTAATTGTACTATTTCCTGCATAAAATGTATATTTTGTAGATATTTACTGTGTTCTCAATTTCTAATACCAATGTTGAACCCTTGGTATGGAGTTGGTTGCCTTTAGATTAACAATAGTTTATTTTCCTTTCTAAACTTATGACCCACATAGAAAATGATATAACTATGATATGGCAACAACATCACTCTTATATGGCAACAATATGCTTGGGCTAAGTACCTTTGTTCCCTGTAGATGTGGCTGGCACCTTTCTTCTGTCATCCTTTCTCACACTCTTTCTTTCTGTCATGAGTTTTCTCACCACTAGCTGGACCCTACCCACTTTTGAGTTTAGGAACCTTAGTTTATTGACAATGTACTTTTAATCTTAATTCATTTAAATATTAATTTTTAAGATTGTTATTGTGGCTCTGATAGTATAAAACATGTTACTTCGATTAGTCGGATAGCCTACCATATATTATAAATTTGAAGAGTAAATACTATGATTTTTTTTTAAATCAGTACTATTGTATTTGTAGTACTCAAATGTTGGCATCTATTACGGACTTTACAAGTCATCTGAAACATTTTCCAGAATGTATCTCAAAGCAGTGGCTGCTCTGCTTGCCTGGGCAGTTTCAGCCTTTTACCAGAGTTTCCCATTGTGTAAGAAAAGAGTTAGAATTCAACCTTCATGGCCCCCAGCCAAGTCATGAACTCACTCTCCAGCACTCTGTCTTACCAAATAATATATTTCTGGGGATAGCACTGCACCTGTAAAAACGACCCTAAAATAAGTATGTTTTTACTGAGACTTCTGCAATTTCATTCATTGCTTTAATTTTCATATTTAAACATATTACCCTCAAAAGGTAAATTATTCTAATTTACCTATTTTATTTCAAACAGATCATGTTGTTTGTGAAGAAGAGTTTAAATACGCCATGTTAGCTTTAAACTGTATATGCCCAGCAACATCTACACTCATTACACTACTGGTTCATACCTCTAGAGGGCAGTAAGTATATTTTTTTTCTTAAGATATCGGTAGTTTTGTGATTTAGAGCTGTAGTACGCAAAGATATACAACTATATACAACTAGGTATGTGCCTACATTTGTTGTTGTTTACTTTATCAACATTGGAAAGATATGGACTTCTTAAGATGCCCAAGACATAAAAAGTTTTGCTTTGATTGGTTATTGTAATATTTCATTTATCTTGATATAATAATTACAATCTACATTCTAATTTTCATCATCATTTCCATGATAAATACTTTTACAGTAAATAAAACTTTAATGAAGAAATTCTATCAATAGTAAGATTTTAAATAAAATTTATACTAAAGCTTTATGTATACAATTGACCTCAAGGTTGTACTTTTCTAGAGTTTAATATTTAAATATGATGAAGTGAACCCTACTATGTGCATTTCAAGGAATATGGGAGAAGACAATTTAATAGAAAATGTGATATTCTTTTGAATAATTTTATCATTTCATATATACAAAATTTGTTTTGATTTGTATGAAGTAAAAATTTGGGGAGTGAACATACTTCTTTAATTTTCAAACACAAGTGTAATTGTTATGTATATTGCTTCATGTTACTTGGTATTATAGGCAAAATACCAAGCATTTAGTTAAATTGTACTGTGTGCTCTCGGTCAAAGTGTTTGTTTGTCTTTATTTTTACTTTTTCATAAGTTAAATGGTTGTTATTTAAATGAACTACTAAAGAAAATAGATTCAGAATGGGTAAATTTTCCCCCTAGACTTTATGGTAGATAGGAGTCACTAATATAAAAACAGTAAATGCCCAGTGGTATTTTAAAGAAGATATCACTATCTTTTCTCTAATTGCATTGCCGTTCTGCTTAGATGATAGGGATTCCTTCAGGGGCAATTTTCACAATTTCTTAATAGAAATATTTCTATTCTACATGTTTCCATGTGTATAATCTCTGCAGTGGAAAGAGCAAAAGAGAACATGAGTGGAGTAGTTTGTTTTCAAGATGTATTCTAGTTTGATCCAATTAAAGTACAGAAAAATCTTTTGAACCTAGTAATGTTTAAAGTTGAACATTTTGATACAGTAATATTATCTGTAATCATCATTTCTTTAATTAGAGCAAACTACACAGAAGCCTATTAACAATTCCCCTGCATTCTTTCAGCTCTGACCAGCCATTTAATTTAGTCCTTTTTCTGCTGGTTTGCCAGTGCAAGATCCTGTTTCATGTACTATGTGTTGCTGGACTGGATTAGATAATTTTAAAATTAAATTTTCAAAGTCCAACTATATTGTGATACACAATAACTGGTATTCTTAAATTTGAGATGATTCCAGCACTGGAGAGTCTATATTTCATTTTTCTATTCAACCTAGGATCAGCATACAGGTTGTTTCTAAAACTATAAAAGACTCTGGTCTTGTCACTATATTATACCTTTATTCATTTGGAGTATTTTAAATCTAAGAGTAGAATTACTAGATCACATGGTCACATGCAAAGATTTATAAATATATTATGATATTTTGAGTTTTACTAACTCCATATCAAGGTTCTAATTTGATCACAGTTTCCTCAGTACTTAATCTTTCCTTTCGCTCCCAACTCTCATAGTTGGGTGTGAAAACGTCTCACTCTGTCGTTGGCTTACATTTACTCATGGCTAATTATATTTAGCATAATATTGTATACTTTTAGTGTGTAATAAAAATATAACTGCATATGTCCTGGAAGAAAGGCTTTATGCATAGTAGGCAAATTAGTATAGAAGAGAAATATTCAAGGTAAATAGGATATGGAAAAACATTTCAAAATTTTGCTTAGAAGCATTTACTACATTAATTTAATTTGTGATCATGGCTCAGGTTTGTATTAAACTTGAGTTGTCAGGCTTGGAAGCAATGCCTATACCCACTAAACCATCTTCTGCCCCCTGTGCTGATACTTTTCTGAATATCATTAGTTCAAATCTTCAAAAGGAATGGCAGCACTGATATAAGAATGCTACATAGTACTTTGTTACTATTTATACATTTATTAAAACAAATATAAAATTACCAAAGGACTAAATTTAAAGATGCTTCATGAAGCAAATATCTTTCCTGGAGGCAAAGATAACTATAATCATGGAAGATTGAAAAATACTAGGTTAAAAGCTTGTTTTTAACCTCTTTTCTTGTCTTTTTACTTAATGTAATTTAGGATTGCCCAAAAAAGAAAAACTTCAAAAAATAGCATAAGCAGTTCTACATACTATTCTCAGTTCTGTAAGTAACACACTTTTTGTAGCTATAGTGTATTTCTCAAATGAGGGCTTAGCATTGGTATAATGATATCACCGAGGTCATCTGCTCTATTTGAATTGTCTACTAACATTATCATTTTTTGTCCAATCAAAATATCCTGCCCCCCCTTTTTTATATATTTATATCTTTTCTCTTCTCATAATCTTATATGAACACTTCCTATGAGTATACTCACGTGATTTTTATGAAGGTATAGATAGATAGATAGATAGATAGATAGATAGATAGATAGATAGATAGATAGAGGCACAGATAACAGCTGTATATGTCTGTTAGAATATATAATATGGAATTTTCCACAGTGTCTCATGAGACCAAGAAGCAATGACATCCTGCTAGGCATGACTTTAGCCGCCTTCTTCAATACTGTTCTGATATAAAGAGAATGGGATATTGGGGTTATTTTTTCCATACATGTATTTGTTGTGCATTTTGATTACTGCCCTCCTCCTGATTTCCCCTGGCATAGTTCCTCCCCCTCCCCTTCTCCTCTTCTCCTGTGAGAAGGTGGGGCACCCATAGGTATCCCTCAACCCTGGAGAATGAAAACTCTGCAGAGTTAGGCTTATCTTCTACTGAGCCCAGACCAGGCATCCCAATTAAGGGAATGGATTCCACAGACAGGAAACAGCTTTCATCACAGCCTGTGCTCCAGTTTTGGGGGAACCTACACTTAGACTGAGCTGAGTATCTCCCATATGTTTGCTGAGGACCTTGTCCCAGCCTGTGTATGCTCTACGATCAGTGTCTCAGTCTTTGATAGCTCCTAAGGGTACAGGTTAGTTTACACCTTTGCTCTTCCTGTGGAGTTGTTATCCTTTTGGGGGTCCTCTATTCTTACCTCTTCCATAAGAGTCACCAAGGTCCATCCAATGTTTTCCTGTAAGTCTCAGCATCTGTTTCAGTCAACTGCTGGGAAGAGCCTCTCAGAGGACAGTTATACTAGACTTCTGTCTGCAAGGATAACAGAGTATCAACAATAATGCCAGGGATTGGTGCTTGCTTGTGGGCTGGGTCTCACGTTTAGCCAGTTATTGGCTGGCCATTCCCTCAATCTTCATTCCATCTTCTTTCCTGCATTTCTTGTAGACAGGACAAAATTTGGGGTCAAAATTTTTCTGCATGGGTTGGTGTCCCTAACCCTCTACTCAAGTCCTGCCTGGCTACAGGAGGTAGCCTCTTCAAGTTCCTTATGCCCATTTCTATGAGTCTCAGCTAAGGGGACCTCCACAGACTCCTTGGTAGCCTTCCCATTCTAGTTTTCTGACACATCCTATAGATGTCCTGCATCCCACAAGTCCCCACCAGCTGCATATTTCCATTCATTCTCACAGCACTTTGGTTCTCTCTCCTGTCTCTCTCCTCAGCTGATCCTGAACACCTCCCTATTCCTTTTCTCATTCCCTCCTCCACCCAGTTCCCTCCTTCCCTCTGCCTTCTATGTTTATTTTATTCTCCCGTCTAAGTGAGATTCAAGCATTCTTGCTTGGGCCTTCCTTCTTGTTTAGCTTCTGTGGGTCTGTGGAATGTATGGTGGGTATCCTGTAGTTATTCACTTACAAGTGGGGATATCTTAATTAAAGACTGTTGTAGAAAAAATAGAACATGAGCCTAGCAACTCTGATGACAAAAAACAAGGACTTGTGTCAAGAAAATAGCACAAGGTCCAAACTATTAGTTTCCCTAATGTTGCCAAAAAATAAGTAACAAAATTATTTTTACCTGTGAAATAAAACAAATAACAGGAGTACACATGGAAACATAAAAACTTTAAAAGATAAGGAAACTTAAAACTTTCTAAGCAAGGAAATATTGAGATAACACCAAGGAAAAGACCTAAATATATGACAGAGCTTCACAGTATGCACAAAGGATTCAGCTTAGTTTCTTTAATTTTTCTGCAAGTATTTTCCTCTTACAGATAAACAGGAAAAAAAATATGTAGAAATCATGAGCAGAATTCCATGTAGATAGACTTTAAAAATGTCACAGTAGTAGAAAAAAAAAAGAGTGACTATATTTCATCACTTTGTGCAGGTTAATTTGGAAGGGCTTTAAATGCCTGCAATCTGTGTTCACTGAGAAAAATCTTTCAGAAAGCATTCTCTTGTAGAAAACAAACACTAAGACAAATGGAGGCAAAGAAACTTCCTATGCCCCACTGCTTGGAGACTCTGTGCTACATGGGGCAGAGCCTGCAGCTTTTCTTTGGAAGTAGGTTAATGACCTCAAGTGAGGCATTAGCATTAAGCCAACCCCTGTGCATATTACCCAAGCACCCACACATTCAATATGTTCAAACACTCATGAGAGAGAGGAAAAAAAGGAAGATCCAGTGTTCTGACTCCAGGAAAAGGCCCAAGGAAAGCCACCAGGGAGTAAAGAGAAAGAATGCAATGAGAAATGGAGAAAATGTGTGAGCAGCTTTTGTCTTTTCCTGAGCTTGTTGCAGAGAGCCCAGGGAATCAGCTGCCGTGTGGGTGGGAGAGAAAGTTTCTCAAAAGTAATGGGGATTATAATTACCATCCTGGCTGCCAGAAAGGAAAGGAAGAAAAGGGTGGGAGAGAATGCTCAAAGGGACTATCTTTAGCTCCATAGGAAGGTTCACACTCAAAACAGTGACAGAAGACTCCATTTCGAAATCTGGAAAATCTAGTTCACTGTTTAGAATAGCATACCAGTGACAGTGAGGGGCACTGTGACTTAACTTTAAAGTCTTGCTGTCTGTCTCTGTCTATGTCTCTCTGTCTCCGTCTCTGTCTCTCTGTCTCACACACACACACACACTTACATATACACACATATACAAACACCTTGAGTTTTGAACATACTTGTTTGCAGTATGTTAGCTAATCTAAATCAGCATAGAAAAATTGAACTTTTTTTGCTAGATATGGCCCTAAGTTGCTAGAGTGCTTTCTTAGCGTGCATGGACAAGTGGGCTCTATCCATAGCACATCACATTTCAAATGAACAGGGCTTTTATTGGGGAACATCTGTAATCCCAACATTTGTATGGTAGATGTAGGAGGATCAATAGCTCCAGGCCATCTGTGGCTACATAGTAACTTTGAATCTAGCCTTGGCAACATGAGACCTTTGTTCAGAATAATAATGTGATAGTGCTTTAAATAAAAAATCATCTGATTCTCAAATCCCACCTATACGTTTTGATGTGATTTTCTGAGGGTTCCATCATGTAGCTCCCTTCCCATGATTTTGCTTCACATCACTACTAGCATGCTGAACTTCAGCTGCAACAAGGTGGAAAAATAGCCTCAATTCCATGAGTATGACTCATGACTAATTATCCACTGCTTCATTTTGACCCTCTGTCCAGGTCAGGTAGAGTTTAGTTTTCCAGTAATCAACAGAAGCTCAGTGGCTAACACTTATTCTTAGGACCCAGTTTTATACTTAGAAACCCACAGAACTTGTTAATGACTTAAATGGGCTCCACCTGCTTATTCAACTCTGACAGGCTGTTTTGTTGGGCTCCCTTATGTGACCCTTAGGCCATAAGCATAAACTCATTTACAGGTCCAGGAGAATTTATTGATAATTTTGGTATCAAACTCTATCTCTCTGCCTCTGCCTCTGTCTCTGTCTGTCTGTCTGTCTGTCTGTCTCTCTCTCTCTCTTTCTACTTCCTCTTCTTTTGTGTGCAGAGTGTGTGTGTGTGTGTGTGTGTGTGTGTGTGCACGCACGCGTGCGCATGCATGCGTGTATTGTGACCATCATTGCCCACTAAAAATAATAGCAAAAACTGTTAATAAAATAATACAACCGACTGGAGAGTGTAAATAGAGGAAATTCATTTTCTCGAAATTCTTGAAGCCAGACGTCCTATTTAGTGCTCTGTCTCCTTGATTGCCTTTTGCTAGATCCTCAGATGGTGTCTCCCCAATGAGCCCACACCTCTGCTGTTTTCGTGTGCCCACGTTTCACCTTCTTCTAAGAACACATGTCAACTTGGATCAGGACTCATTGCAACAGTCCCAGTTTAATGAAAACACCTCCCCAAAAGCTTGATTGCCAAATGCAGCCATGTCCCGAGCTACTAGAAATCGAGCTTGGACATGTGGATTGAAGAGAGGGCACCAGTTGGCTTCTAACATGGTCAGGGGGTGTGAGTGTGGTGGGTTCTTTGGGATTCCATCCACAAACTGTTCTTGTTTTCCAGTGTGTATCCAGTTCCAAGTACTCCCACATAAGTGTGATCCTTTGATCACAAAAGTTAAGAAACACAGTATTTTCTGTTTATGCCTGGTGATTCTTTATCCATTTCTTTTATAACATAAAGAAGTATTCAGCTGTGGTGCACATAGCTGAAAACCTGATGCTTGAAGGCATAGGCAGAGTGGTCTGGAACAGGGAGAAACAATACATATTACTGAGAAAGCTAAATAAAACCTGGCCTACAAAAGACTGTGTCACAAAACCAACAAATAAACACATCTGCAACAAGAGCTTCAAGAGTGGACCTCTAAAAGAAGAAAGAGGAAGTGATGTGTTTTTTAAACATGCTGGAAATTTTCTTTTACATGGTCTAAAGTCTAATGAGAGTTTGAACAGAATGGCGTTTTATTTTGAGTATCTATCAGTACACGTGTTTATTTGAGGTTTTCCTAAGTACACTAATAAAGAATTAACTGGAGGCCTCCTGTGGAACACATTTTGAGAAATCTGTACAGAGTAGTGACCTTGCAGTCCTCTGCTTGGGGGGCCTCTAATAGCTTAGCATTCATCGTCAAATGAGATTGAAACGCTTCCATTTTGTCGTTAAGGCATTCTGTGCATGAGTCCTGGTTTATTTTTACCTCCTTATCTCCCATGGTTCTCTTGTGTATAGCACTTTCTCCAAATAACATATCCTAAATATACTTTGTAGTTTCCGCCTTCTGTGTCTTTTTTAAATGTGGTTCCCTCTGCCTTAAATTCACTCCTTCTCCCTTCCTGGAAGATTTTTGTTATATCAAAGGTTCTTTCTCCTCATGGTTATTTCTATACTTTCCAATTTAATGTGATTTATTCTTTTTATAAACTTGTAATAAATTTTGTTATGTTTGACCAATGTGTGATATATATATATATATATGTGTGTGTGTGTGTGTGTGTGTGTGTGTGTGTTTATTATGCACTTTGTGCCCAGGTATTTATATTCCTGCCTCCTTGGTTATAAAATAATTCAAGTAGAGGTTTTTATTTATAAATTATATATTTCTGAAAAATTCATTTGTACAACATAATTCTTAATTAAGTATTAATTGAATGGGTAACATAAAGCATATGCTTAATGGGATCCTTTGAACCCTGGCTTCCAAGCATTTTCTGAATCTTAGGCATTTCATTTACTCCTTCCCGAGACTTTGTTGAAAAATGACCAAGACATAATTAATCCCGTTTTATCATTGAAATGGTAAAAGAGATGAGAGATTTCCGTGGGTTCTGAGAGGTGAGGGTAAGCAATGCCAAGGAAAGCAACTGCAAGGATGTTTCAATGTCGTCAAAATAGGAGGAGCCTGGCCCCAGGAGGCTCTGGTATTGAAGATTCCTATAAAAGGAAAATAGTAACCTCCTTCGGTAAAATGACCAAAGAAAGAGTCATCATCTTTTTCATCACTACACCACACACCCATTACTTTAAAATTATTTTTAATTGGGAGTGTATCGCTGGAGGTAATGTTTTTCTTAGTATATCTTTGATTTTTGGTTTGCAGATCTCTCTCTCTCTCTCTCTCTCTCTGTGTGTGTGTGTGTGTGTGTGTGTGTAATATGAATAGCCTGTCTATCCATCATCATCATCATCATCATCATCATCATCATCACCATCATCACCATCATCATCTATCGCTCTTTCTCTGTGCATGGGGAGGACAGAGATCAATGTCAGGTGTCTTTCTCCAGTCCTCTACCTCTATTTTACTTTTTACTTTATGTCTTTTAATTCATTTTTGAAATGTTTTACATGGAAAAAAGACTAATTGCCATGGCCATATTAAAAATACTCATCTATTAAATGGTTATAAATGTTTTTAACTGAAAGTGCAAAAATTAAAACAGTAGCAAATCTAACTAATCATAAAAGTATTTTTACATTCATTGCTTTCTACAAAGATTCATTAATCATCCCAGAACTTAATATGTATTAACTCCGAATTTGTATCAGTTTTGTGCCATAAAAGGAGATTCTCTATCAGAACCCAGGAAAAGAGACTAAGGGTAAAGCATTATAATGTACTTATATATGCTTAACAAATAATGAATTATGGACCAGAATTGAATAAAACGTTTTCGAAATCATTTTCTATACTTCCTACTAGAAGATGAGTGTCGAAATTAAACAATCAGGAGCACATGCACTGGAGTGGACAATGATTCTTGACTTTTCCATTTTCCATAGATTTCTATTTATAGACCATTAGTGACTTGTTTGTTTATACTTTTATTTAGCTTTTTGGCAAGATCTCCCACTAAACCCAGTGTTCTCTGTGGTCTCTATTATCAGGCTAGGCATCTCAGCGACCTCCTCATGTTCTTGCAGAAAGCTCTTTACCCACTGAGACCTCGAACCCCTCAAATGCAGATTTTATTTTACTTATTTATTTTAAATATCTGCAGTATATTTTCTGCAAAGCAATTCTGAATTGGGCCCTTGGCCCTCTGTAGTGAGAATACATGTTCCTTTCTCTTTCAGTGTGAACTGAGACCAGCCATTTTAAAGATGCCCTTTAAAGAAAAATGGGTCCTTTATTATCTCAATATCCAATGCTCTGAGTTCTAAAATACATTTTTTATTTGCTGAATAATATCATATTTGATGTCGTTCTGCTGGTGTACTCATTTAGTACAGTGACCTCTATTTGAATGAAGAATGATGTATGAAAATCGGCCATGCTTGGTGTTTTTTATAGTCACAGTTAAAATTTAAAAAATAGTTCAAAAATATTAACAATTAAGATTAAAGTCATATATATGTATACATAGTAAAAATAAAGAATATTATAGTAAATGAAAATAAAATTACATGTAAAAGTGCATTAAGATATTTAATGTTGCTTCAAAAATAGAGAAATTTAATATAGGGAGATACTAAGAAATTATATAGCCATGTGAATGGTTGTTTAAATATATAAAATGCTGTGCATATTTTTGATACAATTGGTTTTAATTTTCAGAATATGTAACAAAAACTCCTACTGATATGATCTACAAAAAAGGATTTTTACATATTTTTATTAGAGAGAAAAAGACCATAACAAATAAATCCTCAAATTAAAAGAACTCAAAATAAATATAATTAGTTCTATCAGGACAATTAAAAAGTAAACAATGTGGAAGGAGACTGTGTGAAGACTTATTGAAATTAGAGGGTTTTTTGCTAACCTTTTCTGAAGTATCGAACATCATAAAAGATGATGTCTTAGATTAGGATTTTAAGTACAAGTGCAGAGACGTATTATATGAGGACCTAACAGCACAGACGATTTACAAAAATTAAACATAAATTTTGAGTACATAAGAAAAAATAAAGATTTTTAAATTGGTGTGGTCTGATTAAATGCTAATTATAAGTGCTAGAAAATTCTCATAGATAAAGAGCAATTTCAAGTTTAAGAACATTCATGGTGGAGAAAAATTCTTAGGAAAATATCACATATTCTTTCTTCTATAGGAACCTAGTCTGAAAAACAAATTATGATGCAAAAAGTGGAGTGCTAGCTGGAAAAAAAGTGAGAGCAGGATATTGGGGAAGTAAAGACTGTAAAAAGTTACTAAATTAGTAGTCACTGAAACAATCTCATTATCAATGGGACTGATCTGTTAATCTCTGTACAATTCTTTGGTAGTTACCAATTTTTTTCCTTTATTTTAAATTTTTAAAGTTTCTCCTTTGACTCTATTTTCAGCACATTTAGTCTAAACATCAGCCTTCAGTTTCCTTTTAATTCACTAACCGTGCTTTGTGGATGAAAGAGATGTAGAAAACTCTAAATTGTTTCTAGAGTAGTGTCTTCTGAAATAGCTTTTTCATTTCCTATCTCACAAGGGCCGTGTTCTGATTTGTGGACATCGTGAGATAGCACATAAAGTGAGAACTTTAGAGTGCTGGGAACTAAATGCAGGACCTCACACATTCTTGGCAAGCACTCTACCACGGAACCAAACTTTTATATGTGGGCTTAGAATGTATCAATTTCTGCTAATGGACTCACTTTTATCAATAAATTTATGTTAAGATGATTTTTTCAAAATAAAGAACAAATTCAATGACAACAGGAAGAGGCAGCAAAAATTCTTCCTAGCTACAATTATGTTTTAAAAGGGCAAAAACTATTAACTTTAAGTAGCCACAATAGGAAATTCCCAAGATTCCTTTATCCCTAAATATCATGTTAATGGCTGTTGACTGTAATTTTCCTGTAGAATTCATTATGGTGTGCTAATCTGAAGCTACAGACAGAGCACCCATGTTACAGTCACTGAAATACTTAAACATTACTTCAGTGCTGAACTGCTGGTATTTTGTAAGAGCACAGCTATGCTCTGAGACAACACAAAGTTCATTTTGACTCTAAATGTATATTGATTCTGAAATACAGATTTAACATATGAGACATGAGAAAATGATGGTTGTAAACTGTGATGTGCAGTTTTACTAGGACAAATTTATTTCTTTTCTTCATATGACAGTTCTAAAACTATATAAAACCTTCTACCCACATTATCAGCATTTATTTATTTTATTTTCTTAATAATTGACAGAAGTTAAGTAAGTGCCTTGAAACACCCACATTTAAAATACCATAGGACAGATCAACTTTAATGTTGCTGAATTTTAGCCAACCTATCAATTGTGAACATTCAATTTTTGATTACTTTAACTCCTTGCAGAGATTGATCCATTTAATTATGTTTTTTGTTAGTGTGTGAGAAAATTACATTGCATAGCCTTTCTCAATTCACTCCAATTTAAGCAATTTAAGCATATGAAGTAAACACAACAGCTTTTCAGTTCCACCTAGTGGATAGAACACCAATTATCATTTGTATATAGTCTCTGCCACACTTTTGGTCTTAGAATGCAGATTTCTCTTTCGGGGTCTGATAATGTAAATAACTGAAGTCCTGCTTTCAAGCAGAAGTTCCTGAACACATCCTCCTATAAATGAGCTGTGTGATCATGTTTATTCCCGTAGAAGTCTTACCATCCCTCATTCTAGATCAAACACTATACACGTAGTCAAGTCTGTCTGCGAACTAGTGTTGTGTAGCTCTTCTATGCTCCACTCACCTCAGATAGGCCACCGAAAATAGACCAAAGAAGAATGCCACCAAATTCAAATGTGCTTAAAAGAACTTTCATTGGAGTTATAGGAGTGTGGGTGAGGGGATACCTATACAAGCAGAAATGACTCAAAGACAGACACATCACTGAAAGCCCTGAAGCAGGGGTCACATCTCACAACAGCCGGCAACACAGAATGCACAGCACAGACTGCAAAAAATCTCAACAAGCTTTGTGTGTCATTTCTTGCTGCCATATTTGCCCTAAGCTTCTTCTAGAATCAGGATTGGATTTTGTTTATTTGGTTTTTTGTTTGTTTGTTTGTTTGTTGTCAGGCAGGAGGCATTAGTGATTTTTGTCAGTTTCAGGGACTTTAGGAAGCCTTGGGATTGTTTATTTCCTTATCTCAATGAGATTTCTTCAAGATGAAATGTTTCATCTCCTCCTTGAACATGCTGTGTCTTTATTAAGATTACCTCTAAAATAAGGAATTGTCTAGAAACCAACTATCAAGAATGAGTCTGTATCCAAAGATGTAAGGTCTATTTTTGTTGTAATAATAATTGTTTAGGAATCTAATGTGCCCCATTCAGCACACAATTTATGAGTATTAATAAAAAGTCATAGCCTATTATTTGTCATAATTATATTTTGAGCCAAGAATGACTAAAAAAGATTGTAAAAAAAAAAAGCCAAGATTGTAATACTTACATATTTTAACTTTTATTATAGTAAAAGTTTCAAATGTAAATCATGTAGTTCATGTGTGTTAGAAGATTACTCTGAAAATTCTTTGAATAAATATATTCAACTAAAATGATATTAAATCTGAAGAGTTCAGAGTTAACTAAAATTAATAGAATGAACTACATCTTAACATTTGGTTACTCATATAAAACTTTTGAAAATCTGCTTCTAATCAATATACCATTAATATATTCATTTCATTTTAATCATGCATAAATAAACAAATATTCATTTCATTTATATAAATATGAACTTATGGGGGGGGTCAAGGTGGCAGCATGATGGCTTCTGCCACCAGGGTTGTTCAGGTAGTGAAACCACATTTTCCATTAATAAAGGTCCCTAACAGAGGAGACAAACCTAAACTCAGTGCCTCAGCAGCTTTGGGATCTGCTGAGCTACCCTCTCACTCCTCTGTCATTTCACAGCATTCTAAAGGAAGTATGTCCCCAGATTAACTGATGAATCAGGGGCCACCAAACAGTGCAGAAATGATAAAATCATTGCCTCAGAAATACAGAAGCAAACATATGCCTCAAGAGGAAATAGGATTTATCCAGCGTGGGCGTCCAGAGTGATTGTCGTGGCTGCTGCTTGTCACCAGACAGAAGGGTTAGCTGTACAATAAAGGACTTGCACAATGTCAAATGAAAAGTCATATGTTAAATAACCTTAATAAATATTCTGTAAACAGAATGAAGTCTTGAAGCTCCAGGTGGCTACTGTATCTCCTACGTCATATATCTTAATCAGCTTCCCCACAAGCTGACTTGTACACTTACTAAAGTCTACATTTTTAAATGCTAAATAAAATCAATCAATTAATCAATAAATAAATAAATATGAACATATAAGACCTACTTTCTTAAGGTAAATTTTCAGTTACATGTAAAGCTTATGTTAGTTACTAAACTAGATTTTTCTGTCAAGGATGTCTTGTGAAAATGTATTTTTTATTGTTGTATAATAATTTGGCTGAATAATGTCAATAATTTTATATCCACAAGTCAGGTAGCAGTATGTAAAGCTTAGTGAACTTATTAATGTGTGTCTTGTTTTTGACAGACTAACTTAATGACAAAGTGAATAGAAATTTCTAGAAAAAATATAGATATTACCATCTTACTTATTTAAAACAGTGAATGTAGTATTGTAAAAGATGTAGATGGTCATTAATGACTACACTTCTTAACTTTAAAGGTAGTGCTCCAGACACAAAGGCCACCCTTATTTTTGCTTGGCATCACAACATGCTCCACACATATATAAACACCACATGGGCTAGCAATCAAATTCTACCACTTTTTAATATAGACTCAGCAATAAGAAATTGTCACATGAATGAGGTTTTAAAAATGTGAACATATTGAATAATTCAGTGCAATTTTGACACAGAGACAGAGGTGCTGTGTAATAAGGCTTCAAGATCTTTTTTTTTTTCTTTTTTTTTATTCGATATAATTTATTTACATTTCAAATGATTTCCCCTTTTCTAGCCCCCCCACTCCCCGAAAGTCCCGCAAACCCCCTTCTCTTCCCCTGTCCTCCCACCCCTTCCCACTTCCCGGTTCTGGTTTTGCTGAATACTGTTTCACTGAGCCTTTCCAGAACCAGGGGCCACTCCTCCTTTCTTCTTGTACCTCATTTGATGTGTGGATTATGTTTTGGGTATTCCAGTTTTCTAGGTTAATATCCACTTATTAGTGAGTGCATACCATGATTCACCTTTTGAGTCTGAGTTACCTCACTTAGTATGATATTCTCTAGCTCCATCCATTTGCCTAAGAATTTCATGAATTCATTGTTTCTAATGGCTGAATAGTACTCCATTGTGTAGATATACCACATTTTTTGCATCCACTCTTCTGTTGAGGGATACCTGGGTTCTTTCCAGCATCTGGCAATTACAAATAGGGCTGCTATGAACATAGTAGAACATGTATCCTTATTACATGGTGGGGAGTCTTCTGGGTATATGCCCAGGAGTGGTATAGCAGGATCTTCTGGAAGTAAGGTGCCCAGTTTTCGAAGGAACCGCCAGACTGATTTCCAGAGTGGTTGTACCAATTTGCAACCCCACCAGCAGTGGAGGAGTGTTCCTCTTTCTCCACACCCTCTCCAACACCTGTTGTCTCCTGAATTTTTAATCTTAGCCATTCTGACTGGTGTAAGATGAAATCTTAGGGTTGTTTTGATTTGCATTTCCCTAATGACTAATGAAGTTGAGCATTTTTTAAGATGCTTCTCCGCCATCCGAAGTTCTTCAGGCGAGAATTCTTTGTTTAACTCTGTACCCCATTTTTTAATAGGGTTGTTTGGTTTTCTGGAGTCTAACTTCTTGAGTTCTTTATATATATTGGATATTAGCCCTCTATCTGATGTAGGATTGGTGAAGATCTTTTCCCAATTTGTTGGTTGCCGATTTGTCCTCTTGATGGTGTCCTTTGCCTTACAGAAACTTTGTAATTTTATGAGGTCCCATTTGTCAATTCTTGCTCTTAGAGCATACGCTATTGGTGTTCTGTTCAGAAACTTTCTCCCTGTGCCGATGTCCTCAAGGGTCTTCCCCAGTTTCTTTTCTATTAGCTTCAGAGTGTCTGGCTTTATGTGGAGGTCCTTGATCCATTTGGATTTGAGCTTAGTACAAGGAGACAAGGATGGATCAATTCGCATTCTTCTGCATGCTGACCTCCAGTTGAACCAGCACCATTTGTTGAAAAGGCTATCTTTTTTCCATTGGATGTTTTCAGCCTCTTTGTCGAGGATCAAGTGGCCATAGGTGTGTGGGTTCATTTCTGGATCTTCAATCCTGTTCCATTGATCCTCCTGCCTGTCACTGTACCAATACCATGCAGTTTTTAACACTATTGCTCTGTAGTATTGCTTGAGGTCAGGGATACTGATTCCCCCAGATTTCCTTTTGTTGCTGAGAATAGTTTTAGCTATCCTGGGTTTTTTGTTGTTCCAGATGAATTTGATAATTGCTCTTTCTAACTCTGTGAAGAATTGAGTTGGGATTTTGATGGGTATTGCATTGAATCTGTATAGTGCTTTAGGCAAAATGGCCATTTTAACTATATTGATTCTACCAATCCATGAGCATGGGAGGTTTTCCCATTTTTTGAGGTCTTCTTCCATTTCCTTCTTCAGAGTCTTGAAGTTCTTGTCATACAGATCTTTCACATGTTTGGTAAGAGTCACCCCAAGATACTTTATACTGTTTGAGGCTATTGTGAAGGGGGTCATTTCCCTAATTTCTTTCTCAGCCTGCTTATCCTTTGAGTATAGGAAGGCCACTGATTTGCTTGAGTTGATTTTATAACCTGCCACTTTGCTGAAGTTGTTTATCAGCTGTAGGAGCTCTCTAGTGGAGTTCTTTGGGTCACTTAGGTAGACGATCATGTCGTCTGCAAATAATGATAGTTTGACTTCTTCCTTTCCAATTTGTATCCCTTTGACCTCCTTATGTTGTCGAATTGCCCGAGCTAGTACCTCAAGTACAATATTGAAAAGATAAGGAGAAAGGGGGCAGGCTTCAAGATCTTAATCAACTGTATTCACACTATCTATTTAGTGTGTGTGTGTGTGTGTGTGTGTGTGTGTGTGTGCATGTGAACATATATATGGTGTATTCTTAAATTTATAACCACAAAATTCTCAGTTCATATGCAACTTTTATGTTATTTATTCTTTCAGAGTTGCCAACACAGTACTGGTCAATTTGAGTGGTGTTTTTGTTTTGTTTTGTTTTCTTTTGTTTTGTTTTGCTTTGCTTTGTCTTGACAGAGACTATTCCCTGCTCTCATCACTCTTTACTCTCCTGCTGTTCTTTGACTGGGGCTGAAGTCCTCTAAGCTTCCACATTTCCATGTTAAGCTCTCTGTTGATATTATTCTTGTTTAGGTCTGGCCTAGGCAGCCATGTTGACCAGATCGCATGAGGTTAGATTCTTTGACTTTCCTATCCACTAATAAGATATATAAGATGAAAATATTTGTTGTTAGCTAGTCACTTGTCCACCAATTTTCTTTCTTTTAATTAATTTGTTTATTCACTTAACATCCCAAAAGCAGCCTGCACCCTCCTCCAAGGCCCCTGATGCACAGTTCCTTTTTCTCTCCCCCCTCCCCTTCTCCTCTGAGAAGGGGGAGGAGCCCCTGGGTCCCAGCCCACACTGGCACATCAAGTCACTGCAGGACTAGGTACATCCTCTCCCACTAAGGCCACACAATGCATCCCAGTTATGAGAACAGGATTCACCAGCAAGCAGCATAATCATTGAGCCCCTGCTCCAGTTGTTGGGGACCCTGCATGAAGACCACGTTGCATATCTGTTACATATGTGCAGAAAGTATAGGTCCAGCCCATGCTCACTCTTTGGTTGGTGGTTCAGTCTCTGAGAGCCCCCAACAGTCCAAGTTAGTTGACTGTTTTTCTTTTTATGGAGGTCCTATCTGCTCTAGGTCCTTCAATCCTTTCCCCAACTCTTTTATAAGTCTCCAGAGCAGTACTTAATATTTGGCTGTGGGTCTCTGCATCTGTTTTGGTTAGGTGTTGTGTGGATCTTCCCAGAGAGTAGTTATGCAAGGCTCCTGTCAGCAAGCATAATAGTATCATTAATTGGTTCTTGCTCATGGGATGGGTCTCAAATTAGGCTGGAGTCCTTTCTCCATTTTGTCCCTACACTTCTTGTAGGCGTAACAACTTTTTATATTCCCCTTCCTGGTTACCTCTCCACCCATGCTTCCCATTTGCCCTCTACCCCCTCCACTTTGCCTCAATGCAGGTGCTCAACCACCCACCCACCCACTCCTGTCTCACTGTTCCAGGATTTCCCCCTAAGCTGGGGTATCAAACTTCCACAGGATCAAGGTCATTCCCTCCTATTGATGTGAGACAAGGCCACCCTATTCTGCATATGTATCTGGAGCCAAGGATCCCTCCCTGTACACTCTTGGTTGGTGGTCTAGTCCCTGGGAGAGCTGGGTGGTCTGGCCAACTGACATTGTTCTTCTTATGGGGTTGCAATCACCTATGTTCCTTCAGTCCTTCTACCAGGTCTTCCACAAGCGTCCCTAAGCATAGTCTGATGGTTGATTGCAAGCATCCACATCTACATTGGTCAGGTGCTGGCAGAACCTCCCAGGTAAAAGCCATATCAGGTTCCTTTCAGCAAGCACCTCTTTGTAACAGCAACATTGTCTGGGTTTGATGTCTGCAGACATGATGAATCCCTAAGTGGGGTGGTCCCAAGATGTCCCTTTATTCAGTCTCTGCTCCATTTTTTTTTGTCCCTGTCTTTCCTTTGGACAGGCATATTTTTTAGTTAAAAACTTTGAGATGGGAGGGTGGCCCCATCCCTTGACTAGGGGTCATGTCTCTCTTCAGGAGGTGGTCTCACAGGTTCTATCTCCCCTCTGCTGTGCATTTCAGATAAAGTCATCCCAGTTGGGTCCTGGGAGTCTCTCACTTCCCTGGTGTCTGGGACCCTCCAGTCACTAACCCTAGTCCCGCATCATTTCCCCTTCTGAGAGAGATTAAAGTATCATCCCTTAAGCCCTCTTTGTTATTTAACTTATTTGACTCTGTAGATTGCAGTGCTAATATTCTGTATTTCATGGCTGATATTCACTTAAAAGTGAGCACATGCTGAATGTCTGCATGGAGAAGAATGCAAATAGATCCATTTAATGACCCTGCATAAAACTTAAGTCCAAGTGGATTAAAGACTTCAATATAAAACCAGATACATTAACTCTAATAGAGGAGAAATTGGGAAATAGTCTTGACTACATTGGTACAGGAGACAACTTCCTGAACTGAACAGCAATAGCTCATCTACTAAGACCGACAATTAATAAATGAAAGCACATGAAACTGTAAAGCTTCTTTCTGTAAGGCAAAGGATACAATCAATAGGAAAAACATGGCAGCCTATAGAATGGGAAAAAATCTTCACCAAGTCTATATCTGACAGAGGGCTAATATTCAAAATGTATAAAGACAAAATATACCAAAGGTGACTCAAAAATTAGTCACCAACAAACCAAATAACCCAATTAAAACTAGGGTATAAAGCTAAACAGGGAATTCTCAACAGAGAAGCATCTGATGACTGAGAAACACACTTAAAAACATTCTATGTCCTTAGTCATAAGAAAAAGCAAATAAAGATGATTCTGAAATTCTAAGATCAAAACCTCAAGCAAAAACACATGCTGATAAGGGTGTGAAGCATGAGGAACACTCCTTCATTGCTGGTTGGGGGTGCAAACTTGTACAACCACTCTGGAAATCGATTTTGTGGCTTCTCAGAAAATTTGAAACAGTTCTACCACAAGATCCAGTTATTCCACTCCTGGGCATATATACAAAAGATCTTCTACCACACTGCAAGGATACTTGTTTCACTATGTTCATAGCAGATATATGTGTAGTAGCCAGAAAACTGCAAACAACCTTGATATTCCTCAGGCAAAGAATGAATAAAGACAATTTGACTTATCTATACAATGAAATACTACTCAGCTATTAAAAACAAGGATATCAAGAAATTTGCAGGCAAATGATAGAACTAGAAAATGTTCACCCAGACACAAAATGACATTCATGGTATCTACTCCACCAACTTTTAAACCCTATGTGGATAAATCAGCTACCACCTCTATAGCCCAGACTCTTACTCAGAAATTGTTTTATGCTGGTTAATATTATAAGTAAATATTTTACTGAACACTAAGAAAAAGGTATCAAGAAATACATATTGTACAAAGTCTCATTCAATATTCCAATGGAAAGTAAAATATTAGCAAATAAATCTTACCAAAGAGATGAAAGCTTTCTACAATGAAACCTTTAAGCATGTGTGATAAGTAAAACACTAGAAAGTGGGAAGAAATGAAGTTCTAGAACTGCTATTGTGAAATGACCATTCTGCCCAAATCTATTTTTAGATTCAATGCATTTAGACACATTCCTTTTCACAGAAATAGGGGGAAAAAAATCTAATATTCATGTGGAGTCACAGAAGACCCCAGAAAGTAAAACCAATACTCAGAAAAGTTATAGTGCTGGAGGAATTGCCTCAAGAATAGCAATAAAAAACATATGGTACTGCAAAAAAAAAAAAGAATTAAAAAACAAAATGAAAGAAAGATTGAAAGAAAGGAAACATACAGACTCAGAGAAAAAATTCAAGACTTAATATAAGCATATGGTGATCAAATTCACATACCATAAAAAATATTGTATCTACAAAAATTGTAGAAAAATGATATTAACTCATTTTTATCATCTTTTACCAAATATATAATTTTAAGAGAAGCATTTACTCTAACTTACAAATGGAGGTCATATCTTGGAATCATAGTAGTAGTAAAATGACATTATCCTTTTCTTCTTGGGGTTTTGTTATTTATTAATACGATAAAATAATTTCCATTGCTGTGCTGTGAAAGCAGAAGTAAATTTACTACTACAGATATAAATAACTAATAGGGAACTGAAACTCAATAAGGAGAAGGAAAATGTAGTATTGTTATGAATTCTTAGATATTATGCAGAGTATATTGATCAGAAGAAATTAAAGTCTAGTCTTGACTACAGTAGAAAGGAGAAAACATTGAAACCATGACACCTCAGTGGTAGTAGTGATCATAAATTTCAACCCCATAGACTTTTTGTAAGATTATTAGAAAAAAATGATTTAAAGCTTTGAAATTTAACTTTTAAATTTTTAAACATTGACAGAATGTTTGTACCTGTCTAATATAATTAGATTGTAATAGTATTACAATTTAAATGTGTATACCATGCGTAATTATGAAATCATGGCAATTCCCATTTCTATATTCTCCATTATCATTCGTATGCACTGAGATTCTTCACATGCTTCTTCATCTTTATTACAACATAGTAAACATGTCCGACCCAGCAGTTGTGACAAAGCTTAGTTAGGACTAGTTTAAAAGTTTAACCATTGATGGAGAAAAGTACAAACAAGTTGATGAACTCAAGAGATTCTTAGGTGATAGCTCTCATTACTAGCTGGGCCCAGAAAACAGCCTCCTTTGTCCTGGCTGTTTGTCAAGCTATTCTTAACACAATGACAAGAGGAATTTTTCTAAAACAAAAGTGCATACTTTTGCACACATTTAAAATCTGAGTGGCTGCCAAGTCATTCCAAGAAAATGTCACATCTGTTGAATAATATGAGTGCTCTCCTTGGCCAGCTGTCTTCAATTTCTTCTCTTTCTCCCTAGATTCAGACAAACTGTCTTCTTCACTCTTGTTTAGACATACTGGGCATTCCTTGTTTTAGGAAAAAGCCAATGGTTGTTGCTGCTGCTCCTGCCTTTCAGCAGCACCTAATCTCTTGTTCAGATTTTCTTCATCCCCTGGCCTTTTAGTATGTCATTTCTGGGCCATCCTATTTACATTGAAATTATCCTTCATAAAAATTAGACATTTTTTCCTTTATTTTTCTTCTCAAATCTTAACCACTCATGTTTATTCTTAGTAGTATCTGACTAAATTCTTCATTTTGTTAATTACCATAATATTGAATCTATAAACCTCTGCACACAATCACTGTTTTATGAGACTGTATACTGCCATCATTACTTGTTGAAATTTCTACATCTACTTTATTTATTTATTTATTTATTTATTTATTTATTTATTTATTTAATTTATTTCTCATGTATTACTTCTGGACCACAATTTCTACTCCCTCCTCTACCCCTAGTTACTGCTGCTACTTCTCTTCTCCAAATCATCTGCCTCTACAATCCCTCCCCAAAAAATACCAGGCCTCCCAGGAACATTTACCAAACACAGCATAACAAGTTACAATAAGACCAGGCACACGCATACCATCACATCAAGGCTGGACAAGGCAACCCAGTAGGAGGAAAAGGTTTCAACAAGAAGGAAAGAATCAGGGATACTCCATCATCCACCTTCCTTGTTTCTACTGTTAAAATTCCCAGAAAAAGTCCAAGTGATTCATCTATAATGTGTATACTGAAGACCTTTGTCAGACTCCTATAGGCTACCTGATCTCTGCATGCCCCAGGTGTCCTGGTCAGTTGATTCTGTGCCTGTGTTCTCCTGCTGTCTCTGCAAATTTTATGATGCCATTGTTTTTAATAGCTGAGTAATGCTATAAATTTAATAGTTGTAAATGTACCACATTTTCTTTATCCATTCTTCTGTTGAGAGATATCTAGGTTGATTCCATTTTCTGGCTGATATGATTAAAGTTGCTGTGAACATAGTTGAGAAAGTGATCACATCTGCTTTCAAACAAATGACCTGAATTTCATTGAGAAAATTTTACATCTTTATAATTAATAAAAAGTAAGGGCTGGAGAGATGGTTCAGCGGCTAAGAGCACTGACTGCTCTTCCAGAGGTCCTGAGTTCAATTCCCAGCACCACATGGTGGCTCACAACCACCCTGTAATAGGATTTGATGCCCTCTTCTGACAGCTGCAGTGTACTCATATACATAAAATAAATAAATCCTTTTGGGCTGGAGAGATGGCTCAGTGGGTAAGAGCACTAACTGCTCTTCTGAAGGTCCTGAGTTCAAATCCCAGCAACCACATGGTGGCTCACAACCACCTGTAACGAGATCTGATGCCCTCTTCTGGTGTGTCTGAAGACAGCTTGAGTGTACTTACATATAATAAATAAATAAATAAAATTAAAAAAAAATAAAGGTTCTTGGTTACTTCTTAGAAGCTTTTAGGGAAGTCAAGAAGAGGGGGGTCCCTAATGAGATGATCCTTCCCAAGAGGGGAAGCAAGATTGTAAAGTAGCAAGACGAGAAGCACATGACGGAAGAAGGGATTTTGGAGTGAGTCTGCACTCTGCCCATCAATTTTACTCTCACTGTACCCATTTCAGCTTCTAACTAGATTCATGATTCTCTTCAAGAAATTTTGTATGACTGCATAACAACTCTCGGACACTATGATCACTTTGTATCTCAAATACGTCCTGTTATGTTGCCAGTATGTTCTCGCAAATTGCTGGATCTTCATCATAGACTTTTGTCTTTGCCAAATATCATTTTACCAAATTGTTCTTTGGTCCACAGGATGATTTTATTTGTGTTGGCCGAAGGGAAATTCTCTCCACAAGGAATCATCAATCTTAATGTACTTACTTTTATTCTCCTCAGTGACACAGTATCTGAGAAAAACAACTTAAAGAAGCAAAAGGGAGTATTTTGATACAGGGTTTCACAGAGATTTCAGTCTGTCCACAGAGTGGTTCATCTGTGCGATGGCAGCATGTCACAGAGGCTTTTTAACACATCGGTGGATCAGTAAGCTGGGTGGGCTATACTTGGCCTTCAGAGGCCCATACTTGACAACCCATGTTTGCCTGCCAGGCTTTACCACCTCAAGTTCCCACAGGCTTCAAAATAGTCCCATAAGTCTGGATATGTTCCAGATATAAGTGTGTTGGCAAACAGTTGAGATTCAAACCATGATGTTTAAGAAGTAGTTAGAAGTAACACATTCATCAATAGTCCAATCCTCCCCTTTTCTCAGTATTTCTAAAGAAATACACTAACATTAAAGAGTACAGACTTTTCAAAATGGATTTTGAAAGCACTATACGATAAGTTCATCATTTAATTTCTTACTTTCAGAAGTTATCTTGTAGGGATTACAAAGAGAACATTAAGTTTTAAAGGACTATTACTGTAGTACATTGGCAGATATGTGGAGAATAACTGTAGACAAAATGGAAGAGAAGAAGTTATTAGAACAACAAAAAGACAGCCACCATTTTCTGGTTATTTTTATTTTAATATCATCCTGATGATTTATTTAGCTTACATCATTTTAGCTAATAGAATAACGTTAGTGCTTTTTTTCACAGAAGGGATAAGCTCAAATAAATAAAAAGTCAATTAACTCACTGAAATTTGCAGAATTTCAAATCTGGTAGTAGATTTTAGTACCTGATTCTGATTCTTTAAAAAACTCATGATGGAGTAAAGAAGGAGGGACCTCTACTCTGGGGACATGTATATGTTTTTAGCTAATTGGCATTTTGAAAATATTGATAAATTAATTTCTTTAGTAATTCTTTAGAGCATATTCTGACTTTAAAATGGATTTTGAAAGCTCTATATGATAAGTTCATCATTTAGTTTCTTACCTTAAGAAGTTATCTTGTAGAGATTACAATGGATAACATTTATATATGTGTGTATGTATATATATGTATTTATATATTTATAAGTATATGCATTATATTATATACTATATAACATTATATATATATATATATATCCTGTCAATTTGTGATGATTTTGCTGCTAGAATCCATAATCTTTAATCTGAAATAGTAGAAAAATATACTGAAATAAATGAGGAAATAATATAGAGACATTATATGATTTTCATCATATCATTATATTATGATTTTTGTGGCTTTCATAAAGCCACAAAATTAGGCAGAACATTGTAAAGGTAAGGAAATCACACATTTTCTTAATGTACATGCCTATTTTCTATAAGTACCATTAACATCTCTTTTGTATGCCAGATTAGTCAACTTTCAATTGTTTTCACAATAAAGAATGAGAAGTTTACACAAGAAAACTTTTATTTTCACATTTCAGTAGATTAGATTTCTATGATCCAGTTTGTGGCCCATCCCAGGTTCTGGATAGGAATTTCTGAGTTGTATATTTTTGTCTCTAGAATATATTCTCAGTTGAAAAAGCAGGCTAGTTCTTCAGAACTGATGATGTTGCTCTAATATATTCTAGAGTTTACTCTTGAGGCCTAACTATCCCTTAAGGCCTTGCATAAAATTCTACCATTTGAATAAACACAACACATGAATTTTGAAATGGTATAAATATCAAATATTTTCCTCAGCCCTTTTTACAAAGTAAATATTTTTTAAAGAATACATGGTTTTGGAGGAGCCTTCCTTATAGAGTGGACAAAAGCTAACATGAAGATTGTATAACTGGACATGAATATAGCATTTCCTCAGAGAGGACCTCAAGTGTGAGTTCATAAAGCCATAGTCAGAGTAAATACTTCTGACATCAGGTCTTATAAAACTCTCATTTTCTTGCAACCCACTATTCATCAAGGCTCTGTATTATTTGTGATGCTGGATTTAATTTAGTATTGGGCATTCTTCTGAATAATACCATCCTTCTGAGCTCAAAGCCCCATAAGGCATCTCCTTGAATTGTGTTTCCTGCTTCTTGACATTATGGATTGGCTGGCTGGTAACCACTGTCATTCAACCCCATTTATTGTGTTTTCCTTTGTGTGTATGTGTGTGTGCTTGTGTTGCAGAGAAGGGCAGCAGTCTCCTGAACAGTGGCAGAAGACATACGGGAGATGCTCAGGAAATGAAGTCTATCACATCGTTTTGGAAGAAAGTACATTTTTTGCTGAATATGAAGGGAAGAGTTTTACCTATGCTTCTTTCCATGCACACAAAAAGTATGTTTCTGTTTCCAGTGGAGAATTAACTCACCAACCAATTAATCAGAACAGTTAAACAGCTTTCCAAATTGGTGTTCGTGTGTTTTAAGAAAAATTTTTGTTCCATTTTTAACTATAGACTTCGTCATTTCTACAAGTTATTTTTACTAGGTGGGAAATATGTTAGGAATATCTACTCTACAATATCTTAGTTCCTCACAGCATCCTATTCCATTAAGTATTCATACCCATCTAACAATGTACTTGTTACATACATTAAATTTAAAGTGATATATAGTTTTATTATATTTACAATGACAGAAACAGTTGAAAAATTAATACAACAAATGAAAGAAAAATAGCAATTTTCCTCTTTTTGATTTTTTGAATCATGGTCTCACGTAACTCAGGGTGTCCTCAAACAGTGTATGGACAAGGCTAGTCTTTCTTACTTCTCAGTTTCTTTTCTAAAACAACACATCACTCTCAAAAAAATAAATAAATGGATGTTAGACACATTTCTTTCCCTTGTATAATAAATTAGTAACTTAAGGAATTAAAAATATATCAGAAATAAGTGATATTAAAGTATTTTAATAAAACTTATTTGGGTACTTTATAGTAATATATTCTACTTAACTAATATATAATGTACTCAATTTTAACTCTCTATGATACTATTTATAATATTTTACTTCTACATATATTTTGGAATTTTACTTACTCACTATTTTGTATTAGGATGAATTTTGAAATTAAGAACATTACCAAAGATCAATAATAAATATTAAATACAATATTACAGTCAAAGTTTTGAAGTTCTCCTATTGAACATGCTTGACAATGAGGAACATTTGAAATGTTTTGTTCTTGAATGTATGAAAGGTAATAGAAATGGTAAGCAATCCAGATACATCACGTTCTTTTCACATAACATTTCATATGAGACTTCTTTATGCCAATCGATTGTAAACATTGTGAGCAAGGTAAGACTTATTGTTCATAGCTTTGACATTATTAGTTATCTTAAGAATTATAAAGCAGCATTATCTCTACTGTATGACAAGCAGTCTAATATTTTATATTGTTTTATTTTTCATCTATATATACCATAATGCTTAAGACCAATTGAATTTATGCTTTTTTCTTTTAGAAGTGAGATTATTAAATGTTAGGACCCTCTCCGGCTCCCTATTTCATTATTTGATGTTCTGGTTAGAGTTGACTAGTTTTCTTACAAGTATAAGTGTTTGAAAGAACAAAAAGCTAAGGACTTTTCTAAATTGTAATTCTTAAACTCTTATATTCTTCTTTTAAATTAAGGTTTGGTGTCTGCTTGGTTGGTGTTAGGAGGGAGGATAATAAAAACATTTTGCTGAATCCAGGTCCTCGATACATTATGAATGCTTCCGACATATGTTTTTATATTAATATTACCAAAGAAGAAAATTCAGCATTTAAGAATCAAGACCAACAGAGAAAAAGTAATGTGTCAAGGTCATTCTATCATGGGCCTTCCAGATTGCCTGTCCACAGCATCATTGCCAGCATGGGTCAGTACAAACTCACTAGAATTATACTTAGTGTGTTTCTGTAAGGTTATAAATGGACATCTGTCTAAAAGTTCATAGCCAACTTCAAAACTTATTTTTGTATGTTATAAACTAGGTCTGATTATATAATACAGATCAAAGTTTCTAAACTGTTGATTAAATAAAACAAGATTACCAAAATTTATTCAGCAATTACTCTATGTTTTTCATCATAAGTGCTTGCCTTGTATATTTTTCTTGTTGATTATCTGTTCAATGATCAATTGGGACTACATCCAGTGTATATTTTATTTGTTTTCAAAACTCTCTCATTTCATTGTATCCCCATCATTGACTTTGACATTTATGACACTCATATACACAGCATAACAATATATATCCAGTTAAGATGAAATTCATTAAAAATTTCACATTAAAATGCCTATAATCCTATAAGTGTATATGATTTCTAATTATAAGGAATATATACCATTCCCTTTATGTAATTGCATTGGCTTTACATACTCAGTAAGTAAGCTCATTCTCTTCACCTGTTTTGGATATTTTACTTGAACAATATTTAGCCTTATTATCCTTAACTCTATTTCCAACCTACCCCCAATCAGAGGCTGCTATTTCTACATTCTGCCATACATACCCTACATGATACACACACATATGCTATTGACCTTCTTGATTTCGCACCTTCCTAAGTGCCTCAAAATGGTTGGCTTTTGATGTGGTTTCAAATATCATGCCCTTCAAGGCTATCTTTACCTCAGCCTGCAGTCATGTAACTGAACTCAATGTTCAGTGGTTTTAAACCGTGCTGTGGTTAAGGATGGGTACAGAAAGTCACAAGAGGTTACATATGCAAAATATATGCAATCAGCACTTCTATTACTTACAGCAACATCTAAATGAAAGTAAGTAACTGAGGGATTATATAATAGGTAAGAGGATAAATAGCTTATCATGCAAACATGAGGACTTGAGTTTGTTCTTGAGAATCTACATGAAAATGCTGAGCATGCCAGCACACACTAGTAATGAACTTCGTAGAAACTGTGCAGACAGCTCAACAACGCTGTTGACCCTCAGCAACTCAGAGACCCTGCCCCAAAAGCATGAGGGATGACTCCTGAGGAACAGTGCATTTGACATCTGTACTCCACATACATTTCTGTACTCCACATGTATTTGAAGACTTGTTACATGCTTCCACGTACACCGTATGCCTGTACAAAAATATATAGACACATTGACACACTTGTACATACATACACACAAAAGGAAAAGAAAAGAATAGGAAAGTCCAGAATACGGTGACAGATACATCTTAGTGATCTCAAGGAGGTCAGAGATCAAGTTGCAGGAAATATAGTGATCCCTATCTTGAAAACCACAGTGAAACAATAACAATGGTAGGTGAAATTTGTGACTCTCATCCCAAACTCATACAGTGAAACCAAAACCCTTCCAGTGCTATAGTATATACCTTTATTTGGGAATTTTATTTTTATAAAGAAGTTAAAATGGAGTCATTATGGTTATCGTTATTTATTTCTATGTGACTAGTGAACTGTCAAGAAGAAGAAATACAACATAGACTCATATACAGGAAACTGATAAATAAAAGATTATTGAGGGGATGGTGATCATTAAACTAGGAATAATAACAGATCAATTTCTCACCATATTCAAAAATCACAACAATGTGAAGACTTTTATTCTGAAACTTTATCCTTCATAATTGAGAGAAATTAGCCTCTTATGGCTTCTAATGTGTTCTACATTGTTATAGAAGCTTTAGAAAACTATTACAAATACTATGAGATTCATCAAAAAATAGAATAATGCTGGTGAATAATTGAACTAATAAAGTATAGTAGATCCTATAGTCTGAAGATTTAAAATAAGGATTTGCACAGAAGATTAGAAAAAATATGATCTATGACCAAAAAAAAAAAAAAAAAAAAAAAAGGATTTGCCCATCTTTAAAGCACAGGTTACCTATTTATGGCAGAGGGAATTATCTCAGAAAGGACCAAGCATTTGTAAGAGAAAAAGATCTTGAAAGGAAAATCTTGATCCTGCAGCTCTAACTGCTTCTTCAGATATTTCTGCTAGATTATAAATTTCTCAGACCCATCTGAGATCCTGGCAGATATCAGTATTGGCAGAATAACTAACAATAGGCCAAATGGAGCATCCATGTAAGCATGGTTCTGCCAGTGTGTTGCCTGTTGTAGGAAAGAAAACAACTATGGATTTGGAAGTAATGTTCAGTTGACAAGAAGGTTATGCAAGCATCTCTTTGAAAGTGAGAAAAGGTTTAATGCTCAATGTTGGGACAGTTTTACATGAAGAGACACATTTGAGAAAAGAAAATAATCTAATTTTGCTTTAATAAAAATTGAAAAGAATCCTAACCTGCCCTATTTTCTTTTTGTTCTGAAGTACTAGGGTACGTGCATGATGAGCTATAGGAAAAATTTGATAAATGTCCATTCAATTCTACAACCTTAAGATAACAGCATCCCAGATGGATATCTTTTCTATCAAAAAATCAATTTTATAAAATTTACATTCCTTATATATTTGCCTAAGATTTTCTTTCATTACCTCTAGAAAACCTTCCTTCTTTCTCAGTGAGACAGTTGTCCTATAATGTAATATTTAGTAACACCATCATCTTTGTTCATACACTGGTATGACTAAGCACTTGTCGTCACGTAAGGACTTTTCTGGAGACCAAACCTTTTAAAGACCTCACTGCCTCTTACATATTCACAATTGGATCCAAGCTCTCATCAAAAGAAATTACATCTATAACAAATAATTTTTGATGCAGGGTCTCATTGGGTAGCTTTAACTGGCTCGAAACCCACCTGGTAGATCAGGCTGCCCTGAAACTCACACAGATCAACCTTCCTCTGCCTCCTGAGTGCTGGAATTAAAGGTATGTGCCACTGTGCCTGATTGATCTCACATGTAAATTATGATATACACTTATCCAGTGAAATGCTTATGGAAAAAATGAGAGTTTGAGAGAGATTTTACACACACACACACACACACACAGACACACAGACACACACACACACAAATATGCGCTTGATAATAAAATTAGTTCTCACTACCAAATGATCATTATGTCCCAGTTAGTAAAAATGTGCTAATAGATTTTTATGTTTTATTGTGTTAGGTACTGTGGCTATAGACTTGCAAGACACAAGCTGTAGAGCATCAAGTGGTCCTACCTTGGCTCTTCCTTCAGAGGGAGGCAAAGAATTAAGAAGACCTAGCATTGCTCCTGTTTTAGAGGTGGCAGATACATCATCAATTCAAACATGTGATCTCCTAAGTGACCAGTCTGAAGATGAAACTACACCAGATGAAGAAACATCTTCAAATTTGGAGTAGGTTTGATTTTCTAGGTTGTGTTTTTCTCACATTTTTATGCTAAGTTTTTGAGAATATCTTACATGGACACAATATTTACATTATTTCCATCCTCACTTTACTCTGCAACTATACCCATGTACCCCTAACTTCCTGCCAATGTCATGACCTCTTTATTAATAATAAAGCAGGAAACGGCTGGTCACATTGTTCATAGAGTTAAAAGGTAGAGGTGGTGGGATGGCCGTACCCAACTGACTTTCTTAGTTTTGTGAAGTCTAGAATCGCAACACCCGAGATGAACTTGCCCAAATTCATGGTGGTCTTTCCCTCATCTGTTAGTCTTATCTGAAAGCATCCTCACCTAGAGATATGTTTTCTAAGTTATTCTAAAGCTTATCAAGTTGACCAGCAGAATTAATCATCATGAAATTCAACAGTTTATCTAATGACATATTCAGACTTCTCCAGAAAGTGTTTTCTCATTTCAGCTTTTAACATCTCCTTTTATCTGGAAGTTAGCAATTGTTTAAATTTACAAATCAAAAACATATTCTTTCTTTACTAAGCTTCCAGTCTTTTACAGTACCTACCTGTGTAGTAGCCATCACATTTAGACCTACTGTGTTTATATATAACTGTTTACATGAGTTGCTATAGAAAAGCTGAGGGAACAATAGCCTACAGTATTGATCCTTTTATCACAAAGATTTCTTGCCATTCCAGTTGCATCTTATAATACTTGTTTACAAATAAATGATCTTGCTATAATTTCTCTCTTTAGGAATCACATATGATTGCCACCTTATTGCGTTATATAGAGCTTAATTGAAATGAGTGAGAAAGCATGTTCCTGTTATGTATTGTTCCAAGTGACAGCATTAGGCATCATAAGTAGTTCTGGGACTAGTAATATAAGCACAGCCATCGCTGATTATAAATAAAGTTCATTAAGCTCATTTAACGTTTTAATAACTGAAACTGAGCAGCTATTGAAACAGAAAATTACTTTAAATTCATCCACAATTTTTATTTGTTTCAAAAAATGTCAACATACTTGTAGATAAAGTCTTGTTTCAGAGTATTTTGTGGTTCAGATATGCAAGTTTATCTGTAGAATACAGCAGACTGGGCAACCATCCCTGCAGCAACCATCCCTGTTGGAAATGATGTTTTGAAGTGTGAACGAAATTCTTTTTTTAGATTTCTAAAACATAGAGTGGTAGAAGGAAATTTTAATAGAAAAATCAAAGATATCTTAGGGTAACAATAATGGTTGTCAGCTTCTAAGTCTATAATATGTGTGCAATTTTCCCTCCCAACCAATAGTTATTTAGAAAATAGTTTCAGCAAGGCCTTAGCTTCATGGTGTCTGGGACAAGCTACCAAAAATTTTGGATGAGAAAATATTTCTTTGAGTAATTTCCTTTTATTTACTAATTAACATTTAAGCTTCTGCCTTTTAGAAATTCCATGTTCTAAAGTAGTGTAGCCAAAATGTGCAGGTGGTTGTTTTTAAAAGTCAGTAAACAAACTGTATTTCTTTGATAATATTTTAAGAACAATTTCAGGAAAAACCCTCTTTTTTACTAATTAAAATACTTCTTCCCTTTAGTTATGTGTGCATGGATAATGAATAATAATAATAAAGTTTAATAAAGTTTATTTTAAATATACTTTGTAAGGTATGATATTATTCTTTGCTATGTATACATGTTTATGTATCCAAGGGTGAAGATTGGGAAATGTTTTCTAGAAAGAAACAACTATAGCATATTTTCAGTCATTCACCTTTCTCAGTGAATCAAACACAAATGCCCCCTTAATTAATCATGAATGTGAATGGCTATGTTACAGGATGCTGAGTTCGTGGATGAAGAACTCAAAGTTCATATAATTTTTTACATGACAGGAAACATTTTTATTAGTACTTTAAAATGCAGGTTTAGTGACTCCTATTTCATCATAATTTACCTCGCTCTTCTTAAACAATGTGATTTTCATAACATGATAGAAGCATAGATTTACTAATTCTAATTTAAACATGCAGTAGATCTGGGTCAAATCTGTGGGTCCCAGCTTCCATGATTACTCCAGCAGTAACCTCTCACATTGCTTTACAGGTATGCCAAAGGCTACCCACCTTATTCTCCATACATAGGAAGCTCACCTACTTTCTGTCACCTCCTTCAAGAAAAAGTGCCCTTTTGCTGCTTAAGATTAGACAAGGTAATGTTTTCCTGTTGGTTTTATTTTCTCTAATAATAAAATTATAGCATAAGCTATGGCACAATAATTAAATAATTTTATAGTATTTGAATAAAATATATTAGCATATAAACTTGATTATATAAAATGGTCAGTTTTACTTTTTGTACTCACTAAAAAGTCACATAAATGCTTTATACTTCTATTCTATTATCCAGTTACGTCAACCAGTCAGGTAGGTTTTTAATAGGGAAGACGGGCACAAGACCCTCAAACCACTTTTAGTTATTAGTCAACCATCAGGTGTGTTTGCTCGCATATCAAGTCTAGACCTTAATAAACAATCTCTTGACTAAATGAGATTTACATGCATTTATGACTAGGCTGAAGCTGACATATCTCCTTCTCCCATTTTGTTTGTAGTTTTCTCCTCCTGCCTGAGTGTCTTAAAGAATCAGCTCAAAACAAAACACTCTGAGAATGTGAGCATTTTTTGCTCTTTTCCTTTGATGAGTTTTACTTGGGAGGAATGAGGAAACAGGTTGAGGCAGAATGACACAAACCCTAAAGAATTTTCAGGGCCTTTTGCATCATAAACAGGGATTTTTTTTTCTTTTACTGTTTATTCGTGTTTAAAATTATACCACCTGCACCCTTTCACAGCCTGTGCAACTTGAGAAAATCACAAATAAAGTTCATTTCACATATCTGTAAAATGAACATAATTTTAATGCTATGACTTCTGTAGTGTTCTTAGAAGGCCTATGTTATTACATTTAACTCAAGGTGTTTGATTACTGAGCTGGGTTTCCATACATTTTGTTAGTATTCTCGCTCTTTTCTTTGTTACAAATGCTGCCTGCTGCTCTTAAAGGAGATAGAATGTTTGTAAGCACCAGGCTTTAAATATCTGAAGTCAGCTTGTGCATGTTTGTTTCTCTTGCTCATAATTACCCCCATGTCATTTCTTTGGCATCAGGAATTCTATTTTTCTTTTTTTATTATTTTTATTTTGTCACATATTTGCTTGATTTACATTTTAAATGGTATGCCCTTTCCTCATTACTCCTCTGAAAACCCCCTACATATTAAAAAAAAAATAGTAACTTATTTTTGATTCTCTAGAATCTAGTTCTCTGGGGTCTCCCTCTATCAAATCTGATCCATATTACTATGGAAGGTGCATACACAAAAATCACCTTTTCGAAAATTGCAAGGGCAAAACCTTTCTCCCAAATCACCATTTCCTTAAGCCAGTAACCAGAATAACCTTTATTTTGACCTCTCTCCCAGAGGAATAATATAACCACAAAACTCAAAAATGACACCCATTTTTAAAATTAAAACAATCCAAAACAACTGAAGTAAACTAAAATACTGTATGTGCCTATTCTTAGGCATTTTCTATTTTGCCAAGCAAAATGAAAATGTGAAATTCCCATGGAGTCCATATTTGACAGAAATTTAAGTATCCTGTGAGGCATATTAGATCAATATATCTTTCCACGTGATTTGGAAAAATCTGTTTATAAATCTTTCCTAAAAGCAAATAATTCCACTTTTATAAATTCACAGTTCAATCCATCTCTGCCCTCTTTCTTGTTATACCATCTATCTGATCAGCTCTCTGCCTAGAGTCGCAGACATTTATAACCGATACCTGATCATAGAAGATAATTATCACTGCTCTTTCTACTTTTAGTGACTAGTTTTCCCTGTGCAAGTTCTGGCGAAAACCTACACATGATTCAGACAAAATCTGTATATAAATATTCCTTTTTTTCAGTTTCATGAGGTCCCATTATCAATTCATTTTTTCCTCTGTCTTTTTTATTAGATATTTGCTTTATTTACATTTCGAATAGTATTCCCTTTTCTAGTTACCCCTCTGAAAACCCCTATCCCATTCCACCTCCCCCTGCTTGCCAACCCCTCACCCCAGGAATTCTATTTTCCAAGGCCTTCCTTAGTATTTGATGTCTTTTCTTTTATTTGATTTTTGAAGCATTTGAGATTTCTGGTTAGCTTGCTAAATTAACAGATCTAATGTTTCAGTGTTGTTCATCTACATTGACCCCTTCTACAGGTAGATTTTCTTTTACACTTAGAATACATTTGATGTTTTCCTTTAAGATTGTTCTTAGCATACCATAAATTTTAGCCATCATGATTAGTGCCTGGACTCATTTCTAATGGACTCAAAGCTTTTCTTAACCTCATAGTTGTAGGGTGTGGAAACATCATCAGGAAACCAATAGAGTAGAACTGAATTATCTCCAAGTAACTAATCCAAATCTCACTGTAAGGTACAGCTCTCAGAGAAAGAGGGCAGGAGAAGACCTTTAAAAGCAGATTACCAAAAACCTTTTGCTACATTATTACAGGAAAATTAGGCAGTTTTATTGCTTCATGGCTATATGAGATTATTGGTTGTACCAGTAATATTAGACTGGTATTATAGGATTTGCTTTGAAAATGGATGTTTTCTTTGGGATTACAGGATGGCATTAATCAGTTGGTTCCATTGTGTCTCTGAAGTGTATGAATTAAGATGACCTCACCACTTTGTCCCAGTGTCAGCTGACTATTCTGGCCAAGGATTCTCAATACTATTTTCACATTGTCTCCTTGAATTTTCTTAACTGTGTCCCTTCCATATGTTCATAAATATAGTAATGATATTTCATGGATGTTGAAGTTCTAATTGTTCTAAGCATCAGCTCATCAGTATTCTCCAGCCCTTTTTCTTAGTGAACCCTGCTTGTTTTGTTGGTTATTTTATTTACATTTCAAAAGTTATACCCCTTCCCGGTTTCCCCTCCACAAACCCCATATCCCATCCCCTCCTCCCTGCTGCTTCTATGAGGGTGCTCCCCCACCCATCCACCCACCCATCCCTGCCTCATTGCCCTGATATTCCCATAGGCTGAGACACTGCGCCTTCACAGGACCAAGGGCCTCCCCTCCCATTAATGCCAACTAAGGCCATCCTCATATGCAGCTGGAGCCATGGGTCCCTCAGTGTGTACTCTTTGGTTGGTGGTTTCATTCCTGGGAGTTCTGGGGGGATCTGCTTGGTTGATGTTGTTATTCCTATGAGGTTGCAAACACCTCCAGTTCCTTCAGTCCTTCCCCAAACTCCTCCACTGGGGGTCGCTGTGCTCAGTCCCTGTGGTTGATGATTGGCTGTGAGCATCTGCATCTGTATTGGTCAGACTCTGGCAAAGCCTCTCAGGAGACAGCTATGTCAGCCTCCTGTCACCAAGCACTTCTTAGCTTCAGCAGTAGTGTCTGTGTACCTTCCCCGTTTTTCAAATATAGATTCTGTATATCAGAACTAAAATCTCCATACTGCATCTTTTGAAGATCTATGCCCCAATTCTTTACTGTTTCCTTCCTTTTTCTTCTACTTTTCTGGATTATTTCCCTACTGCCCCATTTTCAGTTGTTAGACTTTCTACCAATGAGATTTGGATGTTGACAAATTTCCCCTATTGTTTTCCCTTGGACTCCTTCTATTTTCCTCCTAAGGAGACAGTTTGCTTGGTTTCCAGTTCCATAGTAATCACTTTCTTAATGCCTTTGTCCTTCTGGTCACTATAAATATCTGTCATTATTATTGATATTCACTCTTTCTTCTTGGTTGATTCAGATCCCATAGTCTTGGCTGGTCTATGCTTTCATAATAATGTCTATGACTGTACCATTATGTTTATTCAGTGTTACAATTCACTGACTTCTCTGAGGCCCGTGGCTTGGACACTTTTACAAAAATCCTCAATCAATAATTATTTGAATAAGGTTCCTTTCTGATTGTGATTCCTATTTTAGCTTCTAGCTTTTAGTTTTGGCATGTATTTAGCACTTGAAATAAGATTTTCATCTCTGTTCTGCAATTGCTTCTCTCGGCTACATTAAATATGTAGCTTTCATTAATTTTTTTCAGCATTTGTTTTGGAAATTGAGATTGGTCTTTCAAACAAGTTCCGAGAGTGCTTCACTACTGGCTTGCATCTTTAGCTCCGAATTAACTTTTGACTTACATTGCTCAATTTGAGAGGCTATATAGGAATAAATATAGTATGTTTAAACAACTGCCTTGGATATTAAATAGGATTTTGTTAATTCTTTAAGTGCTTCTACTTTTTTAGTCAAACATAATTTACATTATTTTCTGAATCTAGTAACAGCAAAATCTGTAGTTTTCATAGGTCTTAATTGTTTTTATTCCCACGCTGTGCTTCATTTTCCCATTTTAAAAATAATTTTATTAAAGGATAACAGCAAAAGGATACTTCATAGTAATTAACAGAAAGAGAAATAACTAACATTAACTCAGGTAAATAAAAAGAAGTCCATGTAGAGACATATAATGGTGAAGAAAAAAAAACACTGCAGCCATTAGGCATGTGGATAATTGAGCTTAAAAGCTGACTTGATTTAGTAATGTTATTTAATTTCCTCTGAGTCTAACTTCTTAGGAATAGCCACATTTTTTCCCCAACAATTTTGTTCTCACCCAGCATTGTGATGAGTTCTGACCAAGTGCTGTGTTTTCTTTCTTGTGTGTTGCTTCTTTCTAGTTAAGCCTTGTCTGCACATAAACAACACAGTTTTCTTTTCTTTACTTTTACTCATCTTTTGTTTTTTGTTTCTTTTTTTTTTTTTTAATTTTTTTCTCATTTTATCACTCTAGGTAGCTAGGACTGGGAATATCCCTAAGGCTTTTTTTAATCATAACATTAATATGCGTTTGAAACAGAAGTCACATATCTATAAGAAAGCAGACAGTGTGTGGCTATACAGCAACAACTTTTAGCTTACACTACAACCAGTGCACACAGTCCTTTCTCAGCATCCAGCCGTGTACTTCCCACTCCTCTTCCTTATTGATCACACTTTTATTTCCTTCATCAAGTTGGAGAACTGGGCAAAGACAAATGCAATGGTGTTCCAATTTGCTAAATAAAAATTAGGTTGATAAATTTTACATAACCATATATCCTACATTCTCTCACCAAATTTTAGTGGTGTATAAAAATGGCATTTCTTTGTATAATTTTTCTTCTCTAGAGTTGCCAGCATAACTACTATGAGGACGCAAAAGCCTATGGATTCAAAAATAAACTAATTATAGTTGCAGCTGAAACAGCTGGAAATGGATTATATAATTTTATTGTACCTCTCAGGGCATATTATAGACCAAAGAAAGAATTAAATCCCATAGTTCTGCTATTGGATAACCCGTAAGTATATTTTAAGATACCCAGCCAGAATTTTTAATTTAATTGTACATTTCCTTAAATTTACTGATAGTTTTAAATCAGATACATTATGGTGCACAAATCATTGGGAGATAGAGTCTATGCTATGATGTTAACCGCTATTGGTTGGTGATCATGTTTTATCAATTCTAGTTAAATATCATTGCCAACTTTTACTTGAAATTAATATGTGAATGGTCACCTACTCATAGGACCAGTGGCTTTACTCATAGGACCAGTGGATAAGATGCTACTTAAATATCTATTGTAAATTTCCTTAATTTAATTAACAAACTTTAAAGATACCTGCTAAAACTGAGCAGTTTTGTTCTTTAGTCATTTGTTATCATTTATAACAATTGACATATTTGAGAAGCATTTATTGATGTGTCTTTGTGTTATACCATGGGATGTCACTGAATGTTTTACTTATGCTAATATTCATATACCATCAAAAACAAATTATGTTGTATCACAATGTTATGTCTGGAACTTTTTAGGGTGACTGACTTTGTTAAATATGACTACTTAAACATTTTGAAAATCCTACAAATCAATGCACAGGTTTCGGAATAAAGTGGTGAAAATATTTTACGTTCAAGTTACAATGCCCCTCACTCTAACTGTGAATAAATTGGTTGCTATGGGTGTGGTGTTAGAAGAAATTAAAGCATATGAAAGCAAACCTCAGTAGTGTGACAGTCAGGGTGAAGAATGTTTATAAGAGCAGAGGGATTGTCAAGCTTCTCCCAGGCTTTTTCAATACTCTGAATTCTGGAGGTACTCTGCAGAATAATTAAGTTGGTACTACAGACACTTTGGTTAACTAAGTCAAATGCTCAGTTTGGAGCTGTTTGTCAACACTACAAATGGAATTTAAGATAGGCAGAATTTCAGACTGTCATAAAGTGTCCTCACTGTGAATGACTAGATCAAACCAACTCAATTAAAGCCCCCCATCATAAAATCAAAAGTAAGAACCTTCAAAAGAAAAAGTGGGACTGTGTGCAGAGGATCCTCTGTCAGTCCTCAGGCCTAACCAGTCTGTCCTCTTCCTCACATTATTTAAGTATTAAATCTGGGGTCCTGAATCATAACTCTTCCCTAGGCCTCTAAAGTTATTCATTTTCTCTAAATTTAGGAGTGTTGTTCTGCTTATGGAACAGAGGTATACTCTTTTATATTCAGTCTCCAGTCTTGTGAAGTAATCTTAACTCAGTCATTGGTCTTTTACCTCAGGTTAGATATGCTACATATCTAACCTGAGCCAAGTCATCCCATTCTGTTTGATTTTGAATAAAAAGTCACTAATGTTTCAGATTCCTGGAGGATAGGTTTTTTTTTTTTCATCAGGATTTTATAGTCCTATGATTATTTATGTAGCCTTAATTTCTGAATGTGATTCATCACACATAATATTTGAAAACTGCCCTTCTCTGGTTTCCTTCACTATGTCCTTGTGAATGCCTATTGAGATAAATTAATAAAAAATAAAAATTAATTCAATATATAACAATAAAAGAAATGTAAAAATGAAGTATTAAAATGTAAATACAATTTATACTTTCAACACATAATAGGATGTTCAGAATGTTTGTAACTAGAAAGAATTGTACATTTCTGTGGTACATCAGTTAAGGTCTGGCACATTGAAAACATCTTTCCTGTGGCTCATCAGACCCACTCTGATCTTTCCACAGTTCATCAGAGTGTTGTCAGTTCTGATGGTTCTACCATCTGTTCTCCTTTGTTTGTAGTGCTAGAATGATTTCCAATATTTTGATTATAGCCTCTACCTTAAAGGTCATCTAGTTAAAAATTATCTGGAAGTCAAAGCTGGAATATATTATCCAAACTTAGACAAAATAAGTTCCAGATCCATGCTGATGCCATGTAATTTTTACACTGATCTTTTATTAGATCAATCAACCTCTTTGCATGCAGTACCTAAGTACTTCAGCTTATTTACAAACTATAGTAACATACAGTTTTATATCAGACAGAATTGAGATGATATCTAAACTGAGCCTCTAGAGCAGCCTGGGACACTTTTATTTTTTAAATTCTGTAGCCCCATCTTGCTTTCTCTTTAATTTAAAAAGTATAAGAAAATTCAAGTTATTCGGAGACTTAGATAATATATGTAATGTACTAGCATAAGATCTGGCATATGTGATAGCCTGAAAATGCTAGATTTTTCTTCCGCTATAAAAACCTTAACATTGTTACTATTTAAATTACTGAAAGGTCTTATGTAAAAATCCAGTTGATAAGGAAACAAGAGTCTGGAGATGTAGTTCAGTAGAAAGGTGCATGCCTAGTGTGTAAGATACCCCAAGCTCTGAACACATACTGCAAGTAAATGCGTGCACACACACACACACACACACACACACACATTGATATTAAGCACTTGAAACTAAATTTAAACTCTTTTATGTTTTTAAAAATTAGACATACATGGGTGTTTTGCCTTCCTGAATGTCTGTGCAACACTTGCCTGACTGGTACTGGTACTGTACATGGCGAAAATGGGTTGTATTCCCTGGACCTGGAGTCATAGAGCTGGGAGTTGCCCTGCCAGTGTTGGGAGTTATCCAGGCTCTCTGCTAAAGCAGCAGATGCTCTTAGCTACTGAGCCATCTCTTCCGACACTGACCTAACAATTACAAGAATAAAATGACTACTTAAATGTAGTTGTAAAATACTGATGAAATTAACTTTAATCATAAAAGTACATTACATTCTCTGCTTGATGTTGAAATAAAAATATTGTGCTTAATCGTTTGAACAGAAGGGGTTCTATTGAAATTTGCAAATCTACAAAATGTGTGATTTTAGTGTCTCGCAATGTTGATCTACTTAGTACTTTAATATATGTTCGGTATTGTGAGATATTTATGAAGGTATAAGATTTTATATTCACAGCCTGTGTTCTTATTAGACACTACACTCAGAGCCGCAATTCACAGACGGGCTTACTTATTACCATTTTAAATCATTGCCTGCTTTGTATATTTTTTGATTTTTTTTTAAAATTTATAACTGGTCATTTTGTCTGTTTAGTTTGGCTTTATAAATTTTATAAATTTATTAGATGTGCATCTACTTCCTCGACACACTTAGCATTAACTCTTAGATTTAAAAAAACTAAAATATTTCAGTACGTATAAAAAACTTGTTTTATATGTGGTATATAAATAACAACTGTTACATATATTTTCATATGATCACTTTTTCAGGAAGGTTATAGAACTTGATTCTTTTGTCATGCTTCTTTCATTTGGCTTCTAATAGAACAGATAGACTTCTCTATTTGACAGAGAGAAAATACACAGTTGTTTGTATTTTATTCATAATTTTTGTCTATATTAATCATTCCATCATACTTTGGAATAAATAAGAGACAAGGGACATATTTTCAATGGATGTTCCATGTGTCTTTTTATTTTCTCAATAATAATGCTTCTCAATGTAAAGTTATGCTTGCCAATTCACTGTCTCCCAATGAGAAGGAAAACTGACCAACTGTGTGTAACTAAATTACTAAGCAGTCTTACATATTAACTAATGTTATCAATTCATATAAATGAATAGCTATAAAATACATGAATGCAAAGTTGTATTTCTTTGTATTTCTAGTTTCTTTAAACCACAGATTTGTCTTTAGTTACTGTGTTTCACTGGGAGTCTGATTGACATGGTTTGGATGATTAGATTATCCCCTTGAGATTGCTGAAGTCACATAAAGATGAATCCATATCTGAAAGCAAGTTCTAAGAATTTGGAAGATATCTTATTCATTTTAAATATATGTTGTAAATACATCATAATTAAAATTCATGAGATTTCTTTAAAAAGACACTTGTAAAACTTACAGTTTATCATCTTTACCAGTCATGAGAGAAAAAAAAACTGCAATAATCTCATCTTGAATTTTATCTCTAAAATGACAGTGACTATAGTACAAAGTCTTATTTGCTCAAGAGACCTGAGTACAGTTTATTACTCAGAAAAATTTAAGTCACTTCCTGAATTTAGTGATTCAATTATTCAAGAGTTCCAAAAAGTATAGACTGGAGACCTCTTGAAGAAACAAAAACAAAAACAAAACACCCCCCCCCAAAACCCCAAAACCCAAAGACCTAAAAACTAAAAAAAATAAACGGCAGTAACATCAAAAACCTCAGGGAAATACTGTAAAAAATTGGAATAATCTAATCCTAAAAGAAGATTCGAGATTAAAATAGATATCATGGAAACCCATGTACAAATCTACAATTAATAACTATGAATGGTATCTAAAAAGGCAAAATCAAAAGATCTAGAAAATTAAAATTAGTTCAAAAGATACAATCAAAATGACTTTTTAGACCAAAGCCACCTTTATCTCTCAGAGCTTTTGGTGCTTGTATCTTTACCCACACTTCTGAAATTATGAAGTGTATCGAGAGGCATAAAATATTGCCCTCCTAATATTTTTTTGTCTATTTTTATTGGATATTTTCTTTTCAAATGTTATTCCCTTTCCCAGTTTCTCCCCCAGACACCCCTATCCAATTTCCCTCCCTCACTTCTATGAGGGTGTTCTCTCACTCATCCACTCCCTCCCCCGTCCGCACCCTCCCATTCCCCTACACTGGGGGGGGGGCATTGAGCATTCACAAGACCAAGGACCTATTCTCTCATTGAAGCCAGACAAGGCCTTCCTCTGCTACACATGTGGCTGGAGCCATGGGTTCCTCCATGTATACTCTTGGGTTGGTGGTTCAGTCCCTGGGAGCTTGGGGAGGGGGGATCTGGCTGGTTGATATTGTAGTTCTTCTTAAGTGGTTGCAAACCCCTTCAGCTGCCCTCCTAATGTTTAGAAGCAAGAAAGTGTCTAGAAATTGAATTGAAATCTCCATCCTAAACCCTGTAAATACATGTCTTAAAATATTGATTAAGAAGTTTAAAGATGGTTAAATACTGAATAATATTCACTCTATTTTTGCTTGATATATTGGTTAAACTGATGCTCAAAAGTCATCTAATGGTGAGCATACCAATATTATATGTACAATAAACTAGTAATGATTACAAAAAGTTTATGTGATTTATGAATTAAACAATTCTGAATTTTCAAACAGAATTGTGTCAATTTAATACAATATAATAGTACTGTTCCTTTAAATATTACAAATAAGTTGAATATCCAGAAGAATTCAGTCAACATTTTAACACTATCATCATTGGGAAGTTTGCTTTTCTATTACATTGCCATATTAAACTTTATTTTTCTTCGGAGTTGAAAGAGATAGGAGGGAAATCAATAGGAAGACAATAGTTAGGAACAGAATTGATCCAACTGAGAATCATCATCTGGGAAACTGCAAGTTTTTCTCTCATTACCTTGACCTGGAATTTCCCTCCTGTCTCATTCATGCCAAATTGCTTCTCATCTGCCAACACCCAAAGTAAATATTATCTCTCTGTAATATTCCCCAATTTTGTTTCCTGGGTGCTCCCAGGATTATTTTTGCTTTAGAAAAAAATTGCATTCTTATGGTTTTCTGTATGCATTTAAAATTTAACATGATATAAATTGATTGGCTACTCTTTAATATGAAATAATACACTTAAAAGTTCATTGACCAGTTTTTGGGTCTATATATGCTCAGTGAATGCATGCATGAATTAGAGCTTCCTGGGACCAAACTACCAACCGGAGTACACGTGGAGACTCCAGTGCATATGTAGCAGAGGATGGCCTTGTCAGACACCAATGAGGGGAGAGGCCATTGGTCCTGTGAAGGCTGGATGCCCCAGTGTAGAGGAATGCCAGGTCAGGAAATTTAGAGGGGGGGTGGTCAGCAGGGGGAGGGAGGACGGGATAGGGCGTTTACAGAGGGGAAATGAGGAAAGGGGATAACATTTGAAATGTAAATAAAGCAAATATCTAATTAAAAAATTTAAAAAGAGCTATAAAGTGGATGTAACTTATTAAGCAAGATTAAAGTCTATGGTTCTTTCCTTTGCTGTGCTTACATGTAAAGATTTCAGTTATAATTAACATTTGCTCAAAAGTGTACCTGGGTAAGACAGTAAAGTCAAAGGCGATATAGTGTCAATGCAACTTTATGCAACAGTTTTTCATGCGTATATAGACTATACACTAGATACATAAGACGCGAAGTATGATGTGATTATATATACACATATATATGTATATGTATATATACATATTCATTAGAGAAAGCTTTCTTGAAACTCAAGCTTATTGATTACTCTTTGGAGTCATTTGTAGTGCTTAAGGTGATCTGAGAACCCTTTGCTCTTCATTGTCAAATTCTCTTCTGCATTGGGTAACTGAAATAGTAAGTATTGTCTTAATCAAGAGTAATATCTGTATTTTTTCAGAATTATGCCATAATGTTTCTGATTTATAACTCACAGTTCTTAATGTATCATATGAATTGCACGAGAAGTGCAATTATATTCTCAAGCAAAAGGTTGATCGATGTAGGATGTATCTTGACTTTGGTTTTGGAATTGCAAACTAAACAAACTTGCTTCCCTTCCCTAGAAGTGCTGCCCCTGTTGTGACACTGTGTTTCATTTTGTAACCCATCTGCTACATAGGCCAGATATGCATTTTCTGGATGCAATCTGTTGGTTTCCAATGGTTTACTACATGGTGGGCTCTATTGACAAGTAGGTGACAATGTCTATGGCACATGACAAGTGTAGTGTCCTGTGATCTGTCAAGTGCTGTGTCTTGTTCCTGCATGATGAGTGTACTTTGTCGTGTTGGTACAGTAAATATGGTGACCTATGCATGCAGAGCACATGCCCCTGGGCTGTGTCCCCCCATCATACTGCTAAGCTGTAATCCATTGCTGAATTGCAACAGACCCTGCTGCATGTCAAATTGATCAGGTTCACACATTTGCAAATCTGTTTCAATCTTGCAGCTTTTGCAAAAGCCGCATTTTTTGCAGTAATGTTATTGATAAAGTGGCATCCAAAAGTACTTTAAAATTCCACATTGCAATGCAGTGTGACCATTTCCATACTTTCAATGTAAGTAGTAACAATTTCTTGAAAATTTATTCAAGAAAATTTCACAATTCATAATTAAATCACTTGATAATTAAAAGATTATGTTATGCATGCAATTACGCAGTGAATTAACATAAAATATGAAATATACATAAACATTTTTGTGACACCATTAATCAGAAAAATAAATTAACACCAGATTAATAGCATGAAAAACTGTAAAATATCTGTGATGGCCAAAAAGAAAACTAGAATATTAAATTCCAAAGAAGAAGATAAAAGAGGATTGATTGATTGTGGACTATTAATTATTGAAAGTTGGTCACCATATCTATATGCACGTGTGTGTACTAGAGAGGGAATTATATATGGAGTGTCCCTGTATAATTCTTGTTAGCTTACATTTGAAATTTTCATAAAAATAAAAACCATTTAAACGAGAATATTTCCTCACACTTGCAAATTTCACATTTTCCAACTTGGAAAATCTGAGTCATGTAAAAGTAAAAAGGCATCCCTGGTGAGAGTGTGTCACTCCGATGGCTTTTATTGGCTGCTATTGCCATCTGGTGGCTGTTTAGAGTAAAGCAGCATGCTTTTAAAAAGGGGCTATGGGCGATTAAAAAGCAGAAATATATCAGAGAGAAGATACCCAGGACTCATAAGAATACGTTCATAGCCTACTCAGAAAAGCTAGAATGTTAATTAGAAAATTTAAAGCCTATGAACCAGACTATTCTACATGTTTCATTAATATTATCCCAACCTTTTGTATTATCTCTAAATTCTAATGCATCTTTAAATAATAATTCACGGTCCTGAGTTACTACCGCAGGACATACTTTAAGGATGAAGTCAACAGATGCACTTGAAATCAGGGTGCTTCAAGAATCTTAGAACAAGCTCTCCTAGCAAAATGTTTGTCTAGCGTTATCTTCTGTTTTCAAAATTTCAAAATCATTTTGGCTCTGTCTTGATAAAACCAACTTCTTACCGGTGTATGTTGCTCTTGTTCTATAACATTATAGGAGAGAATTTTGATGTAGAAAAGTCTGTAAAGGCTGAAAATGCAAGGAAATACCTTGAAAGTCTTAAGTGAATAAAAGAGAATGAGACTGAGTCATCACCAAATTCTCCATAAGGGACCACATCTTACATTTTCTGTGTTGCTGTCACTTAAATTAAGGAGTTGCGCATGCTGAAAGGCATGTTACTGCTAGCAAAAAGTCCCAGTCCCTGCTGGGTCATTTCTAAAATATCATTTAATCGATTCAGGAAAAAGTACAGTGAATTTCCTACACAAAAGGGAAATCTAGAACACTAGGAGTTTATCTTGAGGATCATTGTATTGATTGGCTGTCACGAGTCTGTCCTCTTTTCTCATGGGGAATTTAGTTTGGGAAGAAATGTTCTGTAAACAGTTTCAGCTATAAAATATCAGTCTGAGAGAAAAGCACCAAATTTAAGTGCAGTATTTGTCTCCCCACCAAACCCCCAGATTATTCCTAGAGGTCTTAGGCTGAGGCTTTCATAATCACCCTCTGAGGTCTGTTAACCCCTCATGAGCTTTTCTGAAATGTCTGGAAACTATCTTCAATTAATATCAGTAGTGACTGCATTTTTTTTTTTTACATTTTAAGTCTGTTAGTTTAAATCAGGAGATGTGGACATTAACTGATATTCTTATTTGTCCCCACCAATCCTTGTAACTCCCTGATCCGTTTACTAGGTCAAGTTTAGTCTCACCCCATTTTTTTGTCCTGTTTTTCTAATCTGTACAAAGCAAAGACATTGAGACTAGCAGATGCCCAGGTTCAGCTTTAATGGTAAACATCCCTTTCTTTAACTTGCAGGGAAGATGCCAGTCAATACATTTTACAGATATAAGAATAAAAACTGACCAGAATAGTCCACAACTACTTATACCCTAGTTTTTCTAGTTACCCAATAGAGACAAAGAAACTTAGACTAGTCAATTTCTTGTTAAAAACTTGTTTTCACACATACACACACACACACATACACACACACACAAACACACACAACTCAATTGTAATGTAGAAACAAATGACAATAAATATATATATATATTCATAGCATATACTTTATATTTCTACATTAGCTTATTGTCTAAATTAATATAGCCATTTCCCCTCTTATGCTCTCATCAATAGCAACTTGGCAACTTGGACCACTTAGAATGTTTTGTCCTTGAAATAATACACTAGCTATAAGCATGAATCATTGTCATACATTCTATTTAACTGTTTATATACTGTTACTGAGCACAGATTCCAAATATGGATGCTTTGCAACTGCTAGTATCTGATGAATCCTGAACTTCATATGAGCACATCATATAGCTTTACAGTTCCCATTCATGTCTATCTGTATTCTCTATAACTTCAGCTATAAGAATGCATACATAAGCCTACAAATAAGCTCATTTAGGTGCTAAGTGCAGTATTGCTGTTTATTTAAAGACCTTCTTTTTTTGTTCTTGTGAATTTTCATCAAAGCCTAGATGATTTGCTCAGGTGTGGAGTGACCTTTGCTGCCAACATGGTGGTTGTGGACAAAGAAAGCACCATGAGTGCAGAGGAAGATTACATGGCAGATGCCAAGACGATTGTGAATGTGCAGACTCTGTTCAGGTATGCATCGGGAGCCTAGCCTTGTTATCCTTTATGTTGTGGTTTCTATAAGTAATGTATTTGATTCTATCTGTGCATGAGGAATGGACATGGGACATGGAAACTGACCTTAGAGTGTCTGTTTATTCATTTGATCATGAAGCATGTAGTACATAATGTGACTGGTACACAATAAAGTGAATAATTCTTCCCTTAAATAACGATGTATTTTGTTTCTATACTTCATAATAAATTCTTTAAAATATAATGTACAGTAACTGTTATGATTCAGGACAGACTGTGTTCTGATTTGTGTTTCTTTCCTAGCAGTGACCCAAGACTTGCCTGTATCTAGAATGCAATATTGTCAGGCAGTAATCTATTCGGGATAGGAATGAACTTGCAATCTTATTGTCGCTCTTTCACATCTTTCATTAAACTAGTGCAGGTGTAAATATCCATTTTGGTAATCACTGAGCATGGACAGATATACTTGAGAGAAGACTTGGGAGAAGTGGAGTAAGAAGCACTTATAAATCACAAGTCACTTGGGATTGCTCTAGAATCATTTGAAAACTTCACTGGAAAGTTTCCATTTTGTGAATGAGTTTTAGATGCCCAAAGGAAATGTGTAGCCTACTGAATTATAAAGATAATTCAAATATCCTCAACTATTTCTCCATGCTTCCCTTCATCTTCCTACCTTCATTGGTAACAACGACTATGTCACAATCAAGTACTTCTGTTTACCGATTGAGCTCATAGTTCACAGGGAGAAACTTAGGTGTGAGTCTCAGAGTAACAAATTGAATTATGATTTTATGAACTTTCCTTCTGAAAATCTCAACGTATCACAAGTCTACTTACAATTTATATATTCATAAAACATAATTAGTTTGATATCAAGGTATTAAAAGCCTATCATTCCTTAGAACATACTTGGTATTTTTAAAGTATGTATTAGACATTGTGCATGATAATTAGAGCTACATAGTTGCCAGTTTCATGTAACAGAATGGAAAATCATAAAAGCAAGCTATTACAGAGAGCAGCAAAGGCCATCTGGTACAGTGTCCACCTGGAGTCTCTCCTGACATCATTAACTTTACTACCTGAGTGTGTTCCTAACCTAATAGAAATTCAGTTTCCCACATCTATAATCCTGAGAAAATTAATTAACTTGCCTTGAAATGGCAATAACCGTTAAAGATGAAACATGTAAATAATCTGTTGTAACCACACCCAGAAAATTTGCATAAGAACTTCTAGCTCTAATAGGAAGAATGTACACTGTAAAGTTCTTACAGTGTAGTAGTTCATGCAGAATACAGGTAATAAAATTGCCCAGAATCGTTCATTGAAAACTGATGTATGCCATATTAAAAATGTAATCCTTATAAGCAACTTCTTTAGAGAATAAAGAGAAAGTACATTAATGATGAGGTTCACAGATAGCAATATACATTTTCCTTCCACGTTTTGCAAAAGATAATTAAAGTTTTTATAAAAGAAAGTTTTCAAACTAAATGTGTTATTTTACTTACTGTGTGCTATGTTTAATTTCATTATAACAGATATAGAATTGCTTTAATCTTTATGATCTGCTCTTTGAATGAATTATTTGATTCCAAGATAGTAATAAATCATTGTCTTTTTGAAAGGCATGAACATATTAATTACTCATTTCTAACTAACAGGCAAGAGTCATTTAGAGAAGATATATACCACTAGACAACTGACCACAAATCAGCCCTTCTCTGAACCTGGCTGATGGATGAATGGGTGAATAAATGAATGAGTGAGTGAGTGAGCATTGGATGATATTTCAAACACTAATTTCCTTTTATAAGGAGTCCTGGATCCTCCACAAAGAATTACAGCCAACTAGGATTTCTAAGAACAGGAGAAATTGTCTTCTCCAGGAAAGGGAATGGCAATTGGTTATCCAGTTCCAAGTGGTTAGCCTTGTGCATATAACCTTATAGGGAGTGATCAAGTTGTGTTAATATATTTAGGACCATATGCATCATAAATAAAAAGAAACCAATGCCACTGAAAGAGAGCAGCAGACGTTATAGGGGAGGATTTTATGGTAGCAAAGAGAATGGAGAATTAATACCATTTTAAATCTCCAAAATAAATAAAATAGATTTATTTCAGAAGCTGCATAATTTTTAACGCATTTGGGGTGAATTGAGTCTAGCAGAATTTAACAAGAGCTGGTAATCAAATAATTTAAAATGAATTTCCTTTTTTGGTGTTTATTTGTTTGTGGGTCCTGTAGAGACATAGTTATTTCAAAATGTACATAAAAATATATTTTTCAGGGAAAATTTTTTGAATTTTTGGATTGAGTTATGAATCTATAACTTTGCTTGTAAAGCTATTTTAGTCTTTTTTATTACATATATTCTCTATTTACATTTCAAATGTTGTCCCCTTTCCTTATTTCTCCTGCCCCCCGCAAAAAATCCCCTAATCCACCCCCTTCCCCCTGCTCACCAATGCAGACACTCCTGCTTCTCTGTCCTGGCATTCCCCTACACTGGGGCATCGAGCCTTCTCAGTACGAAGGAAGGGCTTCTCCTCCCTTGTCCAACAAGGCCATCTTCTGCTGCATATGCATCTGGAGCCATGGGTCCCTTTATGGGTACTCTTTCTTAGTGGTTTAGTTCCTGGGAGATCTGGGGGAGTTAGTTAAATGAGGGGTTTTCTCCCTCTACTGAGTCTGAATATCAGTTCTTCAGCCTGTATTTTACTTTGTCTTTTTTTTTTTTTTTTGTTAAATAGAGCTGAGGACCGAACCCAGGGCCTTGAGCTTGCTAGGCAAGCGCTCTACCACTGAGTTAAATCCCCAACCCCTCAGCCTGTATTTTAATTCACAGATCCTAGCCAAGAAACTCGACAACTTTCAGAATAGAATTAAGTTTTGTATTTTCCCCCTCTCTATATATTATATTATATTATTTATTTCTAATAACAGACCAACCTAAAGTCTCCACCACTTCTCGCATTTTCAAGCTTACCCTGAAAACATCTCACCCTGGTCTCCACGATGTTGCTGGCAGACATCCCATGCCTAGCCCGCATACCTCAGTGATAATGAAAAGCCAAGTTTATCTGTCTTAAATCTATCTTCTCTCTCCCAACAGCTACTGGAGTCTCTCTTTCACCTGGCTGAAACCTTTCTTAGTTTTAGTTGTAAAAACTAAGAAAATTGCCCTTCAGTTTCCTTCTGAGTCCACTTTAATTTCTGCAAAACTAAGAAAATTATATTATAAGGAAACTTATGTTCTCCTGCAAGAGGATAAAGGAAAGGAAATATAAAAGTACCAAGACATAGGAAATGAGTCGATCAGTGGCAAGTCAAATTAATTAGCACTAATCTGTGATGTAAATCCCTCTGTTGGATTTGAATTAGCATTTGTGTGTTCTGGCAGTTTAGCAGGCAAGGTTTGGCCACTCATCCCTTCATACCAGCTAAGATATTGTCAATTATCCTTTACCCAAAGCACCCTGGGATGTGTTTTAGCTTACAAATTCCAGCATGCTTTTGAAGAGCTCAAGGAAGGTACCTTGAAGCACAAAGCAGAGAACAATGAGGAACAACGCTTAGTGGCTTGCTTTCCCTGAGGTGTCCAGCTTTCTTTCTTTATACAACCAGACTCACCTCCCTAGGAATGACATCACCCATAGTGGACTGTAGCCTCAAACATCAATTAACAATGAAGAAAATGCCTCACAGACAAGGTTCTGAAAGCAACCCTTCAACATAGGCTCCCTTTTCTTATACCTGTAAAGTCACCAAACTTGAGCCACCTGTATGGCAGAAGGAATGGTGAAAGCACAAACATGAAAATTAATCAAGTATATGGAATAAAACATCAGGGAAAAAAAAAGGATCCACAAATCCAAATTTCATCTTCGGAGTGTTTTTGTGACATTTCAATTTAAATAACCTAATAATTAGGTTATGGGGCAAATGCTTACAGAATTGAACAAACCTGCCCATCGTATGGTCCCACTCAACGTTGTCTCTACTTTGTGCCCATAAGGCAGTCAGAAATTGTCCCTGCTCTTCTAGGTGATCACTTCTGTTCCAAGATACTCCCTAGTCGTCATGGACAATTACCTTCATGGTGAGGGGTGGAAATGTTCATTGTTACTTTTTTTTTTTACAGAAAACTGTGCATTATTGATATGTTCAATAGCAAGTAGCTATGCTAAGAATACATTCTGTTTTGTAAAGAAAACTACAAAGGCATCCATAAAACCTGTATGTGCCTAGATTTAATTATGTAAGAAAAGACAGATCAAAACTGAAGAAACCCCCTCATTTCTTTACCAGAGATCATTTCAGGAATTGTCTTAATCAATCTCTGGTTAAAACATAAGCATTTTTAGTATATCCAGCAAGAAGATCATATTCTTAAATAAATCAAATACATGGAATAATTGGTTTTCCTGCAAAGACAATTAGGATTCCCTTCTTTTTGTTTTCACTGCCCAATCTTGAGAAATTTAGGGTGATATTCCAATGTTTATGTGAAAATTCCTGAAAAAAAAGTCTCTGCCTTAAGCACATACAAACAGAATGCAAGTTTTGACTACCATGTGTTAGGTAAACTGAGGCAAGCATCTCTTGGGGGCCAGTGCTTAAAGCTGGTGACTGGGGGTGGATCCAAATACTTACAGGAGCTGCTGCCTATGGCAGCCAGTGGCTAAATAAGTTATTCAGCAGACTTTTTTCTGTGGGGACAAAGTCTAATTTAATGGGACTGGCAGTCCCTGGTTCCAGCAGTAATACCATGAGCTCTTTTAACTCTTTGGGGCCAGTGAGAAAGAGAAGGAAAGAAAACTCTCTCTCTCTCTTCTCTCTCTCTCTCTCTCTCTCTCTCTCTCTCTCTCTCTCTCTTTCTCTCTCTCTCTCTCTCTCTTTCTCTCTCTCTCTCTCTCTCTCTCTCTCTCACATAGACACACACACACAAAAGTGAGTGTATGAAGCAAAAGGCAGAGTTCAATAATATATGCAAATACATGTGTACAATGTATACATGCAAACATACATGTGTACATACATACATACATGCATGCACACATACATGCATAGAAACCTATAGATATACACATTTACAGATAGAATGGTGTATTAGTCAGGGTTGTTTAGAGTCACAGAAAGTATGGGTAGTCTCTATATAGTTAGGGAATTTGTCGATGACTTATACCTTGTAGTCCAACTCCCCAACAATGGTCAGCAGCATCTGTGGATGAAAGTCTAAGGATCTAGCAGTTGCTCAGTACCACGAGTCAGCTGTGGATGGAGGTCCAAGGATCTAGCAGTTGCTCGATCCCACAAGGCAAACAGACAAGGAAGAGTGAGTGAGTCTTCCTTCTTCCAATGTCCTTATATAGATCTCCAGCAGAGGGTGTGGCCCAGATTAAAGGCCTGTGCCACCATGCCTTTTATCCCAAATGACCTTGAACTCGGAGATCTCCTTGTCTTAATCTTCTGAAATTCATAGCCACTATGCTTCAGCATCTCCATGCCAAGATCCAGGTTAGGATCCAGATTAGGATCATAGGTGAGCCTTCCAATTCTTGATTGTAGTTCGTTCCAGATATAGTCACGTTGACAATCAGGAAGAGCCTCTACAAATGGCTAGAGAAATCTCCAGCAAGCCGATTCCAAGCATTACATACATGCATACATGGTACACACAGACAAGCTTTACATACATGCATACATACACAGAGTTGATGGTTGGTAGCAACAATGTTCTAACTCCCACACTTTGTTTTTTTCTTTCGTAGTTTATATATCCCAGAAAAATCTTTCAAGCAGTGTAAAATTACAATGTGATTTCATTTTTGATTTATTTTACTCAATAATTGTAAAAAGTAAAATGTGTTTCCTAATACCTTTATAAGAAATATCATTATACATAGAACAGGTAAAGAAAACAATTTCTAAAAACTCATGTACATTTGTAACTAAGCAGCTTGTTATAGATTATTAAAATGTAAGCAAATAACTCAGCCAGGTTCTCTTACTGGCAGACAGCAAGTAGTAAATATTTTATTATTTATCTTTAAAATTAATCTTGTAAGAATCTTAAAAGAATCACAAATCTAAACTTTTATAAAAAATCAGTAATATCTGCTATAAATCTGAAGAATGAATAGCTACTCATTAGCAATCCTCACTAAATTGCTTGTATCAGGAAGCTGAGGGCAGAAATGGGTATAAAAAAAAACAATCAATCATCAGTCCAGCCTCCGTGAGTCATGACAGCCAGTGTTGCCACCATTGTTCTTGGTCCCTGACCATAATAGGTCCCTAGCTTAACTAATAAGACTGTGTCTCTCTGACTTCAAGTTTCCTAAGATTTCTTTCTTTCTTTTCTTTTCTTTCCTTTTTTTTTTTTTTTTACATTAGAGCCAATAGTAAAAGTACCACCAATTAGCTTCACTAGCACTTTTCTTTTTCTACATGTTTTCTAAGGCTGGGTGTCATTGCTGACAATCTACAACTCAACTTCTTCTCAAAGGTGGTCCCCCAGCAGCAATGACTGGAAGATATCAAGCATTATTATCATGAGTGCAAGACATACTGCCCAGGGAGGGACTGGAAGCCCCCTTAAAGTTTTCATATCATTCCTATATCAAGATGGGTGTGAGGGCAGAAAGCAGATCGGAATTACACAACTGCATGAAGTCTTCAAGACGTGTGGTCCTTGGGGTCTTGCCACAACAAGGCTCACCAATGTGGGTGTGGTTACTAGTTGGCCTCATTCCATAAATGCTAAATTTGTCATTCCACAGGCATGGCCCTCAGTGGGAAGTGAGGCATAAGAACCTTTGCTACATTGCACGCCATTTCCGTTTCTGTTGATGGCTGAGAAACAAATTGTCTTTGTGAAGCCATGCAGTCCTCAATCTCATGATTGTCTTGCTTCAACTTCATAAACATGTCCCACTACACCAGGAATGATTCTGTAAATTTGCTGTGCCCCCCTCTCTCTCTTTCATCTATCTATCCACTTAATAATACCATTAATTAATAATATATATTAATTATATATTATATATTAAATAATATAATTATTTAACTTAATAAAAATGTGAATATCTAAAATGTTTGCCCCTGCAAACACAGCCATTTCTTGTTAATTATCTGGTCTTTTGGTTCTAATTTTCCTCCTTGCCAGGATGAAATCTTTCAGAAAATAGGTGATGGATGTCAAAGACCTTGTGATCCCCCAAAATCCCTTATGACCAAATACAAGCAAAGTTTGTAAGAAGAAGTTGGTTCTTCCACCAAGTACACCAGGGATTCGTTTTTTTTATTATTGAATAGTTTCTTTATTTATATTTCAAATGCTATCCCAGCCCCCTATCCCATCCCCCTACCCCTACCTCTATGGGGTTGCTCCTACACCCACCCACGCTCACATTCCCTACATTGGAGCATAGAACCTTCACAGGACAAAGTGCCCCTTCTCACACCTATGCCCCTCAAGGTCATCATCTGCTACATATGCGGCTGGAGCCATAGGTCCCTCCATGTGTACTCTTTGGGATTCTTTCTTAGTTTTACTTTGTCTGTCTTGTAGCTGATGTCCAAGCATCTTAGAGAACTAGAACAGAACTAGAGAATCCAGGTTCCCTAAGTTTAGGAGCTAGACTCTGATATCCTTTCAACAGAAACAGAAAACATTTACAAAATGTTTTATAAGTAGAACTTAAAATGCTTTTAAAAAGAAGTTTGAAACGTAAGTACTTGTAAGAATGATTCAGGATTTTTAATACACTTAATCTTCTTACTTTTACCATCTTTAAGGTTTATCACCATCACCACCACCACACCCTCCCTGCCCCACCCTACCACAATCCTTTGTGACTTACTTAGACCTTCATGATAAGTGCCCTTTGTTGCCAACTTTCTTTTCTGACTGTAGAATAATCAGCTCTCTTTTCTTAGAACAAATGTTGTTATGCCATACAAAGATCCTGCCTTATAATTTTTTATTTTAGCCTTCCTTATCAAAAGGATATCTTCATACTTTTTAAAAAATATTTTTATTTTCTATATTCTTTGTTTACATTCCAAATGATTTCCCCTTTCCCAGATCCCCCCTCCCCATATGTCCCATAAACCTTCTTCTCTCTATCCATTCTCCAATCACCTCCCTCCTTTTTCCTCTGTCCTTATATTCCTCTCCAGATATCTTCATACTTATATTCTAATTTACATTTATCTTGCTGCTATTTTGAGGTTGCATATTTTTATTTTATTGTTTAGTGTTATGAGTCAGAACATAAAATATGAACTTATTTAAAAATGATTTGAATACAAGTAATTTTCATGAAATGCATTAAGTTACCTAGGAACTCTCTTGGTGGACTGTTTGGCTAGTGTACATGGAGTCTTGGGTTAGATGCGTAGCAACAATTAACACTGAACATGATGACATAAATAAGAAACATCAGCACTCAGGAATAGAGGCAGGAGAATCAAAATATCTTGCTCATCTTTTGCCACGTAGCAAGTTCAATATGAGCCTGGACTGCACTATCAATCAATTATTCAATAATTAACTTGTCTACAGATTGTTAAATTTAAATTTTCTTTTATTTAGCATATCCTAGAAAGATTTTAGTGACACTTGTATTTTTTAAAGGCTTTTTTATTCATTTTTGCCTCTGTTTCACTAAAGTCTGTGAGTTACAGAATGCTATGTTCTGGGGAGATGTTGCCAAGAGGGCAGAAGTTCCTTGGAAAGTGACCACATTTTCATAAGGAACAAGGTAAAAGGGAGAGGAAATAGATATCATATGCATTTTTCTGATGAACTGAGAGAGATAGCAGACTGCTTTATTTCTAAAGGGACCTGGGGAAATCAAGACTTTTCTCTTTCATGCACATTGGACATGAACTTTGCTATTGGTCCTGATGTCAGCTTGGGCCCAGTATACTACATTCAATAAGAAAGAAAAGAAAAAGGAAAGTACCTTCGTCACTGTTTTAATGCCAGGAGGGAACATCATAACCAAGGCAACTTTTTTTTTTTTTTTTCTTATTCAACTTACACCCGGCTCACTGCTTCCCTTCCTGGTTACCCCCTCCAACAATCCTTCCCCCATACCAGCTCCCCTTCTTCCATGAGCAGATCCAGTTTGCCTCTGGGCATCCCTCCACACTGGCAAATCAAGTCTAGGAGATCTAGATCCAGTCCTTGTATGTGCCTTGGTTGGTAGTCTCGTCTCTGAGAGCCCTAAGGATCCGTGTCAGCTGACTGTTGATATTCCTGTGGGGTTCCTATCCCCTTAGAGGTCATAATCCTTCCTCCTGTTCTTCCAAAAGAATTTCCACACTCCATCCAGTGTTTGACTATGGATGTTTGCATCTGTCTGAGTCAGCTGCTGGGGCGAGTCTCTCAGAAGGCATCCATGTTAGATTCAGGTAAGCAAGCATAACAGGGTGTCATTAATAGTGTCAGAGATTGGTGCTTTTCTATGAAATGGGTCTCAGGATGCTCAGGTTAGTAGATGGCTATTCCCATGGTCTCTACTCCATCTCCAATCACTACATTTTCTTGTAGATAGGATACATTTTGGGTCAAAAGTTTTGTGGATGTGTTAGCATCCATGGTCACTGGGTTTTTTGCCTGAACGCAGGAGGCCACCTCCTCAAGCTCCACATCCCTAATGCTGTGAATCAAGGCTAAGAACACTTGTAAAAGAAAACATTAACTTGTGTTTTGTCATCATGGTGCTGCAGAAGCAGCTGAGAGTGTTTTATCCTGATTCATAGGCAGAGGGGAAAGAGAGACACTGTACCTGACCTGGGCTCTTGAAATCTGAAAGTCCACACCCAGTAACACCTTATTAATTAAGGCCACACCTACTCCAACTGGGCCACCTCTTAATCCTTCTCAAATAGACCACTCCCTGGGGACTAAGCAGGCAGATATGGGAGGCTATGGGGTTGTAGGCACACACATACTCTTTCAAACTACCATAAAAAGGAAGGAAGAAAAAAACAAAGTGAAAAAAGGAAAAGAAAAGCACAAGAAAAGGAAAAGGAAACGAGAGAGAGAGAAAGAGAGAGAGAGAGAGAGAGAGAGAGAGAGAGAGAGAGAGAGAGAGAGAGAGAGAGAGAAGGAGATGCTCAGTGAATAAAAGTTCATAAAGCTCTCTCAGAGGACCAGAGTTTGGTTCCTAGCACCCATATTTGGCACCTTACAGACACCTGTAACTCTACCTCCATAATCCAACATCCTCCTTTGGCATCTCTGAGTACCTGTACTCATGTGCATGTAGACACACACACACACACACACACACACACACACACACACACATTAATAAAAGTAAATAAAATAAATAAGATACTTGTATTTGGGCTACATAAAACTAAAAACTAAGAACTGAAGTCGAATCCTGAAATTGTGCTTTAGTCAGAGAGCCAGTGACCTGACAAGAAAGTGGCTTTTTTTTAATTGATATATTTTTATATACATTTCAAATGATTTCCCCTTTTCTGGGTCCCCACTCCCAGCAAGTCCCATAAGCCCTCTTCCGTCCCCCTGTTCTTCCATCCACCCCTTCCTATTTCCCTGTTCTGGATTTCCCCTATACTCTTGCACTGAGTCTTTCCAGAACCAGGGGCCACTCCTCCATTCTTTTTGGACATCATTTAATTTGTGGATTATGTCCTGGGTATTCAAAGTTTCTAGGCTAATATCCACTTATCAGTGAGTGCATACCATGATTGATCTTTTGAGACTGGGTTACCTAATAACTTTTTTTGCATGTCATCCCCAGCTTTATGGGATAAGAGTGGGTCAGAGGCAGTCAATTATTCCAGAACTCAGGGTTGCCCCTCTGGTGAGGTAGCCAGTAACACTTCAGAGAGACGTGTCATATCTGTGTTTCTCCTGTAATCATTCCTTTCACTGATATTCTCGAGATGTCTTGTCTAGGGCATTTCTTGAAATGCTGAGTGACGTTAGTATCTGTCAGTGTTAACCTTGTTCTCCTCCAGAGCTTCTGGACTTGGGGGTGAGGGTTTGTTAACTCAGCACAATTCATTAGTAGTGTTTACATGCTAAGCTATTAATATATGCATGTAGATTTCTTTCTGCAATTTGACATACAAGTATATCTTTGGAATACAGATTATAAAAGGAATTACATCCCTCTGTCTGTCCATTCTATCCTGATCAGATTGATTAGAGCTCCCAAAAATTGTCCAGTGATGACAGGAATACAAGGAGATTCCAGTATGATGTGTTTTGTGTCAAATGAATTCTTTTACCGGAATAACCAAAATAAGTCTTTTTGGATTTGGATTTTGTGGGGGGGGGCAGCAATGGAAACTGAATTCAGTCCCTTGCAAATATTGAACATGTGCTCTTCTACTGAGTGATATCTGCAACTCTACAGAGTTATCTTATTAGGTTATTATTTTGCAGGGTGTTTTTGTTTGTTTGTTTGTTTGTTTGTTTTGGGTTTTTTTAAGACAAACCCTCACTGTGTATCAAGCTGAAGATTCTCCTGTCTCTGTTTTCCCACCCCCAATTTTATTTCACAGATCATAGGCATGACCCATGACCAAAGCCTAGGCAAAAAAAATTTGAGGGTAACTCATTATAATTTTGATTTGTTCATTCTCTCATAGTGGATTTGCCTGTATAGGCTCTTATTCTTATGACTGCTCTTAGTATCCATTAAAAAACATCTTAGTTCTCATCTCTAGGGAAGGAGACGGCAGATTAAGCTGGGCACAAATGTGACTTGCCATGCCACAGACACATAGATACACGCTGTCCCAAATAACATGTTCTAGGATGGAAACAGTTTCATGAAGTTTTTATAGTTAAAGAATAAAAATAAAAGTAAAAAAATCAAAGCCTTTTGAAAAAAATGTATCATTGGAAGTGCCTGGTAGATGGCATACACCAAGAGAGAGGTCTCTGCTGTAAGTCTCAGATGCCTTGTGATAGTATTTTTAAATTTTAGATTGGTGGAACCTAGTGGTGTGTTAGATTTCAAAAGGAGAGTGTAAAACCATTATATGTTGTAAGAATATTAGGTCAGATAGAGGTTAGCAGTAAAAGGCCAAAGGGACTAAAGTTAGCCTGATGTCACTTTGCTATAGATCCTAACACTCCAGCTTTCCACATCTTTGAGGTGCTAATCAGTCACAGTTTATACCAGAATACCAGACTTTGAGCAGTCTGTCACCCAATACCAATAAGCAGAGGCAGGAGTTGGATCTTTCAGGGGTTCTTTATTTACAGATAGCTGACAATCTAGAAAGAGAGAGGGTCTACATCCTGAAAGAACAGCCGCCTCTTGCCTTTATCTTTAAAAGCTAGCATACTTTAAAGGGGATCCCAGCAGTGATATAAAATCCTTCCAAAGCTTAGTACTAATCCTCCAACAACTTGTCTACTGGTCAACCTTGTCATTAAGAGTCTCCTCTTACTGCCTCTTATACTCTTTCTTATCATCACTCTGTGTAATAGGATTTATTGATGCCCACAGCCGCATAGTCTCAGTATACTGTTCAAGATGTCAGCTCAACTAGTTTTAAATAAAGTTTACTACACCACAATACCTTTAGCAACAAATGTTGGCTGGGCCACTCAAAACATTCAGATTTCTTTTAATAATGTGAAGTACCTAGGTTCTCTTGTAATATAGAGATTAGGTACTAAACACTGTTTTTGATTTGTTTATTTGTTTCTTTGGGTTAGACTTGAGGTCATTTTTGTCCTTTATAGCATGAAATTGTCTGAAAAACCACTACCCAGAAACTTCAGAGTCCCTAGAGAAAGTTGAGAGTATTTCTGTTCCATTACTCAGAAATCAGGTTTCTAGATAGTAAGCAGTTGATTTACTCCTCCCCAGAGACCATATCTAAATACCAAAAACATTAACATCGAAGACCTCTGTCAAGTCTCACCCTGTTTTACCTATATCACTTGTGCTTACTACCACCTAGCTCCACATTTAAATAGAAATACTAACGCAATTCTTCCCAAACAAAGAAGTACCAGAAAATGTGTATATGTGTTTGAAATGTAAGGAGAAATAACTCCTTTCTTTGAAATCTTGGGTCTAGAAATATATCTCAGTGCTCAAAGAAGTTAGTTCATATACATGAGTTCCTGACTTCAGAATCCAAATAAAAAGTCATCTTACTAGCCTGCAAGTACAGTCTGTGAGCTTGGGGGACAAAGAAGTGAGATCCTTAGAGCTTATCAGTTGCCTGCTCTAGACATATGAATGAGGTTCAGTCTCTAACTCATTAGGTCTTTTGACCTAAAAGACCAGGTTTTAGGTCAAAGGGAAAGGAAACATTTTTCTTAGGAGTTGAGAAACAAAAGTTTCTCTACATAGAACACAAAAAAGGGGTTACTGCTCATTCATTATGCATTTAAATTGATGCTTTCTTAAATGATAAACATCTAGAGGTAATTTCCTTATAGAATTTATAGATATCGTCTATAAGGTGAATATGACACCAGAAAATAATAATATCTGATCTACACACTCATGTGTATATATACCTGTATATATAGGTATACATGAACACATTACACACACATATGTATATTATGTATACATACACACATATATATACACATACACATGCATCATTTCTTTTATAAAATGTTTTATATTCTCATAGCATTATGAAATGTGTTTTTCTCTAAGCTAAATTTAAACAAGCACATCAAAATTGGATTCAAAATAACTAGATTGTATTGTTCTTTTTTGGAGTTGTTTGGCATCTGAACAAACTGAACCTTTGTTTCTGAGAAAGAAAATCAGCATTTAGATGGTCTAGTATTTGTTTAAACAACATTTGGCAAAAGACCAAGTTTTAGGTCAAAGGGAAAGGAAACATTTTCCTTAGGAATTGAGAAACAAAAGTTTCTCTACATAGAACACAAAAAATGGGTTACTGCTCATTCATTATGCATTTAAATTGATGCTTTCTTAAATGATAAACATCTAGAGGTAATTTCCTTCAAAACTTCATTTGTGTTAATTTTGTTTCAGTAAGAAGTGTTGTTGATTTTTCTTTGTTAAAATTTAGCTGACAGAACTTGTAAGATAATGAGCACTGTGAACATGCAAACAACTCATGAATCTATCATTTTTTAAAAACAAACCAAAACTTCTATTAGCATGAGCAGGGCACAGTGACCTTTAAGCCAAATATACTTGACCTCTGAACAGACTCAACCTTTGCTCCTGAGAAAGAGTAATGGAAGACGCACAGCTCACAGTTTTATCAGGCATCTAGTAAAATTTGAGAATCTACTAGTTATCAATATAGTGATTAGGAACAATAACATAGACATTGCTGGAAGAGTTTGTATGTAAAGAGTTATTTCTTAACAGTAGTCAGTTAAGAAATATTAAGCAATTTAATTAAAAGTTTATCTATAGTAGTTGTACTTCACAATTACTAAAACCAATATAACACTGTCAAGATGGGGAGAGGTGTCTTGGAGTTTGATGGAGTATTGTTTTGTTTGTTTTGTTTTCTATTGAATATAACTATGGGGACTGTGGTGGCAAAATGTCAGTGCTAACCAAAGCCACTAATATCAGTGGTTTCCAGGTTCTTTGTCTCTTAAACTAGAAGCATACATTTCATGAGAAGCTACATCTTAGAAAGCAGCTCTACTATAAAAGAAAACTTAAAGGGAAATTTCATTGTAGACAGAAATGCAAGCAGAGTTTTTCTTGGGTCAGAGAGCAAGTGTTTTAGTGCTGAAAACCTTTGTCTAGATTTAATAAAGATTACTGGTCAGAGAAATGGAGACATGAGCTGGTCAGACTGGTTGTCCCAATCACATATCACAATGGAGCATGCAGTTGCCTTTCGAAGGCTGGACTGGTGTTTTAGCAAACATGTTCCAGAGCTCATAAGCATTTAATTACACCCACTAGACTTGGTATTTAGTTGTTTGGTTTTCAGGAGTTTCCAATTTTTATTACATATAAAGAGAACTATCTGCATTATCTCTTCAAAGCATACACAGGTGAGAAAAAAATTCTTTTTTTATCCTTTACCTTTACCTTTTCCAATGGCACTTTACTGAAGAAACTGAAGCAGAGAAAAACAAGACGTGTTTACTGTAGTATTTCTGTAGGTGTCAGAATCTAAGTAACCTCCGGAATTCAAGTTTCAAAACTGCCTCTTCTTTCCACAATAATAAAGAGTGGGTAGGTGGGAAAGAGAAAATCCAAACAACAGATTACCAAGCAAGAGAATGTGATCATTTTATTTTATTTAAATTTATTTAAATATTATATAAAAATTATAAAAATAAAGTAGTGATAAAGGATGAACTAAAACTGATTATAACATTTATTAATTGCAATATTGTTTTACTGTATTATTGGTGTCTAGGGAAAAGAGGCTTATTATATAACGTTATTTCTAAACTGCTTAGCATTCAAAATGTGTTTAGCAAATATTAAGCCTGAGAAATAGATGTTAGGTATCAGCAATTATAAGAAACTTAATTAGATATGTTAGTAAATGAGTACATAAATAAGTGCTATAATTGAATACACATGTTTTTTATAGATATAAAGGGCTCTATAATACTTTATTTGGCAAGTATTACTTTTAAATTTTCACTAGGTGGCAGGCTTAGCTAATGCATTATTACTTAGTTTAAAATAATAAATGTGAGTTCATTTATGCATAAGAGGCAGGGCACATACATCTTATGGTAAATAAAATTTCAAGGACAAAAGCAACTCAAATACAATCAGGTCCTTCCATTTTAATTATTATGTAACCAATCTTAGCATTTACCTCTTATCTGTATATATTTCTATTACATCTAATGAGTTAGAGAAAGAACCCTGGTACAAATACGTACAATTCATACTACACAGGAAAGTAAAAATTCTCTAAAAGATGAAATACACTTCTATTATTTAGAAGCTATATTTGCCTCAGAACTTACTAATGCACTAGCGTCTTGATGTCTCTTCATCTGAGAGAAGTCCATCGCCTCAGTTTATCACTATTTAACTAACATGCAGAGGCTGATAATTATTCACCTCTATTCTCTTCATAGTTTTCAAAAGATTAAACCATGAGTATTTCACTTTTATACCTCTTTATATTCTTGAAGACCAAAAAATTCTAATAATAGACTTTTGCCAAGTCTTTGTTAAATTATATGTTAGACATCAACCCTCTATCCCAAGACCAAGAAACAGTGAAGCAGTACTCAGCAAAACCAGAACGGGGAGGTGGGAAGGGGTGGGTGGGAGGACAGGGGAAGAGAAGGGGCATAGGGGACTTTTGGGGAGTGGGGGGCTAGAAAAGGGGAAATCATTTGAAATGTAAATAAATTATATCGAATAAAAAAATTAAAAAAAAAAAGAAACAAGCCTAGCACTCTGTATGCTTGGTGAGTGGTATACTTTATATTTTGAAAATAGAGTTTTAGTGTATAAAACATAATCATATTAATAGATACTCAATAACATATTGTTGCCTTTGATCATCCAGGTTTCTTTCCCGCATGTCCACTTTTTATTATACTGATAAGAAGAGGGGTTTTGAATCTGAACTTTGGAGTGTTAGCTAGATTCTGACACCTACAGGAGTGGAGTTAACATTTTTTTCCTGCATTTCAATTTCTTCAGTAAAATACCCATTGTAAAACATTGCCCAAAAGGAAGGAGAGGGTGGTTCCCACCTGAAGTTTAAGGGAATAATGTAGCTCGTTCTCTTGATTTACAATACATGTTGGAAACTCCCAACAGCCAAACATCAAATACCACTCAAGAGGATATGGTCTTGCTGTTTGACCAATAGCAGATTTACTAAATCCACCAAGTGCACCCAGAGTCACAAAGACAGCTACACAACTAGTTCTGTGTGATCTGAACTCATGCAGTGTTTTTGCATAGACCAGTGCAAGTCTGCAGACACTGAAAAGATAGAGTCAGACTAAGTCAACTGACTTATAGTCTTGCAAAAAGGAGGAAGAGACACAAAGAGCAAAGAAGGAAGTTCAAATATAGAGTGCAGCATTTAGTGCCTGACGAAGACATAAGACTTTGTGTTGAGTCACTTTATTGACATTCTTTATTCACTTAAGTAAATATTTAACATTACATGATATTGATTACGATATCCATATGTTAATTATATTTAGTGATGTTATTTTATTGATGACTTTAAAATTCAAATAATAATATGAGTTTAGGTAGTTGGCTAGTTCAAAAATCAACTGACATTTTTTCCCCTTGAGGTGACTTTTGTATTTTTTTAAAGAGTCTTTGCATTAAAGGTGATTATATGACAAACTACCATTTGTGATTTGAAATGAAAATGCAAAGATGATAAAACTATCCCAAGACTGTTTGGCATACAGACATTATAAAATCTCTATAAAGAATGTGTCTCCTACCGACCCAATCATCCCAACCACATGAAAAAAACTTCAGAAAATATGTCACAAAAGATGTGTTATTTAGGGAAATATAATGAGATACAGCACGATAGACATTAGTAGGTCCTGCAAGAAACATCTAGACTTCCAGATATTGTTATTTCATAAAAGTAAATCCCCTAGGGTATAGGCCAATAGATAGTGTGAAAATCAAATGCCAGGACCCTTAGGGAAGGTTTTCACTTCAAAAGATTTAAGAGTTCACATTTTAACTGGATTCTAGAGGATCCAGAGGCTATATATATATATATAGCCTTGATTTCCAGCATGTAAAGGTTGAGGAGAAAAGTAAACAAGAAAGCAACTGCATCTTAGGCAGAAAAGCTAAGAAAAGAAAAGCTGAAAGAGCACTAACAGGTGTTTAAGACATAGCAGCGATTTGGTTAGGCAGAATAGTGCCTGACATGTAGTCAGGATCCCTCCCTTAATGCCTCTCTCCCTCCCTCCTATCCTTCTTCTGTCCTTCCTTCCTTACCTCCCTCTTGCCTCTCCCTTCCTCTCTTACTCCCCCTGTACACACAATAATAATAATAATAATAATAATAATAATAATAACAACAATAATAGAAACATTTAAATTCTTTAAATATACTATCTGTCTGAATAAATGTTGAGTAAATGTTTCACACACTGTTCATGATATTCAGAATGTACATTCTTATGTAACATTCAAAACAGTGACATGTTACACAAATGAAATTACTGTGCTTTTTAATGTTAAACCTAATAAAAGGGAATTATAATCAGGCCATTGTTTGCTGGTACTATTTATTTTACCCTTATTATATGTTACTTAGACAAAGAAATAAGATCTGTCTGTCATCAAAACTATGATAAAGGCATCAACTTCCTACATTATAAAGCATGAATGATAGCAAGGTTTTAGGCCCTCTTAAGTAAGAAAGAGGATGTACAGGTTTCCCATAGAACTGTGAAGGGGGCTGTTCTGAAGAAAAGCTTCAAGTATTAATATGAAAGGTCAAGACAGCACTTGGAAAGAGACCTGAGAGAAAAATCATGAATAGTTGTCACATGCCTGCTATAGCCTGCTCAAGTGCTAATTTCCACTGTTGCCTGGCAGATGGGAGGCATTTTAGTAACATTCCATGAGAGTCAGGAAAAATTAGGCCCTAGGAAATATAAAAACCAATCTCATCACTGTGGCTCATGGATAGTATTCTTCTTTCCAACAAGTACATTCTTTTGTAAAGTGCTGTCAAGAAATCAGCTGCTGAAGCAGGCACAACATAAGCATTGGAGTTACTATGAAACGAGCAGAACAGAAGTTTGATTTGGTTTTGAGAGTTCAAAGATATGTCTCATGTTTTCTCTAAGTGCTAATCCTTGCGTTTCGGGATGAGTTCAAGCTACTAGTTGCCATTTTTAACTTTAGTTAAATTAGTTTTAAAAGTAAACTTAGTTTAACTTAAAAGACATTGTTTCTTGGGGGGGAGGCACATTACCATAGAAAATCTCTACATAAGGACTGAAGTATCCCAAAACAGAATCAGAAAATCTAAAAGAGATAGATGAAGATCAGATTCAACCAGAGCAGCATCAGAAGCATATAAAGAGTCGCTTACTGTAACATCATGATGCATTTCTCCATGATGGTGAGCAATCAAGTGAGCGATTGTGGATTTGTCAAATTTTGAGTGTAAAAAAAAAAGACATAAAAGAGAAAGTAGTACAAAAATATCTTAGTTTCTTTTTTTAAAGATTTGTTTATTTATTATTTGTAAGTACACTGTAGCTATCTTCAGACACTCCAATAGAGGGAGTCAGATCTCATTGCAAATGCTTGTGAGTCACCACATGGTTGTTGGGATTTGAACTCAGGACCTTTGGAAGAGCAGCCAGTGGTCTCAACCACTGAATCATGTCTCCAGCCCTCTTAGTTTGTTTTTAACATTGTTATTAATGCTTTAACCTTAGCTTCAATTCATTGGTGAATTCTACCTGAATTATAGTGTTTCTTATCTCAAGAAGCTCTTTGTACCAAGATATGACCTTTAGAAAAAATACATCATTATACTAGGCAGCCATAGCTTTAGATAACTCATAATATGGACAAGAAAAGCATCAGTGAATTTTTTTAGCAATCAAAATATCTGTATATTTTATTTTAATATCATCCACAAAGTAATCTTAATAACTTCTTAAATCAACTTTATGAGTTCCTCTTCCATGATGTTTCATAATTATGGAGATAAAATGTCTAATAAAAGGAAAATTGTTGAATTTATTTTTTCCTCATAGTACTAACATGTTGGTTAAAATATTGGGAAGAATAGTATTTCATTTTTCTTGTATTTTATAGATCATTTTATGTGGCAGCGCCTGTTGTTATAATTAGAGATAGTTTTATGCCTAAGGCTAACAATCACTCACTCATAAATATGTTATTATAAAACCGTGCCATATTGGATTATTAGTGTGATGTCATTTTTCTTTGATTTAGGTTGTTTTCAAGTCTCAGTATTATCACTGAGCTTACTCATCCAGCAAATATGAGGTTCATGCAGTTCAGAGCTAAGGATTGTTACTCTCTTGCGCTTTCAAAACTGGAAAAGGTAAGACCAATATTAAGAAAGTTTGAACATTTTGGTTCAAAGAATTATAGATGTTTTACCTTAAAACAATAATAGGCTTTGGTGATTTCTCGCTGCAGTCATATAATTGGCACAGCCTGAGAAAATGGAACGTTTGCTGTTGACCTAGATAAGAGGGATACCACAGCAGAGCTGTGGCAGGACATCTGAGCATGAAAACTAACAGCAAAATGTACTAAGGACAAGAAACTTGGTTTAATAAGGTTGTTTCAATGAGGTTACTTAACTAGGACCATGTGATACAGATGCTATATGGATCAATGAGTTTACCAAGTCATGTTCTACAGAAATTAAGATTTTATTTTCCTTCTCTGGGACCAAGCTGGTTGTGGTGGTCATAGCTTCTCTAGTTTTGGATAAGGTTAGACTGGAAGACCCCTTCTCATAAGGGGAGGTTTATGACTCGGTAATTCACATAGACTGTAAATGCCTACTCCGGAGGTTAAATAATACCTAATCAGCAGATGCTTCATGGTTCTACAAATGTCAGGGACGAAGATCAGTGTTTCAGCTCATTCTTCCATGTGATGAGCTGCCTCAAGTGCAGATAGTCAGACTAACAATAATGTCTTGTTTTGATCACCAGAGTTGGTAATGCAAATACATACACAACAATTTACTTATATGTTGTTTTGGGTAAGTTGTTTGGGCCAGTTGAACAGTCAGATAAAATGTCTGGCCTCAGTAGTGAGTTTCACCAATTTGACAGACACTGCCTGAACTTCTTGAAGATATGTGGTGTTAAAGGTATTTTAGTTCTCTCTGTGTATTTCTATCTCCATATCTAACTCATATACTATGCTAGTCTACTCTTACTATATCTAGGTTTAGGGGAATCATTTGTATTTTCGGCTTACTGACATGGACAACAAGCTTGATATGGTTTAAATAAGTACCTCAAGGTTATGCAGCTCTTGAATCAATGTCGTATGGGAAAAAGAGCCATGGGTGTTCAGAACAAAGAACGTCCAAGAAGCCACAACACTTTAATACATCAAAAGTCTTTTCATGAGAGTTAAATGGACCTGGTTCCATAAGCAAATCCTGTAGTTAGGAGTCTGGGTAGAATGGGGGATGAAATGTCTTTTAGCCTAGTCTTGACAAGTGAGGTAAGACGGCATAGTAATAAAGAAGCCAGGATCTAGGGTACGACTAGTCCAACCTTCCACTACTTCTCAGTAATGGATCCTGGATTACTTATTTACTTCTAGCCTTGACATTCTTATCTGATAAATGATGATAAAAGTAAATAATTGCATATAAAGGTATATCTTATAATAAAGGTGAAACACCCCAATATTTTATTTAATAACAATTTTAGTTATAGTAAAGGAATACATTATATTTGTTCATATTGTCACAAATAAGTACCCTGGTCTCTATAATTACTTATTTGTGTAAATACTTGATGTGGAAATATTATAATTATAGTTGATATTTTCAGTTAATATGAATGTATGAACTAGTTTAATTAAGTATTTCTAATACTAAGTATAAAAAGGCAAAATGGAGATTTGTTTTATCTTTGAGCAGTTAATTAAAAATAAAATCTATTGACAAATTAGAAATCCCCTCTAAAATTATAGAAAACTTTATTTGGATATGGAATACAATAGAAAGTATAGCATACTATGTTATGTACTAAGAAACTTATAAATACATCAGTAATTCATATGTAACTTTTAATTAAGCAATAAATACCTTTTGAATGTATATCAGTCAATTATCTGTCAGTGTTCATTATAGGAAAAATAGTATCTTTGCAACAAGCAAGAAGTTACTTAGACAGATATTGTGTAAATTTGTTTTTATCATGAAATATCTTGGTTTCTCCATCTATGATGATTGAGAGTTTTGCTGGGTATAGCAGCCTGGGATGGCATATGTGTTCTCTTAGGGTCTGTATGAGGTCTGCCCAGGATCTTCTAGCTTTCATCATCTCTGGTGAGAAGTCTGGTGTAATTCTGATAGGTCTGCATTTATAGGTTACTTGCCCTTTTTCCCTTGCTGATTTTAATATTCTTTCTTTGTTTAGTGAACTTGGTGTTTTGATTATTATGTGCCAGAGTGAGTTTCTGTTCTAGTCCAGTCTTTTTGGAGTTTTGAAAGCATCTTGTATGTTCATGGGCACCTCTTTGTCAAGGTTAGGGAAGTTTTCTTCTACAATTTTGTTGAAGATATTTACTGGACCTTTAATATGTAAATCCTCGCTCTCCTCCATACCTATAATCCTTAGGTTTGGTCTTCTCATTGTGTCCTGGATATTTTGGGTTACCAGTGTATGCATTTTGCATTTTCTTTAACGGTTGAGTCAATGTTTTCTATGGTATCGTCAGCACCTGAGGTTCTTTCTTTTATCTCTCGTATTCTGTTGTTGATGCTTGCATCTATGACTCCTGAATTCTTTCCAAGGTTTTCAATCTCCAGAGATGACTCACCTTGTGATTTCTTTATTGTTTCTACATCCACTTTTAGATTCTGGATGGTTTTGTTCCGTTCCTTCACTTGATTGTTTGTATTTTCCTGTAATTCTTTAAAGGATTTTTGCGTTTCTTCTTTAAGGGCTTCTGCCTTTTGACCCATGATCTTCTGTATTTCTTTAAGGGATTTTTGTGTTACCTCTTTAAGGGCATTTACTTGTTGACAGATGTTCTTCTGAATTTCTTTAAGGGAGTTATATAAGTCTTTCTTGAAGCCATCTATCAGCATCATGAGATTTGATTTTAAATCTGACTCTTGCTTTTCCAATGTGTTGAGGTATCTGGGACTTGTTGTGTGGGAGAACTGGGTTCTGATGTTGCCATGTGGCCTTGGTTTTTGTTGGTTGTGTTCTTGTGTTTGCCTTTTACCATCTGGTTATCGCTGGTGCTAATTGGTATTGTTGACTCTGGCTGGAGTTTGTTCCTCCTGTGGGCCTGTAAGCCTGTGATTGGATATCCAAAGAAGGCAAGAGGGGACTTACTAATAACTAAGGATGAATTGTGTAGGAGCAATAGGAAAAATGTTAAAATTCTAGTTTTCAAGTGTTTGTTATGTAAAAGAAATGAGCAATAATTTACTACATCATTTTAAATCATACTTAAATTAAATTAAATGGAGTTAAAGGGATTGAATATTGATTGCACAACCATTGATTTAGACACCCAATGTCCAAAAACCCTTGCAGATATTGGTAGTTTTAAAATGGAACAAAATACTTGGAAATTATAATATAATGGGCAACATAGTTGGATAAAAGTCATGACAGAATATTATATAACTTTGTATTTTTCTGAGTGGACGTCTAACTTGAATATTTTTTGTTAAAATTCAGGACCTATAGTTACTAAATCAGATTGTGATACTCCATGCCAGTACAGGGCTGGATTCATTCAAATAGTTTTTACAGATCCCTTTAATTTTTTCCTTATGCAAATTATGAAATTAATTTGAAGAAAATACTATGTTGCATTTCTTTACAAGAGGCAATAAATATAACTTATTAGAATAATGACTTTAATATGTTAATAGGTTTTAAAGCAGCAGGTCTATGATAGACACATTGTACCACTAAGTGGACTGTGAGTAGCCCTAGTGTAGATACTTACTCTGGAACATTCGACAGTTTTGTCATGTATTTAATTGTCTTAAAGATGAATACATATGTCCACATACTAAAACTATTAATATTGCAATTCCAAATGCACTAAAGTTATATTGATGTGATAAGTAGTTCATACACATTATTGCAACTTCAAAAACATAAGAAATATTAGTTAAATATCATGTAAATTTTTAAAGCAGTATAAATTGGAATAATCTTTTACAGATCAGTTGAGAACAACAATCCATTCTAGATTTGGTAAAGAGTCATTCGTATGTACTCCTATTAGTCCTTCAGTGTGTAGTACACTTTGGTATTCCATTTTGGTTTGTAACTCTGATAAGAACTTCACATCTTTTACCTTCTAATAATTTGGGTATTAAATATTGTCTATAGACATGATGGGGTAGTATACTGGGATAACTCACCTGCCTTTGTAGGCCTTCTAACCTGCATTTGATTTCAAATACCCAAGTAAAGATGAAAAGGGGAACCCATTCCACAAATTATCCTGTGATCTCCATTTGCACTAGGGGACACTCATGGCGACAGTCACCATCACCCACTACACCTGTTTTGCAATAATGAATACTATATTTGATTCTATCACATTTCTTCCTTAATACCAGTTCATTTGAAACATTTCTATTTTTACATAAAACCTAGTCAATTTTTAAATCTTATTTATTCTTCTCTTATATATTACGTATTATATATTATATCCCTACTCGGTTTTCCCTCATTCTTCTTTCCTTTCCCTCCCTTCCACCTTCTCTGCCCCAGATCCACTCCTCCTTTATTTCATTTCTGAAAATTGCAGGCCTCCGTGGAATACCAACCAAACTTGGTGTATCAACTTACAATAAGACGAGGAACATCCACTCATATTAAGGCTGGACTAAGGCACCCAATAGGAATAAATGGTCTTAAAATCAGTTAAAAGAGTCAGAGATAAACCCTGCTACCACTGTTTGTGATCCCACAAGAACAAAAAGATGCCCAACAATAGCACATATGCAAAGGACACAGATCAACCACATACAGGCCCCCTGATTTTTCATTCAGTCTCTGTGATGTCCTATGAGTTAGTTGATTCTGTGGGCCATTTTTGTGTTGATTTCTTGTGGTGTCCTTGATCTATCTTGCTCTTAAAATTCTTCCTTTCCCTACTCAAGAGGATTCCCTGAGATCACCAATGTTTGCTGTGGGTCTCTGCATCTGCTCCCATCAGTTATGTGATGAAGCCTTTCTGATGACAATTACTTTAGGTTGCTGTCTAATAATATCATTAATATTAATGATCTAATAAATCAGAGTATCATTGGGAATCAGTTCATTGACTTTTTTGTTTTTGGTGGTTTTTGCCAGACATATTTGGTTCTCTCCTAGATCTCTGGTATATCCAGACTCTGATTTAGACAGCATCAGGAATGGACTCCTTTTCATGACATGGGTCTCATGTGGCACCAGTCATTGGTTGGCCATTCTCACAAATTCTGTGCCATATTACCCTGTACATGTTGCTGACCACACAATTTGTAGATCCAAGGTTTTGTATCTGGGTTGGTATCCCAATCCCTCCACTGGAAGCCTCGCTTGGTTATAGAAGACACCTGCAAGTTCTGTATTTCCCATTACTAAGAGTCTTAGCTAGAGTTCCCCTCTGGAATCCTGGTAATTCCTAATGCACTAGATTTCTACCTTACTGGAAAATTCTCCACCAATTCCAGTTGTCTCTCCCAGTACTCTCTAATTCCAATGACTATGATCCCTCTCTTCCCTTCTGCACCTGCCCCAGTCCCTTCCAAGCTCTTTTCTATTTCTCTTACCCAGGAAAATTCATATGATGCACCTTGAACACTCCTTGTTACTTAGCCTGTGTCTATGGATTATAGCATGATCATCCTTTACTTTAGAGCTAATATCTACTTATAAGCAAATACATACCATGTTTGTCTTTCTTTATCTGCAGATTATTTTTTCCAGTTCCATCCATTTGCCTGCAAATTTCATGGTATTTTTATTATTATTATTGATTATTTTAAATATTTACTTGTCAAACATTGTCCCCTTGCCCAGTCTCATCTCCTCACACCCCACATCCTATCCCTCTTTCTTTTTGTTTCTAAGAGGGTGGTTTCCCTTATCTTATTTTTCTTAAAAAACAGTAGAGAAATATTCCATTTTTTAAATGTACCACATTTTGCTTATCCTTTGTTTCCCTGAGGCACATCTAGTTTGTTTCTAGTTTCTGGCTATTAAAAATAAAGCTTGAACACTTGCTTCAGCAAGTGTACTTATGGCAGGCTAGAGGGTCCTTTGGAAATATACTCAAGACTGGTATAACTAGATCTTCATGCAGAATGACTGAGTTTTCTGAGAAACCACCATATTGATTTCCAAAGTGTCTGTACAAGTTCGCATTCCCACTAGCCATGATGGAGAGTTCCTTTGGTTTCTGTTTCTCTCCTGCATGAGCTGTCGCTGGTGTTTTTGTTCTTAGTCATTGTGACAGGAGTAATATGGAATCTCATAGTCATTCTGATTTCGCTTCCCTGATGGATAAGAATGTTGACCATTTCTTTAGATATTTCTTGGCCATTTGAGATTCCTCTGTTTATGATTCTCTGTGAAGATCTGCATTCCATTTTTTATTTGATATATTATTTATTTACATTTCAAGTGATTTCCCCTTTCCTGGATCCCTTACCCCCGAAAGTCCGATAAGCCCTCTTCCCTCCCCCCTGTTTCCCAATCCACCCCTTCCCACTTCCCTCTCCTGGTATTCCCCTACACTGCTGCTCTGAGCCTTTCCAGGACTAGGGGCCACTCCTTCCTTCTTCTTGGGTATCATTTGATATATGAATTGTGTCTTGGGTATTCCAACCTTCTAGGCTAATGTCCGTTTATCAGTGAGTGCATACTATGAGTCTTCTTTTGAGACTGGGTCACCTCACTTAGGATGATGTTCTCCAGTTCCATCCATTTGTCTAAGAATTTCATGAATTCATTGTTTCTAATGGCTGAGTAGTACTCCATTGTGGAGATAAACCATATTTTCTGCATCCATTCCTCTGTTGAGGGACATCTGGGTTCTTTCCAACTTCCGGCTATTATAAATAGGGCTACTATGAACATAGTGGAGCATGTATCCTTATTACATGCTGGGGAGTGCTCTGGGTATATGCTTAGAAGTGGTATAGCGGGGTCCTCTGGAAGTATCATTCCCAATTTTCTGAGGAACCACCAGACTGATTTCCAGAGTGGTAGTACCAGCTTGCAACCCAACCAACAGTGGAGGAGTGTTCCTCTTTCTCCCCATCCTCACTAGCACCTGAGTTTTTGATCTTAGCCATTCTGACTGGTGTGAGGTGAAATCTCAGGGTTGTTTTGATTTGTATTTCCCAGATGATTAAGGATATTGAACATTTCTTCAGGTGCTTCTCAACCATTCTATGTTCCTCAGGTGAAAATTCTTTGTTTAGCTCTGTGCCCCATTTTTAAGGGGATATTTGGCTCCCTGGAGTCTACCTTCTTGAGGTCTTTGTATATCTTAGACATAAGTCCTCTGTAGTATGTAGTGTTGGTAAAGATTTTTTTCCCAATTTGTTGGTTGCCGTTTTGTCCTTTAGACAATGTCCTTTGACTACAGAAAGTTTGTAGCTTTATGAGGTCCCATTTGTCAATTCTTTTTTTGTTGTTTTGGTTTTTTTTTGTTTTTTATTTTTTTATTGATATATTTTTTATTTATATTTCAAATGATTTCCCCTTTTCTGGGTCCCCACTCCCCGCAAGTCCCATAAGCCCTCTCCCCTTCCCCTGTTCCTCCATCTATCTCTTCCCTCTTCCCTGTTCTGGAATTCCCCTATACTCTTGCACTCAGTCTTTCCAGAACCAGGGGCCACTCCTCCATTCTTTTTGGATATCATTTAATATGTGGATTATGTCTTGGGTATTCAAAGTTTCTAGGCTAATATCCACTTATCAGTGAGTGCATACCATGATTGATCTTTTGAGACTGGGTTACCTCACTTAGTATGATGTTCTCCAGCTCCATACATTTGTCTAAGAATTTCATGAATTCATTGTTTCTAATGGCTGACTAGTACTCCATTACTAGAAAGAATTTCATGAATTCATTGTTTCTAATGGCTGACTGGTACTAGTATATTTACTCCATTGTGTAAATATACCACATTTTTTGTATCCATTCCTCTGTTGAAGGACACCCGGGCTCTTTCCAGCTTCTGGCTACTACAAATAGGGCTGCAATGAACATAGAGGAGCATCTGTCCTTATTGCATGCTGAAGAATCCTCTGGATATGTGCCCAGGAGTGGTATAACCGGGTCCTCAGGAAGTGTCATGCCCAGTTTTCTGAGGAACCGCCAGACTGATTTCCAAAGTGGTTGCACCATCTTGCAATCCGACCAGCAGTGGAGGAGTGTTTCTCTTTCTCCACATCCTCACCAACACCTGCTGTCTCCTGAGTTGATCTTAGAGCATATGCTATTGGTGTTCTGTTGAGGAAATTTTCCCCTGTGCCCATGTCCTCAAGGGTCTTCCCCAGTTTCTTTTCTATTAGTTTCAGTGTGTCTGGTTTTATGTGGAGGTTCTTGATCTACTTGGACTTGAGCTTAGTATAAGGAGATAAGAATGGATCAATTTGCATTATTTTGCATGCTGACCTCCAGTTGAACCAGCACCATTTGCATTCAATTTTTAATAAAATAGTTTGGTTTGTCAATGTCTAGTTTCCTGCATTCTTTATTCATTTTGGATATTGTCTTTCTGTCAGATGTGGAGCTGGTGAAAAGTTTTCCCTAATCTATAGGCTTCTGAGTTTTCCTATTAACAGTACCCTTTGACTAGAGAAGCTGTACATTTCATGATGTCCCATTTATTAGCTGACGATCTTAGTGCTTGTGTTGTTTTGTTCTTTTCAGGAAGTTGTCTCCTGTGCCAATGGGATCAAGGGTATTTATTCCCCACTTTCTGTTCTATCAAGTTCAGTGTATCTGGTTTTATGTTGAGATCTTTGGTCCCCTTGTACTTGAATTATGTTCAGAGTGATAGATATGAATCTATTTGCATCCTTCTACTTGCAGACATCCAGTTAGACCAGCACCATTTAGTAAAGATGCTTTCATTCTTTCAATTGTATATTTCTAGTTTCTTTACCAAAAAATCAGGTGTCATTATATGTGTCTATTTATGTCTGATTCTTTAATTTGATTCAGTTGATGAACCTGTCTGTATTTATGTCACTATCATGCAGTTTTTATTACTATAGTTCTGTAGTACAGTTTGAAATTAAGCATAGTGATTCATCACAAAGATCTTTTATTATACAGGATTATTTTAGCTATCCTGCATTTTATTATTTTTCCAAATGAAGTGTGTTATTGTTCTTTAAGGGTCTATAATGAATTGTGTTGGAATTTTGGTAGGGATTGTGTTGAATCTAAGATAGCTTTTTTTTTTTTTTACTCTGTTAATCCTATTTATCCATGACCATGGGGCATCTTTCTATCTTCTGATGTTCTTCAATTTCTTTCTTCAAAGACTTGAAGGTATTTTCATATAGGTCTTTTTCTTGCTTGGTTAAAGTTACAACAAAATATTTTATATTATTTATGTATTTTGTGATAGGTGGTATTTCCCTAATTTCTTTTTCAGTCCACCTATCATTTTGTTGGATTAATCTCTTATCCACCCACTTCACTGAAGGTGTTTATTATGTGTAGGTGCTGCTCATCGGATTTTTTTTATTTAAAAATTTATTTATTTTATTGTATGTGAGCACACTGTAGTTGTCTTCAGACACACCAGAAGAGGGCATCAGATCCCATTATAGATGATTGTGAGTCACCATGTATTTGTTAAGAATTGAACTCAGCACCTTTGGAAGGGCTCTTAACCACTGAGCCATCTCTCTAACCCTTACTCATAGGATTTTTTGGAGTCATTTATGTATAGTATCATATAATCTGCAAATAATGATACATTCCTTTCTGTCGTGGTTTAAAAAGGGATGGCCCATATAAAGTGACACTATTAGGAGTTGTGGCCTTTTTTTTTTTAATATTTTTATTTTCTATATTCTTTGTTTACATTCCAAATGATTTCCCCCTTCCCGGATCCCCCCTCCCCATATGTCCCATAAAACTTCTTCTCTCCATCCCTTCTCCAATCACCTCCCTCCTTTTTCTCTGTCCTTATATTCCCTTCCCATGCTAGATCAATCCTTATTGGAGTAAGGTACAGTCTTCCTGGAGGAAGCATGTCACTATGGGGTCGGGCTTGTGCTGATTTGCCCTCTGTTGGAGCAGGGACCTTCTGTCAGAGATGCGGACTGAACAGTTTTATTTTTAAATTAATCTTTCTTCATTGCATATATTCTCATCAGGATTGAGTCAGTTGTTCAATCCTTTATTTGCTGATATTTTTAAAGCCAGGAGGACAGAAAACATTGCTGCAAACTGTTTGGTTCATTTTTACTAAAAAATGTGAATAACATAAGGGAGTAATTGATGAATGCTGAACTATTCACACTTAGCAGAAAAGCATTCCTGTGGAGGCATTTCAGTGTTAGGGAGTATCAGAACATCTAAATAAGTAGAGCTCTTGGGAGGCTGTGGAAAGCAATGCATTATGTAAAAGAAGAATATTCTCCTTGGTGTGCTAGAACACATAAAAGGAATACATTTTCATGGTTTAACCAAATAACTACATAACTCCTCAGTAGCTCTCACTGAAAAGAACCTACTCAAACAACCTAAAAGGACTATTGGAAGCAGAGATTGGTGACCCTAACTCTGGCTTCTGAATTTTCTATGTGGAAGAAAAAAAGATGCATCATACCTAGGGAGATGGGGAAGATGAATCCATGAGATTTATGATTTAATCTCATTCCCATGACAACTCTCTACATATTAAAAGTGGAATTGGTGATGTAAATGAGAAGTGTTATAAGTAATTTCAGTTATTCATACAGAATTAAGTAAGGAAGGTCTGGCAGGGTGTTTGTGATGATGGATCCTGAGAATTCTGAGCAAGAAATGACTGTTAAAATATGTATTCAATTACTTTAAATAATGTATATATTGCAGAATGAATTAAATAGGGGGTACTTTGTGAAGTATATGGTACATATGAAGATATATATTCATATTTGAATTATGGGTATTGATGTGTATAAATTCATATCTTAGTTTGTGCTTCCATTGCTGTGATGAGATACTATGATCAAGACAACTCTTATAATGGAAAACAATTAATTGGGGCTGGCTTACCGGTTCAGTCCATTATCATCATCATGCTGGAAGAGCTGGGAGTTTTACATCTTGCTCCAAAGACACCTAGGATATGAATGCTGTCTTCTAAGAAGCTAGGAGAAAGGTCTCAAAGTCCACCCCTACAGTGACACATTTCCTCCAACAGGGCTGCACCTACTCCAAAAGGGCCACACCTCCCAAAAGTACTACTCCCTTGGTTTAGCATATTCAAACCACCACAATATGTATGCACATGCACGAGTGGAAGCCAGAGCACAATGTGTAGTAGACAGTTTTCTTCTTACATCATTGTGAACTCAGGTATTGAACTTGGCTCATCAGGTTAAATGGCAAGTGCTTCTATTGGCTAAACTATTTCTACAACAAAAGAAGTACAATGTTTAAAAAAGAAGGAGGTTTTAAGGAAACAGAGTTTAGCCAAGAGATTTAGCTTGAACTTCATAAAAAAGTATCTGTGAGAAAACAGTTAGAAATTGAATGCTGAGTCAAAGAGTCATCAAGAATGAAATGGTAATGTCAAAAAATCAGGCAGACTTTTACAGTTTCAATGTTTGGGGGCAAATACTTTAAGAATGTTGTGTAGGTAAACGTTCAGAAAAGCTACTAGAGGTAAGGATTGTGTTGTCAGATGTCAGAGAGGAAAGGAAACTATGTAAAAGAATTGTATTTCAGAGAGTGGACAGAAGCCAATAAATTGTTCCAATGAGTCTCGATTTATTTTGCCTCCCACACTGTTCTATTACATCCAAAAAAAAAATGTCATCTCTTTCCATATGGTATTGGATTGCCACATAGCAAACAAAGTATCTGCCAGAATGAAATTTCTTATTCCAAGAAAAGCATTTATATGTGATCACAGATCTATTCAAAAGACAGGTATGAGCAAATGCATTAAATCACCTTAAATCTTTAAGCAATTATTTAAGTATCACATAATTCTTTTAAGTGTTTTAGGTCTTAATAAATAGGTCTTTAATAAAGCTTGACTTGGATACAAAAACCTGTTTGGAAAGAAAACTTCCTGCTTAGTGTGAGATGGAACTTAAGGCCTTATGGAAGGTAGACATGTACTCTACTTATGAGCTGTATACTCATGTTAATGAGTATATATTTTGATTTTTTAAAAAAACATCTTAATGAGAATAGAATTAGATCACTTATCTCCTTTACTCCCTCCCTCTAGTCCTTTTCATGCTCCTCCCACTCTGAAACTAACAGGCCTTTTTAGTTTTGTTATTAGTGTTACATAAATACATACACATATGCACAGTATGCAAAAATAGGGAGGCCATTTTTGTTATTCATTTTTTTAATTATATGACTTCAAGTTGTCCAGTATGTATTTGCTAAAAATAAAGGGTAATTTTTCCCCTTTCAACAAAAGTTAACAGTAACTCTTTGTCTAGGGGTGGGAGCCATGAAGTGTTCCCCCTTCTACAACTGCATAGCTATTGATATTGATATTGTTCGGGTCTTGTTATACTGTTATTTCTAAAAGAGACACACAGCAGACCTTCTGGTATTCTATCTCTTACAATGATTCCCCCAATGATTTGTCATGTTCCCAGAACCATAGATGTGGCTGTATCTGTGATGTGACTGTATCTGTGATGTGGCCGTATCTGTTACATTGGTAATAGTGGGATCCATTTACCTCTTATTGTGATTTACTCTTATGGTCTCCATTTTCTCGAGAGGAGCTTGTTTGATGATGGGTGGTAGTTGCCTTTATCAGTCAAAGAAGGCTTTCATGAAAAGCAGGACTGAGGTTTAGAGGTCTGGGGCTAAGCTGAGGAAAGGTGGCTTCATAGAACATAGGAGGATTACAATGTCTGCATGTGCTAGAATCAATAGCAGAAACGAGTTGGAGAAAGGACAAGCTAGACACAGGTGAACACAGAACTGGTAAGAGAATGAACAGGCAGACTAGAACATATTGCCAAAATTACTGCGAGACTAAGCAGAGAAATGCATTGAGAAACTGAGAGAAGCCAGATTGAATCAGTCAGCTTGGAAGATTAGATTGTATGGAGGCTAGAGACTTCTGGACAGTTAGAAGAGAGAAAGAAGGGTTATGACCTCAATCCAAGCCATGTATTCAGAGATTGGGTATGGCTTTCTCCTTGCTTCATCTGAGGAAATAAAAGCAATAGTTATAGCTGGACGCCATCTGAGCAAATAAAAACAGCCTTTACAAAATGCAAAAACAAACAATACTAAAGGAAGCTTACATGGCAAAATACAAATTAATAAATTCATCAACAAAACAAAATTCATCTTAATAAAAAAACAGTAGAAGTTTGCTTTGTTTAGAAGCAAGGGCTCCTGTAAAATATAATGGTCTCAAACTTAAGCCTTCCGAGTCTGTAACAAGGCATCCAAATAACAATAGAATTATGTTTAAAGAAATGACTGTGCATTGTAATATAATGCATACTTATATAAACATAAAACTTTTTTTTGAAAATGTAACGGAGCTTCTCTGTAAGTAAGTGTGTGTCAGAGAAGGTGAGGCAGATTGAGAAGTAAAGTAAAATGAGGGGTCGTGATATAAATATTCATTTTATCTGGGCAGTTATACAATATTGCTACTTTGAAAATGTGTCCAATGTGCCACGTCCAAGATACTGTAGACTGGTGAGCTTAGGGGGTCTCAGGGCAAGGGACTTACTTGTCACATGAAGAGTGACACACATTTTAGTTCAAAGCTGGCACATGGTTGAAGGACTTTGACTCTCAGGGCACTGGTCCCTTTTCATGAGAACTCTTCCTCTATGACAAGATGAGGTTGGTTTCTCAGAACTCAACCCTGCCATGTTATAATCTTGGTCGGCCGTTTGGACCACAACACGTCGATCTGGGGCACCATGGTCATTCCAAACTTAGGCTCTTGCATGCATAAAGTTTTTCTCATATATGGTGATATTTAAAGGCAAATCATAGTAGTGTGATATGTTTGTAACTTTAGCAACCGTTCAGGTTTAACTCAGCCACTTTTACTGTTTGGTTTATTATGTCATCTAATACAGTGAGATGAAAAAAGTTAATATTCTGAATTATGAGATGTTCCAACAGAAAAGTTGTTTGGAAAAGTTGTTTACAAAAATTGAAGAGATAGTTAAAATTTTATTTTTAAGCACACATACACTTGCAAGAACTGATACAAAAATCAATTTTAAGCAAAGATGGGGCACAAATAAGAGTTGAATATGAATGTCTTTTTAAATATTTGCTGAGAAAATTTGCCCACATGGCCGTGCATAAAATATAGATGCTCACAGCTTCTTCCTCTCATTCTGAACAGAAAGAAAGAGAACGAGGTTCTAACCTGGCCTTTATGTTTCGACTGCCTTTTGCTGCGGGAAGAGTTTTCAGCATCAGTATGTTAGACACCCTTCTTTATCAGGTATGCGAAAGATCGTTCTTTGTGAAATGGTTATTTTATATTTCACCTAGATTTTAAATGAAAATATTTATTAGTGATGCTTCAAACTCTTACCTTAAAAGTTAATTTGAAACAGTTCAATATGCTTTCATGTATTTAATCACATAAATGCTGATATCAAATATTTTATTCAAAAATATATTTTAAAATTTGGTCTGATATCAAGTGCTCAGAACTGAAAACATGCATACAAGTAAGATTATATAGGCTGAGTAGGTTGGTTTTAGAAAGAGAAGGAGTAAATAATGTAATTATATTATAATCTCAAAAATAAAGTAATTTAATAATATTAAGTAAGGAGAGAGAGAGAAAAGAGAGAGAGAGAGACAGAGAGACAGAGAGAGTGAGACTGAGAGAGAAACATAAGTTATACACTACACAAGCTTGATTACCCAAATTTCTTATTACTTCCTCAGAACTGAGAATGGAAACAGAGCTAATTCCTAAAAGTTGAACTGTTTGTGAACTCTCTCTCTCTCCCTCCCTCCCTCTCTCTCTCTCTCTCTCTCTCTCTCTCTCTCTCTCTCTCTCTCTCTCTCTCTCTCTCTCTCTCTCTCTCTCTCTCTCTCTCCTCTCTCTTCCCTTCCTCATAATAATACCAAGAATAAAAATAAAAGCCTATGGAAACTATTTCTTGTATTCATGTGAGATTTATTAATGTATTTTCGTATTATTCTAAGCATGCCCTTTAACTACTGTTTTTTAATAGAATAATAACAAAAAGGTTAAAGCTATTATTGCTTATTAGAAATCTTTTTTTTCAGATAGCAATGGGTCAAGATTGGAGATATTGAAGCATCTGATATTTTTTTTTTTTGCTTAATCTATATAAATAGAAGAAACAATTTATAGCTCAGAGTCACTTAGTCTCCAAATACTAAGGTTCATTGTGGTTTCTGCTTTGTACACTAATGCAAAGCAATCCAAAAGTACATATATTTCACACAAATATACCATGATCTGCTTTTGCTTACTTGTTTCTGCCTGTGGCTGCATCCTAATGGTGTTACCTGCTCTCTGATTAGTCAACCACAAAACATTTCCATTTAAAGAGAAAATTTATTTACAGAGTTTTTATTTCGTATCATTAGCCTCAAGTTAAGCACCTTCACATTTTATCGTCTACACTGCTTTTGACTGTATGTTTGTCACACTCTTCTAAACCTGTCTGCTTGACTAAACTAATCCCTAGATACCTGGAGATTTTCTGCTAGCCTCTGGGTGTCAGGAGCGACCAGCTTATCAGGAAAGGTGCCACAGCAAGCAATGAGCAATGACTGGTATTAATGCATTTTACTACTGTTTCCAGATAATTTATCTAGGTAATCCAGGAGGCAGGCCTGTACCCGAGCTCCCCAATATGAATATACTTATCGCTCGAAGATAAAATTGCAACCCAGCTTCCTTTTCTTCCTTTCCTTTTTTTTAAGTTTCATATTATTTTATTTTATTTTATTTTATTTTATTTTATTTTATTTTATTTACCCTTCAAGTGTTATCCCCTTACCCGGTTTTTCCCTATCCCAGAAACCCCCACTCCTATCCCCCCTCCTGCTGCTTCTATGAGGGTGTTCCTCTGCCCACCCACCCACTCCCACCTCCCTGCCCTCAATTCCCCTACAATGCATCAATAGGGCATCTATCAAACCTTCATAGGACCAAGAATCTCTCCTCCCATTGATGCCTGGCAAGCCTGTCCTCTGCTACATATGCAGCCAGAGCCATGTGTACTCCTTGGATTGTGGCTTAATCCCTGGTAGCTCTTGGGGGATGGGGGTGGGGTTCTGGTTGGTTGATATTATTGTTCTCCCTATGGGGTTGCAAATCCCTTCAGCTCCTTCAGTCCTTTCTGTAACTTCTCCATTGGGAACCCACACTCTCAGTGCAATGGTTGGCTGCAAGTATCCACCTCTGTATTTGTAAGGCTCTGGCAGGGCCATTCAGGAGACAGCTATATTAGGCTCCTTTCAGCAAGCATTTCTTAGCATCCACCATAGTGTTGGAGTTTGGTGACTATCTCTGGGATGAATCCCCAAGTAGGACAGTCTCCGAGTGGCCTTTCCTTCAGTCTCTGCTCGGCACGTTGTCTCCATATTTGCTCCCATGAGTAATTTGTTTCCCTTTCTAGGAAGGACTGAAGCACTCACAGTTCGAGTTTCCTTCTTCTTGGGCATCATTTGAAATGTGTCTTGGGAGTCATTTGATATGTGAATTGTGTCTTGGGTATTCAGAGTTTCTGAGCTAATATCCACTTATCAGTGACTGTATTCCATGTGTGTTCTTTTGTGATTGGGTTACCTCATTTAGGATGATATTTTCCAGATCCAACCATTTGCCTAAGAATTTCATGAATTCATTGTTTTTAATTGCTGAGTAAATATACCACATTTTCTGTATCCATTCCTCCATCGAGGGACATCTGGGTTCTTTCCAGCTTCTGGCTATTATAAATAGGGCTAAATAATCCTCTGGATTTCTTTAGGTGCTTCTCAGCCCATCGAATTTCCTCAGTTGAGTATTCCCTGTTTAGCTCAGTTATCCCATTTTTTTAAAATTTTTTTATTCGATATAATTTATTTACATTTCAAATGATTTCCCCTTTTCTAGCCCCCCCACTCCCCGAAAGTCCCGTAAGCCCCCTTCTCTTCCCCTGTCCTCCCACCCACCCCTTCCCACTTCCCCGTTCTGGTTTTGCTGAATACTGTTTCACTGAGTCTTTCCAGAACCAGGGGCCACTCCTCCTTTCTTCTTGTACCTCATTTGATGTGTGGATTATGTTTTGGGTATTCCAGTTTTCTAGGTTAATATCCACTTATTAGTGAGTGCATACCATGATTCACCTTTTGAGTCTGGGTTACCTCACTGAGTATGATATTCTCTAGCTCCATCCATTTGCCTAAGAATTTCATGAATTCATTGTTTCTAATGGCTGAATAGTACTCCATTGTGTAGATATACCACATTTTTTGTATCCACTCTTCTGTTGAGGGATACCTGGGTTCTTTCCAACATCTGGCAATTATAAATAGGGCTGCTATGAACATAGTAGAACATGTATCCTTATTACATGGTGGGGAGTCTTCTGGGTATATGCCCAGGAGTGGTATAGCAGGATCTTCTGGAAGTGAGGTGCCCAGTTTTCGGAGGAACCGCCAGACTGATTTCCAGAGTGGTTGTACCAATTTGCAACCCCACCAGCAGTGGAGGAGTGTTCCTCTTTCTCCACACCCTCTCCAACACCTGCTGTCTCCTGAATTTTTAATCTTAGCCATTCTGACTGGTGTAAGATGAAATCTTAGGGTTGTTTTGATTTGCATTTCCCTAATGACTAATGAAGTTGAGCATTTTTTAAGATGCTTCTCCGCCATCCGAAGTTCTTCAGGTGAGAATTCTTTGTTTAACTCTGTACCCCATTTTTTAATAGGGTTGTTCAGTTTTCTGGAGTCTAACTTCTTGAGTTCTTTATATATATTGGATATTAGCCCTCTATCTGATGTAGGGTTGGTGAAGATCTTTTCCCAATTTGTTGGTTGCCGATTTGTCCTCTTGATGGTGTCCTTTGCCTTACAGAAACTCTGTAACCTTATGAGGTCCCATTTGTCAATTCTTGCTCTTAGAGCATATGCTATTGGTGTTCTGTTCAGAAACTTTCTCCCTGTACCGATGTCCTCAAGGGTCTTCCCCAGTTGCTTTTCTATTAGCTTCAGAGTGTCTGGCTTTATGTGGAAGTCCTTGATCCATTTGGAGTTGAGCTTAGTACAAGGAGACAAGGATGGATCAATTCGCATTCTTCTGCATGCTGACCTCCAGTTGAACCAGCACCATTTGTTGAAAAGGCTATCTTTTTTCCATTGGATGTTTTCAGCCTCTTTGTCGAGGATCAAGTGGCCATAGGTGTGTGGGTTCATTTCTGGATCTTCAATCCTGTTCCATTGATCCTCCTGTCTGTCACTGTACCAATACCATGCTGTTTTTACACTATTGCTCTGTAGTATTGCTTGAGGTCAGGGATACTGATTCCCCCAGATTTTCTTTTGTTGCTGAGAATAGTTTTAGCTATCCTGGGTTTTTTGTTGGTTATCCCATTTTTAATATGGTTATTGGTTCTCTGAAGTCTCATTTCTTGAGTTCTTTGTATATCTTGGATATTATCCCTCTCAAGGATGTGGGATTGGTTAATATCTTTTCCCAGTCTGTTGGCTGCCATTTTGTCCTATTGACACTGCCCTTTGCCTTACAGAAGCTTTGCAATTTTGTTTCTTTTTTTTTAAAGTATGCTTAAAAAGCAGCAGTTGAAGCTGAGAGTTTGGATTGATCACAAAGAAATATTTAACTACTATTCTAAAGCTACAGTCTTATTTTCATGTGATACAATGATCCTAAAGAAGTGGAGACCGTTTTTAAGCCTTCTTTGGGTTGATGTTTGCTTTGCATTATCAAGAGACACAGAAGTTATGTATTTGTTGAAAGTAATGTAGAAAGACTCCATTAGAATGTGAATCTTTTGATTTACAGCAGACAATATGATGCAGCTGATAAGGTGTTTGTGGTTAAGCCTTAAGTCCTGAGTTCTATCTCAGACCCACATGTTACCATCATTTTCCTCTTACTTCCACAGGCACTCTGTAGCACACATGCACATATACACACGCTAAAATATAAAAAATAAATAAATAAATAAATAAATATTTTCACATTTTAAGAACATAATTATATGAGAGTTAGCATTATACTCCTGTTTTAATCCACTATACACTTGATCTGTCTATATGGGTATGTGTATAATTGAGAGAAACTTCTTATAGTATAGTAATCTTATTTGCTAGGGTAGATTCATTTCTATTTTAGTAAACTTAGAAATGTTCCAGCTACAATGTATAACTTTATTTTACTATTTGTTTGAAAAACACTTAACAAGAGGACTTCAGAGTTAGCAAATTTTAGAAAACAATTTCTATCTTTCAGGACTTTTGGATGATTATAATGACCTCTGAATTGCTAGAATAATTTTTTTCTTTTCTTGATGCTGGGATTAGACCCATGGACCTTGTGCTCTAAGTGATGACTTTTGATTGAGGGGATCTCTACAATCTTGCTAATATTGTAGTTCATTTTTTCATGATTAAGTTATACACATTGTTATTTTAAGAAAATATAATGATTCCCTTTTTAAAAGACTATCTGTTTTTAGATACAAGAGTTTGGGAAATAATACATGTAATAAAAGGTAATAAAGGAAGTATAAAATAGGTTTTATTCTATCATTGAGTAGCTTAATCTTAGGGAAAAGAGTGGTTAACATATTTTAAAGCATTTATTTTAAAAGTTATTAATTTGACTTTTTTATTTCAGAGACATTTATTTTGGTCTTAAACCATTTAACATGTTAGTGTCATGCCTTGTATGCCAATCTCAGTATATGTACTATCTCTAAATTGCATGCATTTTGTATATTACTTTATAATTGGCTTAACTATAAATGGTTATTTTAAACATGAAGACATATTTTAATCTCATTTTATCAAGGCTTACTGAGATGTTAGAAATAGTTTTCCAGAAATATTTCTGTGTTCAAACTCCCCAGGCTTCTATGTACCTCACATATATAATGTATACATATTTTGCTTATATTGCAGTCATTTGTGAAAGATTATATGATTTCTATCACCAGACTTCTTTTGGGACTGGATACCATACCAGGATCGGGGTTTCTTTGTTCTGTAAGTTAATCATGTTTGGAAGAGGAGAGAATTCTGATAGAAGGTTTGATCTGAGTATCTACTATATGCTTTCGGTGACTTGTTCATAATCAAATTTATTTCCTCATGTGTGTCTAAAGAGTTAATCTGAGATTTTTTTTCTAATTCTTCAGGGTGTTAGACCTTAGATATATGGTTTTTTTGTGGCTCAATCATTACAATTAATATTGTTACAAAAAAACCATTCTGTACAAAACCAAATAAAAGTGCTCATTGTTGATGTTTTAACTATCAATTTTGACAATGACATGTCCAAGCCTTCTGTCTATCAGCACGGAAATTGTGGCATTCAACCCTATATCTTTCTGAGATGGGATCCTATTACATTGTGCACACTGTCTTAATATTCTGGAATCAAGCAATACTCCATTCCAGCCCTTTCAGATTTCAGTGAGACTATGTAGTATTACAGGTGGTTCAAACATGCTGCTTTGTAGAAGAGTGTAATACGTAGACTACAGTAGATTGCTAATGGTTCAGATGTACAACAACTTGTGTTGAAGAACATTGGCTTCCTTTCCTGCCTGGAATCCTGTGCTCCTTCTACCCCAAATTCTGCACATGTAGAAACACTGGGGCAAGTGGATAGGACTTTTATTATGAGAATAGTTTCTGCATGTTACTATTTTTGTCTATTTTGCTTTATATACTCTATTCTCTAAATATCAGTGTCAGTTGTGCTATTACACCACTGTGAAGGTTTTCAAAGTTTGCAGTATCTCCCAGATCTCTATCAGTGTTGTTGTGCCTACATTTATCAGATCAATAGAATGCCATACTGTCCCAGATTGAATACTTTATGTTTTTTGGCTTTGGATGAGCTCTCAGGATAAGGTGAGATGGAGTAAATAAGTAAACCCAATGAATAAATAAGGTTTTATGAAATGCTACTTTGAGACTTAAAAATATATATTGACAGGGCTTTTAAGAAGAAAAAAATGACTACCACCAGGGTTTTTATTCTTAAACATTGATTGTGTGATTCATTCATATGAATTATAGATGAAAATCACTGAAGATGACTTGTGGATCAGAACGTATGCTAGACTCTACCAGAAGTTGTGTTCTTCTACTGGAGATGTTCCCATTGGGATCTACAGAACGGAATCTCAGAAACTAACAACATCTGAGGTTTGGAACTATGAAAGCCTTTTTGTTGTGGTGTTTACTATGATGAATATAGTCATTCACAACCATGAAGACTTGATTTCACACAAATGCAATTTGTTAAAAGGAGTTCTATATAAATGCCTCGAGTACACTTTCAGTGGCTAAAAATATCTCAACTGTTTCACAAACTATTGTTAGACAGAGGCTTTTAAGCATTGTGGTTATTGGGTTCCAATCTTTTTTTTTTCCTAGATCCATGATTAGCCACTTCTAGAACATTTTAAAGAATCAGGACAATTTAAGTCACCCTTCGATTCTGAGATAAAAACAAATCTTTTCGGAACCACCTATGTTTCTATTTTATTCCTTGTCTATACCTATTAGCATTTGAAAGAAAGCAAAACAGGAAATCTCATTAAGCATTAAAATGCATGTTTCTCTTTCTCTACTTTGAAAGTGTGTGTAAAGCTATAAGAAAAGGCTAGGAACAGATTTTTACCTGATTTTCTAGGAAAAAAAATACTAATTTTATTGTGAACTAGAACCTATTAATACAGAAGGAAGAATTTTGATGACCACTTGCAACAGAATACATCTGTATTTTAACTTTATCACCTCTGTAGTTGCATATAATCTCTATACTGTTAGGAAAATCCACCTCTTTAAAATAGGTTATGTTATGAGATTAAGTTTTCAGATAAATATATTATAATACTTACATATTTATATATAATATTTCTTAAAATAAATTTTTGTTTCTATCCTTGAAGTGACCCGTCCAGCAGGTCCAGTTATTCCAGGGTCTCGAAGAGGCACTACCTGAGGGTCAAAAATGGGGGGAAGAGAGAACGGAAACCAAGCACGCTAAGAAAGGCAAAGTCAGTCTGGGTTGTGTCAAGGCCTCATTTAATGTCGGGGAGGTAAAGGAGTTTTAAGGCTCACAGAGAAGGAATTGACCTTCACACAAGAACAAAGGAGGGAAGGGCAGAGACACCCCTGAGGATAGAAGCAGGAAACAAAGAGGTTATCTGGTGGGGACACCTGGAGTTCACTCCCTCAAGAACATTCTGCGGTTAGGGCAGGAACTCGCACTTTTCTTGCACTCTTCTCACACCCTTCTCGCACGACAGCTTATGGGGAAGGCTCTAGTTAATTGTTCTCATATTTTAGCAGCCACCACCTTAGGGATGTGAGTAAGCATTAAATCTGAGTAGCTCAGGACGGCTTCCTACATCTCCCCCCTAATTCTTTTTTAAGTTGGGGGGTGGCTATGGAAAGAGGGTCGGTGGAGAGCCTGTTTTAGCCTATGTGGTTTTGCCCCCATGTCCAGTGCTGCAGTAGCTAGGCCTTTTTAGATCCTAGTAGGGCAGGGCCTCTGCCTTAGGCTATGTAAGTTGCACCCACTCCTGGCATCACATCCCACTCCAATGGCTTAATCATTGTAGGTGTGACGGGCATCCAGGTAGTGGACTCACAATAATCCCGTCATGGAGTCACCCTGCAGCTAATAGGCGGTGTGCATCTGGCTCGTGACACCACAATATTTCTCGTCATTGGCTACTCCACAGCTTAAGGCCCTCAGCCACTATTAGGAGCCGGAGGTCATCCTCCCTGGCATTGACGTTTCTACAGCTTACGAAACCAAGAAAGCTCTGTGCCTGCAGCAAGGGTGGAGAATTGAAGGCCGATGGTTGCTACCTCCGCTTCGGAAGAAGAGAGGTTTTCAGCTGAGTCTCAGATGTTCAGCCGATGGTAGTGGGCTGCAACCGGTCTGTTCAAGGCAGAATCGATCTGTGATTTACCAAAACTGGTTAATCTGTTAAAAGCCCAGGGGCCAAATGACAAAAGCAACAAAAGACCCAGAGGGGCCCCAAAAGGCTAGGGAGCAAGGTGGAAAGCCAGGGAAAGTCTCAGCATCAGCATACTCTGGCAGCTAGCATGTTCCTTCAACATCCTATAGAAAGAACATAAACATTTCTCTTCTCTACACTTAGAGTTCCCTGGCATTAAAATTTTTAAATTTTGGGGGGATATATAGAGATGTGATTCTTCCTTCTTTTATTATAGAAATATTGTTGTAAAGTTCAATGGGCCTGTTCCATAATATCTTGCCTCTGCAAATTATGAGGAATCTCAGTAATATGACTAATATTAGATTATTAATAAAACATCTCAAATGACTGACTATAATAATCAGTTATAATATTTGTCTTAATCTGATTTGGAACATTCAGTATAAAAATAACATATGTAAAAACAGTTATAACTAGAACGCTTGAAAAGCTATCAATGGTCATATGTATATTTTGATTAATTTTTTTGGATTGCATTTGTATTGTAAAAGTAAAGAATTAGTAGCATTAACAGATCACAAAGACATTTTGGATAATTGTTTCTTTTCCTCTTGCACAAAATCACCCTAGGCATAGGATTGCAATAAATGATATTTATTTTAGCTATCCAAATAGATTCTTGAATAAAATAAATAAATGTTTTATGCAGAAGAATTTTATTGTCAGAATACAGTTAATAGGATACAGATTTGTTTTCTGGCTCACTTACTGTATTTTTACATAGATGGGTATTGCGCCTCTCTGGATGTTATTCATGTTTCCTGAGATATTGTGGGTGACTTCATTGCTGTTTCTAAGACATTGAAAATATCTCTGCCACCATCACTACAGCTAAACTTAAGTTTTTGTTTAAACACAGTCTCTTAGGATCATTTTAGAAAAATAACTTACAAATAAGAAACAGTCAACTGACTTGAAATGTGGCCAAGATGAGAAAGTTAAATACATGAAGAAATTTGGCAAATATGGCTAAAGATTTTAGATTGGACACAAATATTATTTGATTATAAAGTTAAATATTAAAACAAGACACTTTTATGTGTAAATAAGTAAACATTTTCTTAGCTTGCTAGTGTTTCTATTGTAGCATATCATACATTCAATGACTTATAAAAATGGAAATGGTAATGCCTGGAAAGATGGTTCAGTAGTAAAGAGGTCACACTGTTGTTTCAGAGGAGGGTCATATATTCCTGTGTGAACGCACGTGCACACACACACACACACACACACACACACACACGCACGCACGCACACACACATGCACATGCACACATACACATGAATACAAACACTCATATACATAGTAGAAATTGTAAAAGATTTTTGTAATGAAAGTTGATTCTGACATTTGCAAAGACTGGTAAGCTGGAATGTAGACAGTGCTAGGTTTGTTGTCTGGGGAGAGCTTGCTTGTGATTCTTGGTATTTGAGCATCGTATCTCTTAGGACAGAAGAAGCAAGGCACTCTGGGATCCCTAGACCTTTCAGGACCTAATCACTCTCCATTGTTCTGATCTCTAAATACCATTGCCTTCTGGCTTACAATTTCACACACTTTTAAAAAGTGGAACATAACATTTATTGTAATACAAATATTCATCAATTGGTTATGGTAATTACAAAGTAGATTTTGATAGATTTTTTTGCAGCTTTACCATTATATAGCTTTTATGAATTTAAATGTAGCAGTTGTTTACTTTGATCAGACCATTCATACTCATGCCAATCATTTTGTACTACTGAAAAAAATTGTTGTGTACTGAATAACATGTCAAAATATGGAAAGAATAGCTGAATATCTCTGTTGTTGTCAAAGAGTATTTAGTAACATTTTAGCTAATTCTATCCTTCACAAGTAAAATTCTCACTGATAATTGCTTTTTAATCCCCGATCCTCTAGTTTATGTATGTTTTTAACAGGATGTCATTGTCAACAAAATGAAACTGATGTAAGCTGATGAATCCTGTTTTCCTATTTTTTGAACATAATTTACCATTTTACACATTTTATTTAATGATTTAGATTTGAGTTCTATAGATAACATGAGACACAAAGATAGAGTATATTAAACATTTCTTGAACAATTTACTGCCCCAAAGTACTATTATTGCATATGTAACACATGCTACCTACTACAGCTGAGCTGAATATTCTCTTCCAACATGAAAAGTCAAATACAGAAAGTTATACAAGTCCATCATGGAAAGTGAAGTTTCATTTTCTGGACACTTATTTTAAAAATTAGTATATTTCTTCACATTTTCCACTAGGAGATTATGTGACCATGACAGATGGATAGTATAACTGCATTCAATCATAGGTTTACAGTTCGTCAGAACATCTTTACAGTGAAGGAACTCAGTGAAGACAATAGTTTATATAGGAAAAAGGAATTAATTCTCTCTAGTAAACACAAATAAAAGATGATTAAGTCTAAGGAATTAAAACCTACCATCATTTTTTCTCCAACATCAGTTGGTTCAAAAAAAATTAAGTTCAAGTAAGTTGTTCAGATTAAATGGCAGTTTTCTCTACCTAAAACCTAAGAAAGGTTCCAAATTTTAGAAAGCAGATGTTTCATTTAGGTTGTAGAATTATAGGGGTTGTTATGATCTTGCTTAGATCACAGGAAGTATTCTGCTATGGTTCCTATAGCTTCCGTTGACTTTCCTGTGATGTAGACCTGATCAGTGTTCATAAAGCACCATGCAATGCATAGGAAATAACAGGTAAGAAGGAGGACAGGAAACTGCCAAAGAGATTCTCTTAGGATAATTTTTTCATGAGTGAATATAGAAGAAATTTTTAAGTAAAAAAATTGTGGCTTTAGTGAAATAATACCTTTATCAACAATAAAATTATTAATAAAATAAACACCAGTCAATGAATTCTGTATTTATACAAATTGTATTTAACCATAACTTTCCTGAATGTCAGTTCATATTGCTATTGTATGCATCATTTCCAATAATTAGTATATGATGTAAATGATTACTTAAATCATTCTTTTTTTATGAAGTGTTTCAGTTATTTTTTGATCATATATTTTAGCACCTATTATACATATTCTGAGAATGCAGAATATTTGGTAGACATAAAAAATCACACCTTATACTTTACCTGATTTTGATGAAAGGCCTTACCAAAAGTAAGCACATTATTGCATTATAAGTATTACGTGGCTATATGTCATATTTTGTCCATGTGGCTGTTTCATGTTTGTATGGTCCAGGCATTGTCTAAACTGCATTTTATGTATTTCTTTTTTCTTCCTTTGTGTCAGTCTCGAGAAATAGCATCTCAAGTAAGTACCTTCTGTTTGTGTCACTCCTCAGTACTTTAATATACAAATTCAGTCCTATTAAAGAAATTGACTATGAAAGGCTACATTCAGAATTTCATACTGAAAAGTTCTTATAGACATTTTTTTTCAGATTAGTGTACTTTTATTTTCTCAAAGATTACAAAATAATATTTCTTTATGTCTTCGGACTGCATTTGTTAATCCACTTTAGGCATTATTTCAAAATTTCAGTAAATCAGTTCCATAAATGCTACAGCTAACACCAAGAAACTAATGACCATATTTCACAGTAGTCATATACGTCCTTTCTTTTGTGTGATTTCTTAATTTTTTGTCTGTACTGACAGGACTGTGGTATGTAATTAGCAGGCATCTGTTCAAAAAGTCAGTCCTAAGAGGTGAAACCTGAGATACAAGCTGAAGCTTTGGAAAGACATTAAGAATGAAAACATATATTAATGAAATGATTACTCTATTTGAAGCTTGACATTAGAAGAATTAACTCTAAATTATATTAATATTTTATTACTTTGTTTTATTAACATTTATCATTTATTAACATGGGGGATGTTTTAATATGGTACAGTTTGTAAGAGTCTTAAAAACTGGTCATTTTTTTCAAATGCTAAGGATTATATAGATCTTCACTAGTCTCTGGAGAACTCTGATTTTTGTCTTAAAGGTATCTGTGGATGGAAACCATGAAGCCAGAGTTCAGTCAGATAGACTTTAGGAGCTGCTGTAATGTGCTGATATATAATAATGAACTAAGGTTGTGTCCCCTGAATCTCTTTCTGAGCATTTCAAGTATACAATACATCAGTATTAGCTTCATACACAATGCCTAATATGACATTCCCAGATTTCAGTCATTTGACATATAATAATTTATACTTTTGACTTAACAATTTCCAGTCCCTCCTCTCTCCCTCCCTCCTCCCCTCCATTCCTTTCTTTCTTTGTTTCTTTCATTCTTTTGTCTTTCAGATTTGTTTATTTTATGTGCATAAGCATTTTGCTTGCATGTATGTATGTATATCTGTATATGTCTGGTGTATGTACTGGTCAGAAGAGGGTGTCAAATCCTTGTATCTGGGGTTAGATATGGTTTTAAGCCACCAAGTGGATATTAGAGATCTTTTTTCTACAAGGACAACAATTGATCTTCATGGCTGAGATAGTTTTGCAGCTGACTTTCTCCATTTTTTAGTTTATGTTGTCATCATGTTACTTTTTATTAAAATGCTGCCTTCTTTTGATATTAAGAAAACAACATGAGTAAACCTTGGTATTTTGTGCTAAGTGAAATAGACTTGCATATAGAAAAGCACTACTATTACTGAGATTTGACACAAGGTTTCCTTATGCTTCTAGCAGTGAATCAATCACACTTTTATTCTACAGTCATGATAAACAATCATAAGTTCATATTAGATGCCTAACATTTCCAGTGAGATTTATTTATTTGTTGATTTTGTTTACAACATAGTTATTCTCTGCCAATGCTTCTGTCCTTGATGCTAGGCAATTATCATTCATTTCCTTATTCTGCATTGACCCTGGATCTAGATTTTCACTACCCCTTTAGTAGCTGTGTGCGATCTTGGACTATGATGAATGTGAAACAGAAATAAAAGGAAATGGGGAACATATCACTACTTCATAGGTTCATAAAAGAAATGTGGCACTTGTTCTGGGTTAATTATGCATAATTCTGTCACCAAGTGTATACAGCATCATAGATGTTTCTTCCTTATTTCAGCATTATCTGTGAGCATATACTGCATCCTTAGAGTATTCTCAGGTTGATAGAATTAAATATATGATGCATAATATATAAAGTCAATATTTCTATACTTGGAAAATGAAAGAGATATTGAGCTAATGGTGTAAAGCATTTGATTCTCTGGTATTATCAATCTTATTATTTTCTTTGACTTTTTAAATATTTGTTTACAAACAAAATATGAAAAATAAAAATGTTTCTAAGAGTTTTTATTTTGGATATTTATCAGTATATGTAATATATGCAGCTGTATAGGTCATGAATTATAACAACATGAATTTAAAAATCATAATTATTCATATATAGTCAACATTCGTGTTCATACACATACACAACATACACATAAATGACATAAACTAAAAATTAGATCTGTATACTCTTTGAAGCTGAGTTCATCTATAGTTTTTTTTTTTAGTTTGATGTCTTGTAAAAGCTTGTTCTTAAATCTTTTGCTACCTTTTAATTTTATTTACCTGCCATTTCTCAGCTCTATTAATTCTCTGTCATACTCATTTCCATTGTCAGGAGGCCATTCTTCATGCTCCTTAGGGGCTGCTTTGAACATAGTGGAACACATGCCCCTGTGGCATGGTGGGGCATCTTTTGTGTATATGCCCAAGAGAGGTATAGCTGGGTCTTCAAGTAGATCTATTTTCAATTCTCTGAGAACTTTCCAGATTGATTTCCAAAGAGGTTTTTACCAGTTTGCAATCCTATCAGCAATGGAAGAGCATTCCTGTTTGTCTACATCCTCACCAATATGTGCTGTCATTCTGATTGGTGTAAGGTAGAATCTTGGGGTTGTTATGATTTGCATTTCCCTGATTACTAAAGACTTTGAACATTTCTTTAGGTGTGTCTCAGACATTCGAGATTCCTCTGTTGTGAATACTCTCTTTAGTTCTAGACTCAATTTTTTTGATTGAGTTGTTGGGTTTTTTGTTTTGTTTTGTTTTTTGTTTTTGTTTTTGTTTTTTGTGTGTGTGTGGTTAGCTTCTTGAGTTCTTTATATATTTTGGATATTAGCTCTCTATTAGATGTGGGGTTAGCAAAGATTTTTTACCAATCTGTAGGTTGTCATTTTGTCCTATTAACAATGATCTTTGCTTTACAGAAGCTTTCTTGTTTCATGAGGTCCCATTTCTCAGTCTTGTTCTTAGAGCCAGAGACATCGGAGTTCTGTTTAGGAAATTTCCCCCTATATCAAGGATTTTAAGGTTCTTTCATGATTTCTCTTCTATTAGATTCAGTGAATCTGGTTTTATGGTGAGGTATTTGATTCACCTAGACTTAATCTTTGTGCAAGGTTACAAATATGGATCTATTTCCATTTTTCTACACACAGACTATCTTTAGACCAGAACCATTTATTGAACATGCTTTGTTTTTTTCCATTGTATATTTTGGTTTCTCTGTCAAAAATCAATGTCCGTAAGTGTGTGGCTTTATTTCTGGGTCTTCAATTCTATTTCATTGTTCAACTTGTCTGTTTCTTTACCAATACCATGTAGTTTTTATGAGTATTGCTCTGTAGTATAGGAAGGTCAGGGATAGTGTTTTCCCCCAGAAGTTCTTTTATTAACAATTGTTTTCCTTATTGTGGATTTTTTGTTTTTCCAGATAAATTTGAAAGTTGCTTTTTCCATACCTTTCAGGAATTGTATTGGGATTTTGACAGGGATTGTATTGAATCTGTAGATTGCTTTTGGCCTGTTTTACTATGTTAGTTCTAGCAATCCATAAGCATGTAACATCTCTCCATTTACTAAGGTCTTCTTTGATGTATTTCTTGAGAGACTTGAACTTCTTGTCATACAGATCACAGTTACATTTACTCTGATACCCAAACCATACATAGAAATCAGAGTTACATTTACTCTGATACCCAGAACCAACATAGAAACTTCAGGCAAATTTCACTTATGAATATTGATAGAAACATATTCAATACAACTCTCAAAAACCATATCAAAGAATACATCAAAGCTATCATTCACCATGATGAAGTAAGCTTTATCCCAGGAATGCAGAGATGGTTCAATATAAGAAAGTCCATCAATGTAATGTTCACTATATACACAAACTTAAAGAAGAAAATCACATGATCTCTCATTAGCTGCTGAAAAAGCCTTTGACAAATTTCAACACCCCTTCATGTTAAAAATATTAGAGATATCAGGAATTCAAAACCCACATCTAAACATAATACAAATAGTATAGAGCAAACCAACAGCCAATTTCAAATTAAATAGAGAGAAACTTGAATCAATCCCAGTAAAATCTGGGACATGAAAGGCTGGCAACTCACTCCCTATCTGTTGAATATAGTACTTGAAGTTTGAGGCAGAGCTATTAGAAAACAAATGAAGATCAAGCGGATGCAAATTTAAAAAGAAAAAAATCGATGCAATCCACATCAAAATTCAAAATTCCAACACAGCTCTTCACAGACATTGAAAGAGAAATTTTCAATTTCATACAGAAAGACAAAAAAATCTAGGATATCCAAAATGATTCTCAACATTTAAAGATCTTTTTGGGGAATTATAATACTTGCCCTCGATCTGTGCTACAAAGCAATAGTGATAAAAGACCATATGGTATTATTACAGAGACAGGTCTATCAATGAAATAAAATTGAAGTGCCAGTACCCACACACCTAGACACTTGTTCTTTGACAAAAAATCCAAAGAAGATGCAGTTGAAATAAAAAAAAGTATCTTCAATAAATAGTGCTGGTGTATCTGGCAATGGGTATGTAGAAGAATGAATATAGATGCATATTTATTACCTTGCAGAAAGCTGAAGTCCAAGAGGATCAAGGACCTCAATTTAATAACAGACAAAATGAATTGAATAGAAGAAAATGTGGGAAAGAAGTTCAAACTCATTGGCACAGGGGGACATTTACAGAATAGCATACCAAAGCCTCAAATTCTAAGATTAGCAATTGATATATGGAACCTCACGAAACTGAAAAGCTTCTGTAAGACACACTGGAGAAATCTGCAAACTACAGATTTGGAAAAAATCTTTACTAACTCTCCATCTGATAGAGGGTAATATCCAATATACATATAGGATTCAAGAAGCTATCATGTAAAAAAAAAAAAAAACCAAAAGAATAATCCAATTGAAATTAGCATCATTTAGGGAACAAGGGGGAGGAGGAAAGGGATTAGGAACTGTGGGATGGGGGATTTGGAGGCAGGGGCAATGACTGGAATGTGCATAAAGAAAACAATTTCAAACATAAAATAACATTCTCCCACAGTCAGCAGTGCTATCATATTAAACTGGTGACCTTTCTTTAATTCTACTTTTCCTTTGTACCTATGTATAAGCCAACTCTATTAATAACATGAGTAATAAATATGGAAAAAGAAACTTCCAGTAAAAATGTTTTCGTAATATTCACCATCCATATATGTATTCTTTAACATGAGAAAGAATTCTTCCTTGGTTTCCATAAAAATCTATCATCTTTTTTATTCCTATATTTCCAGTTCTGTGTTTTATTTCTTTCTACTTACTGCTCCTCAAGATATAGTGGTTTTTAATTTTCTTATTTAGAAGAGAGGCAGAGATAAAGAACATAAAACTTGGTAGATAGGGGAGATTGAATCATATAGGAGAAGTCGAGGATAGATAAAACTTGATTAAAACCTTTGGGGGCAAAACACTAATACACAGGTACCAATTTTGTTTTATTGACTTCAATGTGCTTGCCAAAAGAAATCCATACGATCTTCTATAATTTAGTTCTAAGTTTCTCTGGAACATGGATTCATCTTTTCTATCCTACCTGTTCATACACAAACTCTATCTACTTACAATTTACTTGTATTACTTATATCATTGTTTTAGTTACCTAAGTGTTCATCCTTATTACCTATATAAATATTTGTTCAGATATTGCAAGCTGCTAGGAGAATGGGAGGTATATAGCATGTTTTTAAAAATGTTTTAAATTGTTGTAGATAAAATTTGAACAGGAGATAATGTAATGGGAAAATGCTTATCAGCCTCAGATGTGACTTGGATGTTATGATTTTCAGACTGAGGATACTAGAAATGCACCAGAAATTTTTAGTGAGAATTTGGGGAGAAAGGAGAACACAGGTAGGAATTCAAGCATTCCCAAAAGTGATCTGAGACAGTGGAAAGTCTAAATTCCTTATTGTGGTTACTGGCCAGCCCTGAAGTAAGGTTTCTTATACAATAAATGTGACTGGCAAACTGTTTTTGAAAAGAAGGCACTGACTGTCTTACCAACTTATATTGGTGTGGGATAAAAGGGTTCTGGGTTTTAAGAGTTGTTAGCAAGTAGGCATCAAATGTGTCAAATTGTTATTTTGCAGTCTAGCCTATATCTTTGGAGACTAAAATGTGCATTGCTTCCTTCACTCAGGATTGAAATTTATATAGTATATTTTTGATCTTATGCTGTGCATTGTAGTTTGCAATCTCTGGTTGGTACAAAGATGGAAATTCGTTTGAATGCTTTGACATATTCTATCCTTAAGTATTCTGGAGATCTGAAATGTGTGCTTGGTAACTTTTAACAGTGTATAGGCTCTGGTAATAAATAGTATAATAATGAGTCTTATTTAATGTAGGAAGGCTTATATGTGACCTTACCGTTATTTTAAACAACTCAGAAGATTGAAGTGTCACTTTTTGCTTTCTGACTATACAAAGTGTAAGTTGTTGGCTGGCCACAGACAGTGGCATATAAGTCTCTAAAATGTTCAAATGAGCCTTATTACCCAAGACATCTGGTGTTAAGATGTTCCTTTGAATTTTGCCAAGCTGATACTGATTTTCTAGTACATTTTGTTACTGGTTTGCCCTATTGAGGAACGAAAAGCAAGTATTTTACATACTTCATTTCATTTAATGATGACAGTGCTATTCATATAGTTTATTCATTTGCTCTTAGTCTATAAAAGCTGAGGGATTTAGGATGAGTGATATGCTACATCTCCTTCACATTCAGCAAGGCACTGAGAGCTTATCATCCTCTCCTGCATAGATCAAATGACAAGGGCCTAGTTGGCACCTTTCTTTATTTGCCATTTTAAGTTTAAAGTGAAACCTTGTTGACCAAATCATGAGTGTCCCATTAAAACTCTCTTTTGAGCCACAAATTTATATAAGTCTCTAAAATTTTCCCAATTGCTAAATATCATGAGATGGTAAAGGGATGCTATTTTCATCTTATGCTGCATTTTTGTATAGGTGGGTGCTTGTCAATATGCGCTTTACTTGCGGTTTTGTTTGATAAATGTTGGTGCCTTTGTGTTTAAAATTGCAATATCATCTTAGTGAAGATTTTTGTCCTTTGATAAGTGTGTAGTGTCCTCTGTCCCTAGCTCTTCTAATTAGATTTTATTTTGTCTATTTTTTCAGATATTAAAATGGCTACATTATTGTGTTTCTTGGGTCAGTTTTCTTGGAATATCTTTTCTTCATCTTTTTATACTTAAATAATTTTTCTTTGATGTTCAAATGTGTTCAGGGATATTGTTTTTTAATTCTGTTAGTCTCTGTTCTTCTTTTCTTTTATTAGATATTTTCTTTATTTACATTTCAAATGTTATCCCCGTTCCAGATTTCCCCTCCACAAAACATCCTATCTCATCCCCACTCCCCCTACTCACCAATCCAAACACTCCCTCTTCCCTGTCCTGGCATTCTCCTATAGAGGGGCATCCAGCCTTCTCAGGACCAAGGGCCTCTCCTCCCTTTGATGACCAACAATGCCATCCTCTGCTTGAGCTTCATTTGGTCTGTGAATTGTATCTCAGTTATTCCAAACTTCTGGGATAATATCCACTATCAGTGAGTGCATACCATGTGTGTTCTTTTGTGATTGGGTTACCTCACTCAGGATGATATTTTCTAGTTCCATCCATCTGCCTAAGAATTTCATGAATTCATTGTTTTTAATAGTTGAGTAGTATTCCATTGTATAAGTATGCAACATTTTCTTTATCCATTTCTCTGTTGAGGGACATCTGTGTTTTTTCCAGCTTCTGGCTATTATACATAAGGCTGCTATGAACATAGTGAAGCATGTGTCCTTATTACATGTTTGAACATCTTCTAGGTGTATGCCCAGGAGTTGTATGGCTGGGTCCTCAGGTAGTACTATGTCCAGTTACCTTCTTGCTTTATCTAAGGTATAGTTTCTCTCCTTGTGTTGTAGTTTTCCTGGACATTTATTATCCTTTGAAGGCCTGGATTTGTCAAAAGATACTTTTTGTTTGTTTGTTTGTTTGTTTGTTTTTATTTGTTTATTTATTTTGATTTTCTAAATTCTTTGTTTACATTCCAAAATGCTTTCCCCTTTCCCAGTTCTCCCATCCCCATATGTCCCATGAGAATTCTCTACACCCATACTCCAATCATCTCCCTTCTTTTTCTCTGTCCTGGTACTCCCCTAAAATGCTGGATCAGACCTTTCCAGGATCAGGGCCCTCTCCTTACTTCTTCATGGGAGTCATTTGATATGCTACTTGTGTCTTGGGTATTCAGAGCTTCTGGGCTAACTAATATCCACTTATTAGTGATTGCATTCCATGTATATTCTTTTGTGATTGGGTTACCACACTTAGGATGATATTTTCCAGGAGACAACAGTTTTTAAACTTAGCCATTCTGACTGGTGTGAGGTGAAATCTTAGGGTTGTTTTGATTTGCATTTCCCTAATGACTGATGATGATGAGCATTTCTTAAGGTGCTTCTCAGCCATCCGAATTTCTTCAGGTGAAAATTCTTTGCTTAGATCTGTACCCCATTTTTAATAGGGTTATTTGGTTCCCTGGGGTCTAACTTCTTGAGTTCTTTGTATATATTGGATATTAGCCCTCTATCAGATGTGGGGCTGGTGAATATCCTTTCCCAATTTGATGGTTTCTGATAAATCTTCTTTTACATGTTACTTGGCCTTTTTCTCTTACTGCCTTTAATTTTCTCTCTTTGTTTAGTATATTTTGGGTTTTGATTATTATGTGACAGGATGTATTTCTGTTCTGGTCCAGTCTATTTGGAGTTCTGTAGGATTCTTGTATATTCATGGGCTCTTTAGGTTAGGGAAGATTTCTTCCATAATTTTATTGAAGATATTAGCTGGCTCTTTAAGTTGTAAATTTTTACTCTTGTCTATGCCTATGATCCTTAGGTGTGGCCTTCTCATTTTGTCCTGGATTTCCTGGATGTTTTGGGTTACAAGCTTTTTGCATTTTGCATTTTCTTTGACTATTGAGTCCATGATTTCTATGGTATCGTCAGCATCTGAGATTCTTTCTTATATCTCTTGTATTCTGTTGTTGATATTTGCATCTATGGCCCCTGATTTCTTCCGAAGGTTTTCTATCTCCATAGTTGTCTCCCTTTGTGATTACTTAGTTGTTTCTACTTCTGTTTTTAGATCCTGGATGGTTTTGCTCAGCTCCTTCACTTGCTTATTTGTGTTTTCCTGTAATTCTTTAAGAAATTTTTGTGTTTCCTCTTTTATGATCTCAGCCTGTTGACCAAACTTCTCCTGTATTTCTTTAAATGATTTTTGTGTTTCCTCTTTATTGGCTTCTATCTTTTGACCCATATTCTCCTGAATTTCTTTTAATGATTTTTGTGTTTCCATTGTAAGGACTTCTAACTTTTGATCCATTTCCTCCTGAATTTCTCTAAGGGATTTATTTATGTCCTTCATGTGTTCCTGTAACAGTATCATGACCAGTGCTTTTTTATCCAAATCTTGTTTTTCTGGTGTTTTGGGTTATCCTGGACTTGGTGTTAATGGAGAATTGGGTTCAGATGCTGCCATATTGCCTTGATTTCTGTTAGTAAAGTTCCTATGTTTGCCTTTTGCCATTTATTTCTCACTGGTGTTAGTTGGTCTAGTCACTGGCTGGCGCTTCAACCTCCTTTGAGCCTATAAGGCTAATTCTACAACACTGGATGGCTGGATTTCCCCTGGCACAGATTGCTGATGTGTTGCCCTCCTCTTGGGTGCCATCGGAGACCTGGTGTGTCCTGCCCCAAGCAATGTTATGTCTCTGTGGACTGAATCTGGTACTGCCCGTCTGCTCTGTCAGAGAGCGAGGATGGCAGCGGGGATTCCTCAGGGCACCAGCCCCATGCCTGGCTGGCACACAGAGGAACAACTGCTCTCCCATTTGCTGAGCACAGGTGGCAGTCAGCAGCTCAGTTGCCTGTCTCCCCCGAGGTCTTACACTCGGGATAGCTCAGTACCTGGGGTGGCGTGTCTCCACTGGCTGGGGACAAAGATGGCGGCTCTGCCTTCTTCACAGGGCAGAGTACCCGCATCAGGCTGGCCCTCAGATACTTTGTAAATTTGGTTTTGTCATGGAATATCTTGTTTGCTCTATCTATGGTGATTGAGAGTTTTTGCTGGGTATTGTAGTCTAGGCTGGCATTTGTGTTCTCTTCAGGTCTGTATGAGATCTGCCCAGGATCTTCTAGCTTTCATAGGGTCTGGTGAGAAGTCTGGTAGAATTCTGATAGGTCTTTATATGTTACTTTATCTTTTTCACTTACAGCTTTTAATATTCATTTTTGTTTAGTGCATTTGGTGTTACGATTATTATGTGACAGGAGGAATTTTTTTTCTGGTCCAATCTATTTGGAGTTCTGTAGACTTGTATGTTCATGGACATCTCTTTCTTTAGGTTAGGATAGTTTTCTTCTATAATTTTGTTGAAGACATTTGCTGGTCCTTTAAACTGGAAATCTTCACTCTCTTCTATACCTATGATTCTTAGGTTCGGTCTTCTCATTGTGTCTTGGATTTCCTGGATGTTTTGAGTTAGAAGTTTTTTGCATTTTGTAATTTCTTTGACTGTTGTGTCAATGTTTTCTATGGTATCTTCTGCATCTGAGATTCTCTCGTCTATCTCTTATATTTTCTTTTTGATGATCCTGATTTCTTTCCTAGATTTTTCTGTGTCCAGAGTTGTCTCCCTTTGTGATTTTTTTATTGTTTCTACTTCCATTTTTAGATCCTGTTTGGTTTTATTCAGTTTCTTCACTTGCTTATTTGTGTTTTCTTGTAATTATTTAAGGTATTTTTGAGTTTCCTCTTTAGGGACTTCAACCTATTTACCGGTATTCACCTGTGTTTCTTTAAAGGAGTTATTTATGTCCTTCTTAAAGTCCTCTATCAGCATCATGAGATGTGATTTTGACTCTAAATCTTGCTTTTCCAGTGTTGGGGTACCCAGAACTTGGTGTTGTGGGAGAACTTTGTTTGGATGCTGCCATGTCTCCTTGGTTTCTGTTGGTAATGTTCTTGTGTTTGCCTTTTGCCATCTGGTTATCTCTGGTATTAGCTGGTCTTGTTGTCTCTGACTCTGCCTTGTTTGTCCTAAAAGCCTATGTATCAGTACTCCTGGGAGACCAGTTCTTTCTGTGTATGCAGGTGTGTAGGCACTCCTAAAAGATCAGCTCCCTCATGGTGATATTTGTGTATATAGCTCTGTGGCCCAGGATCAGCTCTGGGTGCAGATGAAAACCAGAAGGCTCTTGCTCTTTGCTATCCCTGGGTATTTGTGTCCTGAGAGTTTCAGGCCAATTCCTCTGAGCAGGTGGGGTGGTTCTACCTGCTTTCTCAGGCCTGTTTGTACTCCTGAAAGGACAGCTATCTCTCTGTGCCGCCTGGTTATGCAGCTCTGTGGCCAAGGATGGTCTCAAGCAGCAGACAGAAATGGAAGGCTCCCACCTAAATGTTCAGAGAGAGCAGATTCTTCTGAGCAGCAGGGATGGTCCTACCTGCACTCTCAGGCCTGCTTGCACTTCTGGAAGGCTAGCTATCTCCCTGTACCATCTGGGTATGCAGCCCTGTGGCCAAGGATGGTCTCCAGCAGCAGTCTCTGTTTTTCTATTGGGTAATTCAAACACTTGATGTTGAGAGTTATCAATGAGCAGTTTTTGTTGATTTCTGTTATTTTTAGTTTTGATGTGGGTATTTTTAACCCCCCTTTTGATTTACATGTCTGAGATCATTTGCTATTTGTCTTTTCTTGGCTGTGGCTAACCTTGTGAGATTTGTTTTCTTCCTAGCACCTTCTGTAGAACTGGGTTTTTAGTTTGATACTGTTTAAATTTTGCTTTTATTTTGGAATGTCTTTCTCCATGTATTGTGATTGACAGTTTAAATGGATATAGTAGTCTGAGCTGACATCTGTGCTCTCTTAGAAAAGTCTTTAGAACTCCAGCCAGGTCCTTCCAGGTTTTAGAGTCCCTATGCTCTATGGAAAAGTCATATATTATTTTAGTAAGTCTGCCTTCATATCTTACTAGGTCATTTTCCCTTTACAGTATATATATATATATATATATATATATATATATATATATATATATATATATATATATATATATATATATATGCTTTTATAGATAGGTTTCCTTATGACTTTCTAACGTGATATTTAGTGTTACTTATCCCTCCATTATTCCCTCCTCTACCCTGCCTTCCACGTCTTCCCATTTCAATTCTTCCTGTTCCATTTTCCCCTTTTACTCCTTTGTATTACTGTGTTCTAACTCCTTTCACCTCACAGTCCTTTTAAACAATGAAATAATCAATCCATTTTAGGCAAAATTTATTTCTTATTTTGAATATATCAGTTATTTTTCTGTAAAGATAGACATTTAGCACTTTTTCTAATCATGGCAAGTTTTATGAATCTTAAAAATAAAATGTTTTTTTAAATAAGACTAAAGTTTTGACAACATATTATAATGCACATGTCAATTTGTATTTCTTATTTTAAGTTTACATACATTTATACATATAAATACTTTAAGAATCCAATTTATATAAAGTATATTTGGGGTGGTATGGGGAGATGACTCAGTAAATTAGAGCTTCTGATGAGCAAGCATGACATCCTGAGTTTGCAGCCCCAAATCTCATATGAAGATACTGTTTCTGGTCCTCTGTTGTCAATGATTCTAGCATTCGGAGATAGATACTGGAGGGACCAGGCATTTACTCCCCAGAAAGCCATGTTACACAGGTGAGCTTCAAGTTCTGAGTGAAACTCTGGAATAATGTGTAGTGCCAGGGAGGAGGTACCCAGCATTTTACTGTGATCTCCATGTGCACATTCACAATTACACACACAAACACACACACACACACAGACTCACACAGGTACAAGCATGTGCGTGCACACACACGCACACACAGAGACGAGCACACGCATACACAAACACACACACTCTACTTTTCTCATATTGCTGTTTTTATATTTATTTTTATTAAGCATTTGATAATAAAAATAAAAAGAGTTCTCTAATTATAGTGGGACAGAATAATTGACACAAACAAAATATACGTTATATTTTGTTTGTGTCAATTATTATATTATAATATTTGTGTCAATTATTATATTAATTATATATAATAATCAATTATTATAATATTTGTGTCAATTATTATATTATTATAAATGTTTTTTCTCTTCAAATTCAATACATTTACAAGCTTCAGGGTTGTTACTCTTGTTTTAATTTCCAGTTTGTACCACTATCTCATGCAAGGGTACAAGTCATGTTAGTATATATTGAGTCTTTTCTGAATTAAACACCATACATTTTTCTCTTTGATTTAGTCAGAAAGTAATTGATAGACAAAAAATGATAGACAGTGATGCAATTTACTTTTTCAGTAAGGAAAATTAAGAGTCAGAGTATTTAGAATTCATAACCAAGAAAGGCAGTTGTTTAAGAGTCTAGTGGAAATTTAAGTCAAATCCAGTGTGACTGCAGAGTGCCTGCTTTTAACCCTTTACTATTCTAACCCTCAAACCAGTAGTTCAGGAATAGCCCCAAAGGTGAAGCCACCATTACATTTTCTGAGCTTCATGATAATTCCTGCTTGAAGATGCTTTACTCAAAGCATAACAGAGTGACAGGCATCTGGTGGAGAAATTGTAAGAAACTGTTCCACAAGTAGTCATCTCTTCATAATACACAAAGTAGACATGCAATTTAATAATGGGTGCATGTTAGCAATGGAATTAAACTTTATTTCTTGTGTAGTATTATTGTCACAACTTTAGGTCATAGTTAGAGATGGTAATGTTTTCTCCGTATGGCAGAATGTTGTAAAAATGTTTTAAAAATTCATGAGGGTTAGAGGATGAATATTAACATTATCTCTTTATTCAAAAAATTATACAATTGTTTTTCATATAGAGATAGAAAAACCCTGAAGCACAGCTCTAATTTTTTCATCTCCCTTTAAAAAGCTAACAACTATGCTTCTCATATGTGATATTCAAAGGATAAGAAAAGTTTGCAAAATAAAGCTTTTCTAAAACAAATCTCAGACTTCATCTCTTTTTTTCTTCTTCTGGGTAGAGTGACATTTACAAGATTTTCTTTGCTGTGTAGACTTACTAGAAAAGTGACTTTCTTTTTAATTTATTTATTTTTTATTTTCTATATTCTTTGTTTACATTACAAATGCTTTCCCCTTTCCCAGTCCCCCCCCCCTTTTGTCCTATAAGCCCTCTTCTATCCAGCTATTCCCCAATCACCTCCTCCCATTTCTCTTGGTACTCACCAACAATGCTGGAACAAGCCTTTCCAGGAACAGGGCCCTCTCCTTCATTCTTCTTTGGGAATCATTTGATATGCTAATTGTGTCTTGAGTATTCAGAGCTTCTGGGCTAACTAATATCCACTTATCAGTGATTGCATTCCATGTGTATTCTTTTGTGATTGGGTTACCTCACTTAAGATATTTTCCAGTTCCAACCATTTGCCTAAAAAATTCATGAATTCATTGTTTTTCATTGCTGAGTAGTATTCCATTGTGTAAATATACCACATTATCTATATCCATCCTTCCACTGAGAGACATCTGGGCTCTTTCCAGCTTCTGGCTATTATAAATAAGGCTTCTATGAACATAGAGGATCATGTGTCCTTATTGCATGCTGGGGGATCCAATGGTTTCAATTGTAAATGTCTATATATGTGAAATCATGATATTTATATCAGAAGAGATTTCAGAACAATGCTAAATAAAATTTGATCCATAATTTAGATGCAAGTATTTTGCATTGGCTGGGACATAGAACTAAGAAGAAACATTCATAAAGACAAATAGTATTTTATGTTGGCATGAAATATCCTTCCCCTGTCCCTTACATATTTATTAGTACATGATTCCAGGACCTAAACTGTAAATGATGGTACATATGCTTAGCACATTGAATGATTTCTTCAGAAAGCTTTATACAGATGAAATTCAAGCAATTTCTCCTGCAGGTAGTATTTTAGATAGTATTTATTGATGATAGATATTTCTAATGTATTATAAACTACTTTCACAGAAGAGGATTTTAGTTGCATTGTAAACTAGATGGGAATAAATAAGCTAAGATGTGTAAGGTTATCTATGATTTAAAATTTTTAATGCTTCCAACTTAAGTTCTGAGAAATAATATCTGGTTTCTACATTTGTACAATAAACTTTTCATCAGGAGATATGAAATTTTTAAGTGAATTATTTTTATGTTATCCTAATAAGTACTGCTCCATAAGAGAAATATGAAGGAATTCTTGATGTCTTGATGAACTTTGGTATGGGATTATTTTCTAGCATGTTGCTAGAGTTGTGGGTAAGGCACTCACTGTCTCAGTCAGGGTTTCTATTCCTGCACAAACATCATGACCAAGAAGCAAGTTGGGGAAGAAAGGGTTTATTGAACTTACACTTCCACATTGCAGTTCATCACTAAAGGAAGTCAGGACTGGAACTCAAGCAGGTCAGGAAGCAGGAGCTGATGCAGAGGCCATGGAGGGATGTTTCTTACTGGCTTGCTTCCCCTGGCTTGCTCAGCCTGCTTTCTTATAGAATCCAAGAACACCAGCCCAAAGGTGGTGCCACCCACAAGGTGCCCTCCCCACTTGATCACTAATTGAGAAAATGCCCCACAGCTGGAGCTCATGGAGGCACTTCCCCAAATGAAGCTCCTTTCTCTGTGATAACTCCAGCCTGTGTCAAGTTGACACACAAAACCAGCCAGTACACTCACTGAACCTCATAACTTATATTCACATTCAGAGGATATGTTGAATCTACTTCCTGACCCTGCATTGGTAATTTAATTTCTATTACTTTGAAAACCATCTGTGTTTGCCTATGACATCTGACGGTCAAGCAAGCTTCCAGCTCTGGAGGGTTGTTACTCTGTGGCAGATTTGTGGGTCTGTACGTCCACTAGCCTTGAGGAAGCTCTTCACTTGCCTATGCATGTTCACATACAGGGTTGCCTTGCTTAGAGTTAGATTTCATATGACCGCCTTGTATAAAAACTAATAGCAGTGAGACAAAGAGAGTCGTTTACTGTCAAACTGAGAATCCACAGCAAAAGAGTAACTCAGAAGAGATTTGGTGAGTTTCTTCATGGCTTATCGTTCTAAGGAAAGAAGCCTGTAATCCCTTGAGTTGTTATCCTTCAAAGTAATCCTGGAAAAATGAATGTTATGCAGATGCCATGAAACGAAGTTTAATCAAAATGTTTTATGTTATGAATAATAGATGCTTGACTTAAAACTGATTTAAATTTAGTCTAAATACATATGCTAATTAAGAGAAGTTCACATTTTGCACAAAAGTTATTCCCAGGCATAGGTAGAAAGAGCATTATTTTAAAAAATATTCAAATGAAGTTATCCAAAAACAGATTTTTCTGGTATATATGTTGTATCTGAAACACTTATAGCAGATTTAAAATATTGCCATCATGGACTATATGTAAATGAAGTTATATAATATCATGGTATTTGTTTAAAATATTTGTGTTCTAACAGTGATATGTGCGTGTATGTGTCTGTGTGTCTGTGTGTGTATGTGTGTATGTGTGTATGCGTATGTATATGTAAAGTCACATACAAAAGAATAACCCTGGGAAGCTCTAGATGTTTTAACAATTAGGAATGAGTTCCAGAAAATTTTCTGCAAGTTGATAAGTAAAAGATGATAGAAAGAAATAACTTTATTTTGTTTTTCCTGTAGAAACTCTCACATGTAAATATACAATTATACCAAGATCATGTGAACGAGTTATTGAAATTCTTGGCGATGACTATTCCTAAAATATGTAATTGTCAATATTTGTTTCCCTTAAAGTCTCAAATATCCATCAGTGTAGAAGAGTGGGAAGACACCAAAGATGTCAAAGACCCAGGCCACCACCGAAGCATTCACCGCAACTCAACCTCTAGTGACCAGTCAGACCACCCCTTGCTGCGGAGGAAGAGCATGCAGTGGGCCCGAAGGCTGAGCAGAAAAGGGCCAAAGCACTCCAGCAAAACTGCGGAAAAAATAACGCAGCAGCGACTGAACCTCTACCGGAGGTCCGAGAGACAGGAGCTTGCTGAGCTCGTGAAAAACAGAATGAAACACCTGGGCCTCTCTACAGTGGGCTACGGTACGCTCTTTAAAACTCCTGTACACTAAAGTCTGCCATTTCTTCTTGTTAGTCGTCTCACAGACAACATTGATGTAGGAAAGGACTGATTTTTTGGGGGGGTGGGGGCAGGGTATACACACAGCAGTTTAATCAAAATCTCATCTTTTGTGCAATATTTACATAATAGACATATTGCTAAAAAGTGGTTAGCATCTATTTAGTTCATTAGGCAATATTTGAACCCATCACAGCAATACCCCACTTTTAATTATTCATAAAACTGAAAGTACATTTTGCTTCCACTTTGGAGCTATAAAAACTAAGGCATGAAACTTGGATTTTCTAATACCTAGCTAAGATTTACATAGGTCTATCCAGATGCATTATCTCTGTCTCTCTCTGTCTCTGTCTCTCTCAACACACAGACATACATACACAGTAGACACAAATATACCTATCTAAATTCTAAATTCTTCAATGAATTTGAAGTACAAGTAACTATAATAGCCATTGGAGACTATAACATAGAGTTTATGTTTAGTTTCTTAACCAAAGACTTCAAAGACTTTATTTTCTGTTTAATTTTTTGAGATTCTAATATAATTTTAAAATTTCTCCTTTCCCTATATTCCCTTCAAACTCTTCCATATACCATTCCCTGATTTCCTTTAAATTCATGGCCTATTGTTCCATTACATGATTGTATGTATGCATTCATGTATGTATATGCTTATAGATACGTGTTTCTAAATATATTCATATTGTATCACTTGTGTGTATATTTTATGTTTTGACCATTTGGCTCTGTATAACCAATTGGTGTACTCTTCCCTGGAAAAGATAACTTTCTTATTTGTTCTTTTCTGAAGTTTGTGGCTTTGAAAGCTTTATTTTTGAAATAGAAATAATGTTTGAACTGATATAGTACAAGCTTTATAAATAATTCCTATTTTATATGTTAATGATTTTATATTTAAAAAACTTAATGAAGTAATTCACTGACCATGTTAGAAATGCAATTATCATTATTCAAGTTGTATTGCAGAAATGTACTTAACAGACTAATAGCAAAACTTGTAGACATGCCATAGGGATAGAGGAAATTCCACGCAGACCCACTATTAGATGTCAAATAACATCATGCCACTGACTGCTTAGAGGTTCAGGAACCTTTGCCTTTATGACAAATTCCCCCATAGTTCATTCCTCACAGTACAGATCTATGTAATGCACAAATAAGCAAACTTAATGAACTTAGTAGAATGTGTTTGTATATATTCATATGTATATATAATGTGTATATACATATGCATATATAAAATAATAATAATTTTTAGAAGTTTACTCATATTGGAAAGGGAATGGAAGAATTTGGGGAGACAAAGAGAGATAATATAGATTTCAAGAAAATATAAATATAAAACTAATTTAAAAAAATCTTAGGCAACTAGCCAATGACAAATGGGATATTTTCATTGTCTATATATACTTATATGCACATATATGAATACACATATGTATATGTTTCCTCCTCGTTGTTATCATTTCATCTTGAGACATTTTAGTCACCATGTTAGAATTTAAAAAGTTGCTTTTGGTATTTTGTTTTTGATTTTGTTTTTATGAGAATGAGAAGTAAAATATGTTTACTAAGTACTTTCATATTGGAACTGTATACATTTTTTCATAATTCCTTAAAGTGAATAGATCAGTATCTTGTTTACTCCTTATGATTTTTCTTTCAAAGTTGGATGATTCTGCTCAAAGACTTGCATTTGAATTTGCACCAGTTGGTTTTCTTCATTTAATTGACATGTGTAATATACTTTTCTTAACTGCAGTAAAGACACATCTGTGCCCAGTAATTTTAATAGAAATACATTTAATATGTCACATTAAGATAGGAATTCCAAATTCATAATGATCTTACAGAATTTCAGTAATGGCTTCTTGCCACTTGGAATAATGATGTCTGAGATGATTTGATTTTTAACAAATTAATTTTCTATTATTACATTTTACATATTGCTACGTTTCTTTTTCTTTTAATCAAAATATCTATCAAATGGTTACTCCTCTGAATCAGCTGTTTCACAATAATGTAAATCCCTGTTAGTGCATAAGCAGAATGGCATACTGCATCTTGACTTTTGGGAATATGAAAATGCCTGAGCTTACTACATGTGCATTGCCTGAGAAAGCAGCAAGGATTTATAAGTAAATTTTTCTTAAGCATCATGGGTTTACTCCTATTCTATTTGTATAGATATTAGTTAATTTTTGCTCATGATAATTCCTATAATGGAAAGCATTCTATCAATTTGTTTTCTCTTTTTTTTTCTCTATGCCCTCTTCCATTCATGAAGATGCATTTTTCTGTTCAACAGAACTTACTGAACACCTGTGATCTCAGGTTATGAGAACAGAATTTAGAATATAAAATATCATGGTCTACTAGCACTGTTCCCTTAATAATAACTTAATCCACAAAATTAACCTCACTAGGTTGTCTATATGTACCAGGAAAGGAACTCTTTAAGATATTTGGAATTGTGTTTACTCAGATAAGAACACCTTATTTATAGAGTTCATAAAACACTGTTAGAACAATATATTAATTTTTATGTGCTTGAGCCTATTTTCCAAATTTCTTATTTGTAAGCTGAAAACAGTATCATCTTTGTCAGAAAATATTATGATATATTATATTGAGATATAAGATAATATACTATTAGTTACATGCTTCCTCTACATTACAAACCTCTTAAACCTCTAGAATGCTATAATTTTAGGGCCAGCATTTCCCATTTACCACATATCTTCTTAATCTCTTTATGTGCTTTTCTTCTTTATACACAAAATGATAAGAGTTGGGAACCCCTTTTTAAAAAAATCAATCAAACAAATAAACAAAAAAACACAGCAGAGCAGCTAACAAACATATTTATATGCTTGGATATCCACGAGTTGTGATATGAGGTTTTTGTAAATCTGGATGCTCTGGGGAACTAGTAGACTCTAAACTGTCATGGATATGGAATATGAAGGAGGAAAGACAGAAGATTAGGACAGTGACACCCATTGCAGCCCATTTAGGTGTAATGGGAATCTCTTGTATCTAAGTACTCAGTACATTAAGATAGAGAGACCCTCAACATAAGCAATTTTGTATCCCACCCAGACTGTTGAGAAATATAACTTGTTATATCTTGCCGGTATAAAATCATGTAATGCTGCAAGACTGTGACTGTCTTTGGTGCCACTGAGAGAACTGTATACACAGAATGATTTGTAAACCAGATTTGAGAAGCATGAACAGTGGAGACAGATACTTAGGTACAGTAGCATAATCATGGCATAAATAGAATATAAATTACTGATTTCCATGTAAATGAATACTGTTAAGATATTAGATTGCAGATTCTCCTGGAAGGACTGCTTTCTCTCTGATTAGAATCCTTACCTTCACTCTCCTTGTCTGAGGAGCTGAGTCACACACCTCTCCCAATTATTTTAATTCCTTACTCTGATCTCACTAAGGCCCTCAGTGGGACATATGCTTGCTCCAAAGACATTTGCTTCACCTGACTGCTTGTTGGCCTCCTAACTTTGCTGGATTGGAAGTCACGATGATAGTCTGCTGATCCATATGATCAAAGGCTACAACCAGCTGAACTTGCACTCAGACTCATGATCAACATCCTTAAAGAGACACTATCATCTACACCAATAAGATGCCAATCCCAGCTGCCTCAATCACCCCAAACATTTCTATCTTAATATTTGCCTGGGGTGCTTTTCCATTCTTCAGGTCAGACACACAATTATGTAGGTCTTTAAAACCCAAACCATCATTTCTCAAGACTAGCTACTGAGCTCCTGTCTGTTCTTCATGCCACCAGTCCTGAAATATATACCATCTCTACTAACTTACTTGGCGCACTCAATGGTGAGGCCAGAGACTCTAAATTTTCCTAGATAAACTGAACTTCAAGTATCTAAACTCTAAACTATCCAAGTCAGTGTTAGAGAAAAACAGATTCACTTGTTCATTCAACATGAAGAGTCGATTTGTGTTAGTGCAGAAACTCATATCAAAAGACACCACCAATGATCTAATGCTATATGCACTGGTCACAGCAGAATTATACAAACAGTATGAAATATTGAGACAATATGCATTCTACACTCTGTAGAACAAGGCAAGCAAGCAAGAAAACAAACAAATAGCAGCAACAATAAGTCCCACCAATATAAAAGTAACAGTCTCTAGTGGAAACAGAAAATCAACCAATGGAAGTTCCTGTAAAATAGACCACAAATTGAGACATAATGCAAATCCCCACAAATATAAGACATTTGAAGGAATTCTTTGTATTCTATATGACTACACAACAGATTAAAGCTTTAAATTACAGTAGGAAATAGCCTATAGAGATTACATGAGCTCACAGAGATTAAATAACCCACCATTACATGATGGATTTGTCACAGATAAAGTTACAATAAAGATTTTAAAAGTTTGAGGATAAAATGAAATTTGAAATACAATGTAACAAAATTTCTAAGTGACAATGAATACAGACTCACTAGGGAAGTTTATAGCTCTAATTGTCTTTATCAAGAGATCAGTTAGGGTATACCTTAAGAATTTAGAAAAATAAATATACAGCAAACTCCAAGGCAGAAGTTAAGAGTACTTTAAAAAATGGCAAAATTTAAATAAAATATGATATCACCCCACACTCTAACTCCTCCTAGACTCCTTATTTCTCATCTCCTTCCCAAAATAATGTTCTTTAAGGTTTTTTGTTTGTTTGTTTGTCTGTTTAACTCACTAAGTCTAAGTGCTGCCAGTATATATTCTGAGGTATAAGCCATACAATGAGAAATGAAAAATATACCATTGGCTACACTCCTAAAGAAATTAGTACACTCCAGTGACAGCCATTAGCTGCCTAGCTCATCTGCTAGGGTTAGGGTTTTGGGAAGACCTCTCCATTTCATGCTAGAATCTTTAACTGGATTGATCTTTTGTACGTCTTATGCAGATAAATATATATACCAATCACTAGACCTATCACTTCCCTAGCCATAGATTTTTGACCGTGTTTATAGGACTGGGCTATTGTTTTCCCATGTTGAAGTTACAAATACAATCATGACTTGAAATTATTAAACCTGTGGGAACATAATAGGTCAGTTTGGTAACTTGCAGTGTCCAGTTCATAGTTGGATAAAACCACTGGTGTATTTTCTCCCTGAGCAGCCTGAACAGTACCCTATGATACTATTCAGTGAACAAGAAGGAAGACTGTGAAGACCAAAATGTGGGTGCTTCAGTCCTTCTTAGAAGGGGGAACAAAATACTTAAGGGAAGAAATACGGAGCCAAAGTGTGGAACAGAGACTGAAGGAAAGGCCATCTAGAGACTGTCCCACCTAGGGATCCATCCCATATACCAGACACCAGACCCAGATACTATTGTGGATGCCAAGAACTGCTTGCTGACAGGAGCTGATGCAGCTGTCTCCTGAGAGGCTCTGGCAGAATAGAGGTAGATCCTTGCAGCCAAACATTAGATTGAGCACAGGGTCCCCAATGGAGGAGTTAAAGAAAGGACTTAAGGAGCTGAATGGCTTTGCAACCCATAGGAAAAACAGCAGTATCAGCCAACAAGAGCCCCCAGAGCTCTAAGGAACTAAACCACCAACCAGAGAGTACACATGGAGGGACTCATGGCTTCAGCCTCATATGTAGCAGAGGATGGCTTTGTCAGGCTTCAATGGGAGGAGAGGCCCTTGGTCCTGGGAATGCTCGATTCCCCATTGTAAGGGGATGCCAGGGCTGGGTGACAGGAGTGAGTAGGTAGGTGAGGGAGCACCCTCATAGAAGCAGGGGGAGGGAGGAAGCAATAGGGAGTTTCTAGAGGTGAAACCAGGAAAGGGGATAATATTTGAAATGTACATAAATGAAATATCAAAAAAAAGAGATTTAAAAAAAAGAAGGAAGAGTGTGCAAGATAATTCAAGATTCATCCCTCTCTATTCTTCAGCCAAAATCTATGTTGCCTTCCTGAGTAGAGACTTAACATCAAGTTATGATGGACAATCCAGAAACATGTCATTGGCCGCTATTGTTCTAGGTGACTCTGGGACCTTGTTAACAGCAACATGTATGAATGTATGCCTATCTCTGAGATTTTTTTAATAATTCATGTCTTCTAGAAGCAGCATTATTAACTAATGTGGGGTTAAATGAATAAAAACTATAAACATCTTATAAAATGGTGTTATTTCAGTAGGTTTCCTCATATATCCTCTACTTTTCGTTAATCTACCTTATATACTTCTGAATTTCTTGATTGTTAGGAATGTTGAACACTTTTAAAACTTCTCTTTGGTCAATGTGATTTTTTTCTGTAACATTTTGCATCTGATACTCCTGAAAGTTACCGTGAAACTGTCTCTCCCTATAATATCAGGTATAAAGTCCCATCAAAATAGATGCTTAAATAACATCGAGAGACACTATCACATGGAAAAGGGAAAGGTCATGGGGTTTCAACCCTCTACAAAAAGAATTACAGGGAACTGAGGAATGCTGAGAGCAGGAGAAAGCCTTCCCCAAGGAACAGCACAGCATTGGTTATCAAATAACAAATGATCAGCTCTGGGCTTATATACATACCAGTGAAATTCTATAGACTAAACAGCTTGTATTTATGTATTTAAGAACACACATACATGGACACACACACTCACACAACAATAACAACAACAAAGTGAGAAAAGAGGTGTGGAGAAGCTTGGGGAAAGTAAGAAAATGATAAAATTGTATAATTATATTACCGTCTCAAAAAATTAATAAAAGAAAAATTGAAAGACTTAGCTTTCACTTGTACTTCTCCTTTGAAATTTTGCTTCTCAAGCCCTAGTCAATTTCTTAATAGACACTTTGATGGGTATTTGATTTTTTTGCATTTCTTTATAAAGTTTGCTAATAGTCTCTTGTCTAAAATACATGACAACAATTTTTCTCTCATTCTGAAGCCTGTATGTTTGGTTCCCTTGGATGTGCCAAGGACTTCATGCAGTCTCATTCCTTGTTTCCTATCCCACTAAAGCCCTATTAGAATGCTCTTTTCCACATTGCTATCCTAAATAGAAATATTTGGTTCTTTTTAAATTGAGCTTTGTGTTAGATGAAAGACACAAGTCTAATTTCATTGTTCTACAAGTCAATAGACTTTTCACTAGTTTTATTAACACCATTTGTTGAATTGACAGTCTTTTTCCACTGTGTGCAAAAAAATTTCAATGGCAGTAATTTTTACTATATGGAATTTTTCAGCTTTCTATATTCAGAATTTAGCTATCTTGACACAGTATGTTCATAGATTATTAGTGTAGTTTTGATGCTAGGAAATAGAATCTTGATTCTCTCATTCATGAAAATACATATTAGAAAAATCTATTTTCCAGTAAGTATTGTATTTTGTTGTCAACACAGCAATATATTTGCATGTTTGTCATGTTTAATGATAATAAAGGCAGGCTCTTAGTAATTAATCTAACCTACTCTATTCCTCCTATAGAATCGTGGAATAACCAAAATACAACAACAGAAAATGACTGACTGAGATTAAAGCAATAGTGTGTTCCCAATAAGACAGCTGGAGAATGTGGTCTGATATGTGTCTACAATAGACCTAAAAATAACAATCACATTTATTCATTCTCAAATGCAAGATCACAGAGAGGAAGTGGTGACTGTGGGCCTAAGACTGATTAGGGACAAGACTGAGCTCTCCAGCTAGGCAGACTTGAAATAGTGGTTTGAACTCACCAACTACTTTCAACTTAAATCAGAAGGATGGCATTCATGTTCTGTGAGGACAAGTCATTGAGGAATGAAGAAAGCAACTGGAATTGCTGGTTCTGACTGTGATCTCATCTTTCCTAACCTAAATTTAAAACTTGTCTTGTGTTGCAGTTCAGGAATGTTTTGTATTTATGAAATAGAGTTGCTCATACTCACAAAAAATGATGCTTTTTTTCTAGTTTACCTACTATGTTTCAGAGTGTTATGATTTAGGGTCCAGAGAGCATCATCAATTTGAGTTCCTCTGAAAAGAATTTGTCATAACACAGAAAGACAAAAGGAATTTTTTTCAGAGAACTATGACTCAAACTTATTTTTCATAGAGATATGTGATCTTGATAATATCATGTCAGTATAATGTGATTTATGCTTGAATTATAAATATCATTTTATAACAAATTGGGGTTTCAAACTCCAGCCTGTTGCTTTAGCCATCCATTCCTAAGTATGATTCTAGACATAAGAAATAAATATACTAGATTTCAACCTGCATATGACTTTCAAATAAATAATTATTTTAGTGTTTCACATGCAAGTTTTTAGGCCAAATTTTTATCTACTTCAGCAGTTAGCAAACTAATATATTACTTTATTTAAATATCAATTTAATCAGCTTAGGATTGTAATATTTTTACTGGTAAACCTTCGGTTGGCTCAACTGTCTTGTGAGATACTAACAATGATTTACAAATTTTTTTAAAAAATAAATTTGCATATCAATTGAACTAAAGCAGAATATATTATAACATTAGAATGGCATATTTCTATTGAAATGAATGTAATAAATTACATTATTTTGTGGGAATAGCATTTTAGTACAGCAAATTGCTTACTAGGTTCAGCTATGTTGGCCTAGCATGAACTTTAATGACGTATTTAAATATTGAGGAACTTCTTCTCTTGGTAAAAAAATAACTTTAGACATTTCTTCCAACCTACTAACTTAATACTTTCTTCAAGAAATACGCTTATTTACAATTGCAGTAACTAGAAATATACTTATACTTTGGCTGGGTTTTTTGGGTGTGGTTAAGTACATCAACAAGCTTAATCCTTGGAAAGTAGTCATGGAAGTATGTGTGCATATGGCTTTATCCTCTCATAATACTCTTGGAATGTAGAACATCAAAAGCTACAAAGCTGTTCACATTTTTAAAATAATTATTCCTATGCCTTTTGTGCTGGTGAGTTTCTTATTGTTGCTTCGATTCTTGAGGTTAGATACTTTTAAAGAGATGTTTATTTAAGTCATATTATTGAATGTGACAATGTAATACAGTTTGAACTCAGTAGTTTCCAGTTTTGTGATGGCCACTTGGCTATAGGCCATGGGTCAGATAAGAAGCCAACTTGTATGGGGCAGAGATTGAATACTTGCTCTTTTAAAAAGACTTGAAGTAACTTTGGATGTAGTATGCTACTCTGAGGACATTAATTTCAGTATCCACACTGTGTCTTAGCACTTCCCAACATGGACTATGACAACCAGGTTTCCAGTACAAGAGTCTCTGAAGTGGGGCTAAAGATTCAGTGGATACTTAAAGCATAGCACCTCCATTTTTATTTGTTTTTTTTTTGTTTTGTTTTGTTTTTGAAGAAAGCTATTCATCAGAGTAATACCCTTAAATGTATGGTTAATATTTTTTACACAGAATTCTCTGCATTCTTAGAGGAAAAACAAATTCTGACATGAAAACACGTATTTTAAACTATGCATATTTTCACATTACCTCTACTGCCTTCTAAATATGTCTGCCTAGATTAGTATTTCAGGAAATTTCCTGTATCAACATTCTCTGGGATGATGTTTACTTCTAGCTATATTTAATTATTATATTGGAAAATGAATCAAGTAATATCCCATATCCATTTTTTTTAGTAAAAATGCCTTTTAATTGTAATGGCTTTCAGGAAAGAATGTAACTATGGTTACGCTGAACAGAATTAGATACTTTATTTTTATCATCTACTGGAACAAAAAGTAGATACATCAGAGATCTTTCCAAAAGCAGAAATTTGAAAACCAAATCTACAATCATTAAAACAAAACAAAACAAAACAACAAACAAAACAAACAAACAAAAAACTACAGCAAGTTCTCATTGACAGCTACACAATCTGAACACAAGTACAGTAACTGTAGTAATTTTGTGTGGATCATAAACAAACTTCACATCTCCTTTTATTATATTTTAGATGAAATGAATGATCATCAGAGCACCCTTTCCTATATCCTGATTAATCCATCACCAGACACCAGGCTTGAGCTGAATGATGTTGTGTAAGTTGATCTCACCTAATGCGTCAGGGGTATATAAACTACTAATTTCCTGTATGTTTAATACACTAGTATAGTCTTTTCTTTGATTTCATGATGAGTATGCTTAGAAAATGGCAATTTTTGTGAAACTATGTATCTCTATGCTTCTCTATGTAGTGCTCTAAAATGTAGAACTGTTAAAAATGGGTTTTTTTGTTTGAGGAAGTAGTAATGAATATTCTCTAGTCTCTGGGCAAATGTACACTTGCAAAAATCATAGAAATCTATACTATAAGTGGAGAATGCCTCACAGGAAAAGTGAAGTATTCAACAGTATATCATTCTAGAGATTTTTAAATTTCCATAAGCAAAAATAAAATACAAAAGAATACAATAAAAAGGGTTTGATAGAGAAATTGTGCCTCCTCCCTCTGCTCTCTCACCCAATTTGCTCAATCCCTCTGTTTCCCCTGATTATTTTGTTCTCCTTCTAAGTGAACCATTCACCAAAAGAGTGGTTTGCATATTTCTAATGCTGTGACATTATTATTATTATTATTATTATTATTAATTATTATTATTTTATATGTTAACATCCTAAAAGTTGCCCCTTTCCTGGTCCCCTGCCTTAAGTTCTTTACTCTGTCCTCCCTTGCACCACCTCTGAGGGATGCTCCCCAACCTGGCCACTTACCCCCACCTCACCCCCCACCAGCATCCCTCTTCCCTGGGGCATCAAGTATCCACAGGATTAAGTGCATTCTCTCTCACTGAAATACTCATGTGCCAGGGGCCATGAAGAAGCCCATGTATGCTCATTGGTTTTTGTCTTAGACTCTGAGAGTTCTGTAAACACTGTGGTTCTTCCAATAGGGTTGCAATCTCTTTCAGCTCCTTCAGTCTTTCCTCTAACACTTCCATATCAGTAGCTGACTTCAATCCAATAGCTGGCTAAAAGTATCAGCATTTGTCCCAGTAAGTTGATGGTCGAGCCTCTCAGAGGACAGCCCTTACAGGCGCCTGTCTGCAAATACAATATGACCTCAGTAATAGTATCAGAATTTGGTGTGTGCATATAGGATGGGTCCCAAGTTGGGTCAGTCATTGGGTGGCCTTTCTTTCAGCCTCATCTCTATTGTTGTGTCTGCATTTCCATTAGACAGGAACAATTCTGGGTTAAAATTTTTAAAATGGGTGTGCTGTTCCCTGCCTTACCTGGGGGCAATGTCTATCTAATGGAAGTTGTCCCTTCCAGTTCCATCTTGCAGTTCTACTAATGTAATCCTCATTGAGTCCTGGTAGCCTCTCAGATTCCAGGTATCTGGGAATTTATGGAAGTTTATCCCATGTAGCGCATTCACCGCTACTGCTGCATATTCTCCTGACACTCTAGGCTTCTCTCTTGTCTCTCTGCATACCAGATCCTGCATCTCCTTTTTGCCTCCTCCCTCTGTTCTCGCACCCAGTTTGCTCAGTCCTTCTGCCTCCCTTGATTATTTTGTTCTCCTTCTAAGTGAGATTCAGGTAACCTCACTTGGGCCTTCCTTCTTATTAAGCTTTCTGTGGTCTGTGTATTGCATCATAGATACTCTGTACTTTATGGCTAATTTCCACTTATCAGTGTGTACATACCATAAATGTCTTTTTGGATGTGGCTTACTTCATTCACTTGGGATAATATTTTCTACACCCATCCATTTGCTCGCAAAATTCATGATCTCCTCTTTTTAATAGCTGAATAGTATTCCATTATGTAAAAGAACAACATTTTCTCTATCTATTCTTCAGTTGAAGTACATTAGGGTTGTTTTTCAGCTGCTGGTTTTAACAAATAAGACTACTATAAACACAATGGAGCATGAATCCTTGTGGTATGGTGGAGCATTTTTTGGATATATTCCCAGGAGTGGTATAGTTCGGTCTTTAGGTAAAACTATTTCCAATTTTCTGGGGAACTGCCAGACTGATTTCCAGAGTGGCCACCAGCGATGGAGTAGTGTTCCTCTGTCTCCACATTCTATCCTGCATGTGCTTTCACTACAGATTTTTTATCTTAGCCATTCTGATTGGTGTAAGGTGGAATCTTGATGTCATTTGGATTTGCATTTCTCTGATGACTAAGGATATTGAACATTTTTAAAAAGCTTATCAGCCATTTGAGATACTTTTGTTGACAACTATCGGTTTACTCGATTCCTCCATGTAGGGGAATGCCAGGGCAGTGAGGTGGGAGTGGGTGGGGGAGAGGAGAGCACCCTAACAGAAGTGGGGACAGGGGGATGGCACAGGGGGTTTCTGGAAGGGAAACCAGAAAAGGGGATAACATTTGAAATGTAAATACATAAATTATCCAATAAAACTAAATTATAAAAATGAGAATTTTCTGTTTAGCTCTATATCCCCATTTTTTAATAAGGTTATTTGGGGTTTTTTTTGGGGGGGGGAGAATCTAGCATATCATTTGTAAATAGTGATACCTTGACTTCCTTGCCAATTTGATCTCCTTTGGTAGATAATTGATCTGGCTAGAACTTCAAGTACTATATTGAATAGCTATGGGAAGAATGGACATCCTTATCTTGTCCTTGATTTTAGTGGTATTGCTTCAAGTTTCTCTCCATTTAATTTGATATTTGCTGTTGTTTGCTGTATATTGCTTTTATTATGTTTACATATGGGCCTTGAATTCCTGTTCTCTACAATACTTTTTAACATAAGGTGGTATTGGATTTTGTCAAGGGCTTTTTCAGCATCTAATGAGATGATCATGTGATTTTTTTCCTTAAGTTTGCTTACATATTGGATTATGTTGAGGGACGTTCATATATTGAACCCTCCCTACAACCTGAGGAAAAAGTCTACTTCATGGTAGTGATTGATGGCTTTAATTTTTTTTTGGATTCTGTTTGCTAGAATTTTATGGAATATTTTTGCATCGATATTCATAAGCAAATTTGGTCTGAAGTTCCTTTCTTTCTTCGGTCTTTGTGTGATTTAGATATCAGAATATCAGTGACTTCATAGAATTAATTAGGTAGTCCCTCTGTTTCTATTTTCTGAAACAGTTTGGTATTAGCTCTTCTTTGATGATGTGGTAGAATTCTTCACTACAAAACATCTGACCAGGGGTTTGTTTTTAGTTAAGTAGTTTTTAATGACTATTTCTATTTCCTTAGGGTTATGAGACTGTTTAGATAGGTTACCTGCTCTTGATTTCACTTTTGTGTGTGGCATCTGTCTAGAAAATCATCCACTTCATCTAGATTTTCCAATTTTCTTGAGTACAGGCTTTTGTAGTAGAATCTGATTTTTTTTTTAAATTTCCTCAGTGTCTGTTCTAGTGACTTCCATTTCATTTCTAATTTTAAAATTAATTTGGCTAAGGATTTATCTATCTCATTGATTTTCTCAAAGAATCAGCTTTTGGTTTGGTGATTCTCTTTGTTTCAAAATGGTTGATTTCTATCCCAAGTTTGATTATTTCTTGCAGTCTACTCCTGTTGTGTGTTTTTGTTTCATTTTGTTCAAGAGCATTTAGGTGCTGGTAAGTTGCTAGTGTTGGATATCACTAATTTCTTTACCAGTGCACTTACTGCTATGAATTTTCCTCTTAGCACTGCTTTCATTATATGCAAATGTTTGGGTATGCTGTGTCTTCGTTTTCATTGAATTCTGGAAAGTCTTTAATATATTTATTTCTTTTTTTTTTTCATTTTTTATAATCTACATTTTTTTATGTTGAGCCATTTTATTTTTTTTATTAGATATATTTTTTATTTACATTTGAAATGATTTCCCCTTTTCTAGCGCCCACTCCCCGAGAGTCCCCTAAGCCACCTTCTCTCCCCCTGTCCTCCCACCCACTCCTTCCCACTTCCCCGTTCTGATTTTGCCAAATACTGCTTCACTGAGTCTTTCCAGAACAAGGGGCCACTCTTCCTTTCTTCTTGTACCTCATTTGATGTGTAGATTATGTTTTGGGTATTCCAGTTTTCTAGGTTAATATCGACTTATTAGTGAGTGCATACCATAATTCACCTTTTGAGTCAGGGTTACCTCACTTAGTATGATGTTCTCTAGCTCCATCCGTTTGCCTAAGAATTTCATGAATTCATTGTTTCTAATGGCTGAATAGTACTCCATTGTGTAGATATAACACATTTTTTTGCATCCACTCTTCTGTTGAGGGATACCTGGGTTCTTTCCAGCATCTGGCAATTATAAATAGGGCTGCTATGAACATAGTAGAGCATATATCCTTATTACATGGTGTGGAATCCTCTGGGTATATGCCCAGGAGTGGTTTAGCAGGATCTTCTGGAAGTGAGGTGCCCAATTTTCGGAGGAACCGCCAGACTGATTTCCAGAGTGGTTGTATCAATTTGCAACCCCAGCAGCAGTGGAGGAGTGTTCCTCTTTCTCCACACCCTCTCCAACACCTGCTGTCTCCTGAATTTTTAATCTTAGCCATTCTGACTGGTGTAAGGTGAAATCTCATGGTTATTTTGATTTGCAATTCCCTAATGACTAATGAAGTTGAGCATTTTTTAAGATGCTTCTCTGCCATCCGAAGTTCTTCAGGTGAGAATTCTTTGTTTAACTTTGTACCCCATTTTTTAATAGGGTTGTTTGGTTTTCTGGAGTCTAACTTCTTGAGTTCTTTATATATATTGGATATTAGCCCTCTGTCTGATGTAGGATTGGTGAAGATCTTTTCCCAATTTGTTGGTTGCCGATTTGTCCTCTTGATGGTGTCCTTTGCCTTACAGAAACTTTGTAATTTTATGAGGTCCCATTTGTCAATTCTTGATCTTAGAGCATATGCTATTGGTGTTCTGTTCAGAAACTTTCTCCCTGTACCGATGTCTTCCCCAGTTTTTTTTCTATTAGCTTCAGAGTGTCTGGCTTTATGTGGAGGTCCTCGATCCATTTGGATTTGAGCTTAGTACAAGGAGACAAGGATGGATCAATTCTCATTCTTCTGCATGCTGACCTCCAGTTGAACCAGCACCATTTGTTGAAAAGACTATCTTTTTTCCATTGGATGTTTTCAGCCTCTTTGTTGAGGATCAAGTGGCCATAGGTGTGTGGGTTCATTTCTGGATCTTCAATCCTGTTCCATTGATCCTCCTGCCTGTCACTGTACCAGTACCCTGCAGATTTTAACACTATTGCTCTGTAGTATTGCTTGAGGTTAGGGATACTGATTCCCCCAGATTTTCTTTTGTTGCTGAGAATAGTTTTAGCTATCCTGGGTTTTTTGTTGTTCCAGATGAATTTGATAATTGCTCTTTCTAACTCTGTGAAGAATTGAGTTGGGATTTTGATGGGTATTGCATAGAATCTGTATATTGCTTTTGGCAAAATGGCCATTTTAACTACATTGATTCTACCGATCCATGAGCATGGGAGGTTTTCCCATTTTTTGAGGTCTTCTTCCATTTCCTTCTTCAGAGTCTTGAAGTACTTGTCATACAGATCTTTCACATGTTTGGTAAGAGTCACCCCAAGATACTTTATACTGTTTGTGGCTATTGTGAAGGGGGTCATTTCCCTAATTTCTTTCTCAGCCTGCTTATCCTTTGAGTATAGGAAGGCCACTGATTTGCTTGAGTTGATTTAATAACCTGCCACTTTGCTGAAGTTGTTTATCAGCTGTAGGAGTTCTCTAGTGGAGTTTTTTGGGTCACTTAGGTAGACTATCATGTCATCTGCAAATAATGATAGTTTGACTTCTTCCTTTCCAATTTGTATCCCTTTGACCTCCTTATGTTGTCTAATTGCCCGAGCTAGTACCTCAAGTACAATATTGAAAAGATAAGGAGAAAGGGGGCAGCCTTGTCTAGTCCCTGATTTTAGTGGGATTGCTTCAAGTTTCTTTCCATTTAGTTTGATGCTGGCCACCGGTTTGCTGTATATTGCTTTTACTAGGTTTAGGTATGGGCCTTGAATTCCTGTTCTTTCCAAGACTTTAAGCATGAAAGGATGCTGAATTTTGTCAAATGCTTTTTCAGCATCCAATGAAATGACCATGTGGTTTTTTTCTTTGAGTTTGTTTATGTAGTGGATTGCATTGATGGATTTCCGTATATTGAACCAACCCTGCATACCCGGGATAAAGATCATGGTGGATGATCGTTTTGATGTGTTCTTGGATTCGGTTGGCAAGAATTTTATTGAGTATTTTTGCATCGATGTTCATAAGGGAAATTGGTCTGAAGTTCTCTTTCTTTGTTGGATCTTTGTGTGGTTTTGGTATCAGCGTAATTGTGGCTTCAAAGAAGGAATTGGGTAGTGTTCCTTCTGTTTCTATTGTGTGGAATAATTTGAAGAGTATTGGTGTTAACTCTTCTTTGAAGGTCTGATAGAATTCTGCACTGAAACCATCTGATCCTGTGCTTTTTTTGGTTGGAAGGCTTTCTATGACTCCTTCTATTTCTTTAGGCATTATGGGACTGTTTAGATGATCTATTTGGTCCTGATTTAATTTTGGTATTTGGTATCTGTCAAGGAAATTGACCATTTCCTCCAGATTCTCCAGTTGTGTTGAGTACAGGCTCTTGTAGTAGGATCTGATGATTTTTTTGGATTTCCTCACTTTCCGTTGTTATATCTCCCTTTTCATTTCTAAGTTTGTTAATTTGGATACTTTCTCTGTGCCCTTTGGTCAGTCTGGCTAAGGGTTTATCTATCTTGTTGATTTTCTCAAAGAACCAGCTCCTGGTTTTGTTGATTCTTTGTATGGTTCTCTTTGTTTCTACTTCATTGATTTCAGCCCTGAGTTTGATGATTTCCTGCCTTCTACTCCTCCTGGGTGAAATAGCTTCTTTTTGTTCCAGGGCTTTCAGGTGTGTCATTAAGCTGGTAATGTATGCTCTCCCCATTTTCTTTTTGGAGGCACTCAGGGCTATGAGTTTTCCTCTTAGCAGTGCTTTCATTGTGTCCCATAGATTTGGGTATATTGTGTCTTCATTTTCATTGTGTTCTAAAAAGTCTTTAATTTTTTTCTTTATTTCTTCCTTGACCAAGGTATCATTGAGTAGAATATTGTTCAGTTTCCACGTGTATGTGGGTGTTCTGTTGTTTTTGTTGCTATTGAAGACCACTTTTACTCCATAGTGATTTGATAGGAGGCATGGGATTAGTTTGATCTTCTTATATTTGTTGAGGTCTGTCTTGTGACCAATTATATGGTCGATTTTGGAGAAGGTACCATGAGGTGCTGAGATAAAGGTATATTCTTTTGCTTTAGGATAGAGTGTTCTCTATATATCTGTTAAATCTAATTGGTCCAAAGCTTCAATTAGTTTCATTGTGTCCCTGTTTAGTTTCTGTTTTCCTGCTCGGTCCATTGAGGAAAGTGCAGTGTTGAAGTCACCCACAATTATTGTGTTAGGTGCAATGTGTGCTTTGAGTTTTAATAAAGTTTCTTTTATGAAAGAGGGTACCCTTGCATTTGGAACATAGATGTTCAGGATTGAGAGTTCTTCTTGTTGTATTTTTCCTTTGACTAGCAAGAAGTGTCCCTCAGAGTCTCTTTTGATGACTTTGGGTTGAAAGTCAATTTTATCTGATATTAAAATGGCTACTCCAGCTTGTTTCCTGAGACCATTTGCTTATAAAATTGTTTTCCAGCCTTTTACTCTAAGGTAGTGTTTGTCTTTGACCCTTAGGTGTGTTTCCTGTAAGCAGCAAAATGTAGTGTCCTGTTTATGTATCCAGTCAGTTAGTCTATGTCTTTTTATTGGGGCATTGAGTCCATTGATGTTAAGAGATATTAAGGAATAGTGATTGTTATTTCCTGTCATTTTTGACGTTAGTTTTTAAATTTGATTGGTTAACTTCTTTTTGGTTTGATGAAATGTTACTATCTTGCTTTTTCCAGGGTGAAGTTTCCCTCCTTGTATTGGTGTTTTCCTCCTATTATCCTTTGTAGGGCTGGGTTTGTGGATAGATATTGGGTAAACTTGGTTTTGTCATGGAATATCTTAGTTTCTCCATCTACGGTGATTGAGAGTTTTGCTGGATATAGTAGTTTTGGCTGGCATTTGTGTTCTCTTAGAGTCTGCATGAGATCTGCCCAGGATCTTCTAGCCTTCATAGTCTCAGGTGAAAAGTCTGCTGTGATTCTGATAGGTCTTCCTTTATATGTTACTTGGCCTTTTTCTCTTACTGCCTTTAATATTCTTTCTTTGTTTAGTACATTTGGTGTTTTGATTATTATGTGACGGGAAGTATTTCTATTCTGGTCCAGACTGTTTGGAGTTCTGTAGGCTTCTTGTATATTCATGGGCATCTCTCTCTTTAGGTTAGGGAAGTTTTCTTCCATAATTTTATTGAAGATATTTGCTGGCCCTTTAAGTTGTAAATCTTCACTCTCATCTATGCCTATAATCCTTAGGTTTGGTCTTCTCATTGTTTCCTGGATTTCCTGGATATTTTGGGTTACACGCTTTTTGCTTTTTGCATTTTCTTTAACTGTTGAGTCCATGGTTTCTATGGTATCTTCAGCATCTGAGATTCTTTCTTCTATCTCTTGTATTCTGTTGTTGATATTTGCATCTATGTCCACTGATTTCTTCCCAAGGCTTTCTATCTCCAAAGTTGTCTCCCTTTGAGTTTTCTTAGTTGTTTCTACTTCTGATTTTAGATCCTAGATGGTTTTGCTTAGCTCCTTCACTTGCTTGTTTGTGCTTTCCTGTATTTCTTTAAGAGATTGTTGTGTTTCCTCGTTCATGACCTCAGCCTGTCGACCAAAGTTCTCCTGTATTTCTTTAAGTGTTTTTTGCATTTCCTCATTATTGGCTTTTGTATTCTCCTGGATTTCTTTCAATGATTTTTGTGTTTTCCTTGCAAGGGCTTCTAACTTTTGATCCATTTTCTCCTGAATTTCTTTAAGTATGTCCTTCATGTGTTCCTGTACCAGCATCATGACCAGTGATTTTAAATCCAAATCTTGTTTTACTGGTGTGATGGGGTATCCAGGACATGATGGTAAAGGAGAATTGGGTTCAGATGTTGCCATATTGCCTTGATTTCTGTTATTGACGTTCCTGTGTTTGCCTTTTGCCATCTAGTTCTCACTGGTGTTAGTTGGTCTTGTCAGTGCTGGACTCACCAGTGCAAGCTGCCCCTTCCCAAGTGGCCTCTGGTGCACAGCTTACCTCCTGCACTGCCTGGAGACAGGGTGCTGTTGCCCAGGCTGTTCAGACCCTGAAGCAGACACCTGAAGGCTCCCGCTGGGGCCCGCTGGATTCACTGGGGCACACCGACTTCTCTCCGCTGGCTGCCCCGAAGCCCATCTTGCCTCTTGCAGGACCTGGAGATGTGGTGTTGCCGCCCAGGCTGATCTGGATCCGGAAGTGGAGAGGTCTGAGGGCTACCGCCAGAGGCCTCAGTACTGAAGCCCATCTTTCTTATTTTTTTTCGGACCAAATTATCATTGAATAGAGAGTTGTTTGGCTTCCTTGAGTATGTTAGTTTCTTTCTTTCTTTCTTTTTCTTTCTTTCTTTCTTTCTTCCTTCCTTCCTTCCTTCCTTTCTTTCTTTCTCTTTCTTTTTTTTGTAATTATTCATATCTAGCCTTTGTCCATGGTGATCTGATTGGATAGCTGAGATTATTTCAATCTTCTTGTATTTGTTGAGGCTTGCTTTGTGAATGATTATGTGTTCGGTTTTGGAGAAGATATCATGAGGTGCTGAGAAGAAGGTATATTCTTTTTATAGCATGAAATGTTATTTATCTATCTGTTAAATACATTTGGCTCATAATTTCTATTAATTTTACTTTGTGTCTGTTTAGTTTCTGTTTCAATGACCTTCCCATTGGTGAGAGTCAGTTATTGAGTCTTCCATTATTATTGTTGGAGGTTCAATGTGTGTGTTGTGAGTTTTAGTAAAGTTTCTTTCACAAAAGTGGGTGCCCTTGCATTTGGAGCATAGATATTCAGAACTGACACTTCACCTTGGACTTGTCCTTTAATGAGTATGAAGTATCCTTTTTCATCCTTTGATAACTTTTAGTTTAAACTTTATTTTATTGTATATTAGAATTAGCCTGTTTCTTGGAACCATTTGCTTGGAGAACTTTTTTTTGCAGCCTTTTACTCTGAGGTCATGTCTGTCTTTATCTCAGAGGTGTGTTCCTTTAATGTAGCGAAATGGGGGATCCTGATTGTGTATCCAGTATGTTAGCCTGTGTCTATTGAGGAATTGAGTCCATTGAAATTGAGAGATATAAAAGACCAGTGACTGTTAGCTCATGTCACTTTTGTTGTTGGAGGTGGTAGTGTGTGTGTGTGTGTGTGTGTGTGTGTGTGTGTGTGTGTGTGTGTGTGTATGTGTGATTCTCTTTGGACTTGTTTTGAGATGATTAATTTTTTGTGTTTTTTGGGGAATAGATACCCTCCTTGTCTTGGAGTTTTCTTCTAGAATCCTCTGTAGAGCTGGATAGATACTATTTGAATTTAGTTTTGTCATGGAATATCTTGTTTTCTCCATCTATGGTGATTCAGAGTTTTGCTGGGTATAGTAGCCTTGGCTGGCATTTCGGGTCTCTTAGGGTCTGCATGACCTCTGTCTGGGATCTTCTGGCTTTGAGAGTCTAGTAAAATTCTGATAGGTCTACTTTTATATGCTACTTGGCCATTTTCCCTTACTGCTTTTAATAGTCTTCCTTTGTTCTGTGCATTTAGTGTTTTAATTATTAAGTGTTGGTAAGATTTTCTTCCTTGGTCCAATCTAATTCGCATTCTCTAGACTTCTTGTACATTTTTGACCATCTCTTGCTTCAGGGAAATTGAAGGTATTTTCTGGCTCTTTTAATTGAGAATCTTCATTCTTTTCTATTTATTCTTATATTTCATCATTTCATTGTGTCCTGAATTTCCTGGATGCTTAGTGTTAGGAGCTTTTAATGCTTTGCATTTTCTTTGACCATTGTGTCAATATCTTCTATGGCATCATCTATGCCTAAGATTCTCTCTTCTCTCTCTTGTATTCTGTTGCATCTGTAGCTCCTGATCTCTTTCCTTCATTTTTCATCTCCAGTGTTGCCTATATTTGTGATTTTGTTATTGTTTCTACATCCAATTTTTGGTCTTAGACTATGTTGTTTAATCATTTACCTGTTTGATTGTCTTTTTCTATTATTCTTTAAAGGATTTATTTGTTTCCTCTTTGAGGGCTTTTATTTTATACCTGGGTTTTTCTGTATTTCTTTAAATGAGTTATTTCTATAATCCTGAAAGGCCTCTATTATCTTCATGAGATAGGAATTTAGGTCAGCACCATCCTTTTGTTGTTGTGGGAGAACTGGGTTCTGATGTTGCCAAAATACATTAGCTTCTGTTGTTTATGTTCTTGAGCTTACCTCCATCATTTCTGGAGCCAGCCTTCTCAAAGACAGGTAGAGCTCTGTGGTTTATGTTAGTGCAGGGCTCCTGGAAGGTAGGCAGTACTGTCTCTAGTTGGGGTCTGGGGGCTCCCATGTCTCTGGTTAGGGAAGATCATCTGGGAGATGGGCAGGCTGTGGGACTGAATAGAGGATCAGACACACAGATCTGCCTCCTGAGAACATGCACACCTGAAAGGAGATGGGGTTCATGTAGAGAGGAGTGGTCCCTCATCTGCTAGACTACATGAGGATCCCAGTGGGACAGTTATTTGGGCAGAGGTCTCACCAGGGTCCCTGATTATAACAGATCTCCTGGGAGACCTGCAGACTGTGGGATGGGGAACGAGGATATGCTAATGTGCACTGGTAGAAGTGCAGACTGGAAGAGAGGTACTGTGACCCTTTAATAAAGTCCATGTTGTTATGATCCCAATAATAAAATTATTTTGCTGCTATATTATATATGTACTTTGCTAGTGTTATGAATGGTAATGAGAATACCTTATATTCAGGATAGCTGACACATGACTCTGAAGTGTCACAACCTACAGGCTGAGAATCACTGCACTCAAAGGATGGATTGTGCTTGTATGATAGTAATGATACTACCATGAAAATGGGATATAGAAATGAGTATGACAGTTTCTTTTACTTCTAAGTGCTTACACCTAATTAACAAAACTATAGGGTAATCAAAAGAAATTGAAAATAATATATAATGTCTTTCATATTATAATAAATTTACCTTTGGTTAAGTTGGGTTGTGATTCACTAATTTCAACAAAAAAGACGTTACTTCAAGATGGAGTAGATATGAAAAGTAGGAGATATCAACTAACCCTGAAATTTAAACAAATTTTGTTTTGTTGGACACTGGAGGACATTCTAGAAGTGGAAAATTGATGGAAGAAAATATTCAGCATAAGAAATACATGAAGTAATTCAGGCAACAGTTGAACAATATAACAGTGGAAACTCTGAGAAGGGACTTAGGTGATAAGGTCAAGAGTTCAAGTATGATATATTATAAGAGATGGATTTTCACACCCAAGAAGAGCAAAAATGTATCAATATATAAGACTTTTACATTTGGTAATGCAAGCATAGGAAAGAAATACTTACAAAAGCCTGCTCCTTAGTCCATGATCAATACTGTTCTGGATCTGCTTAGAAGCTCATAGATAGTGGTTACCAGTCAGGTTTGCACAGTAAGATGCAAGCATTATAATGTTTCCAGTTTTTCAGATTTTGCTCAATATTACATTATTAGCTGGGCTGTCACTGAAATGAATAAAACCTTTAGTATATGTAATGCTAAAGCTTTAACCATTACCTTATTCAACACAGAGATGTGCATGGAGAGAAAAATAAAATGGATGTCAAATGGTAGGTAGTATTCAATTTTAGAGACATTTTCCAAAAATATGAAGTTACTAGAAAAATATATTAAAAAGAATACCATTGTCTCTACCTCAAACTTGGAAATAATTCCTGAAGTATACCTAACATAATCAGATACAAAGTTTCTAATATAATAAAAATTTTATAATACGGTGAACTTGAGTTTATGCTAGTAGAATCCTTATTGGCCTGTCAAAAATTACATTTTGATGGTGTTAAATTTATAAAGGACAAAACATTGTGGAAAAACTTTATATTGTAACTGGCTTTATCTTTAAGACTTCCTTTTGCATATTACTACAATAAAATTTAGCAACTCTTTTATTTCCCATCCATATTTGTACATCCGCTTTCCTTAAATTCATTTAAAAGAACAATTTTTAGGAAATCTCCAAATTACCTCAAATCTTAACTTTAATACTCCTTTCCTAAATAATAATAACAACTGATTTTCCTGTTGGTTTCCTTAGTTATGCTCATTCTGTCTGTATGCCAAGCCTACCACAACAATCACGTATGATTAATTTTGACAGTATATTCAAAATTGATATTGCTAATCTCTTGGCTCTATGACCATGTTTTTCCACCACATAGGTATGTTTCTTTCTTCAAATGAGCTATGAAACAGCTGAAAACTAGGATATTTAGCTACTGGAAATACAGCAAACCAGGCATGTTTGTGAGGAGTTCCCTGTTCTTTGAATTCAAAATTAATAAAAAATATCAATTTAAGTGCCAGGAAAATATGGTCCTCATATTATTGTAGTGACTGTAATTGTGGCAATGACAGAAGGCTTAGCTGAATTCAAACTACGGCACATTATCAAACCTACCATGACTAACAGCAGATCAAAAGAGAACCAAAGGAATCTGCTTTGCAAAACTGGTTTACCCTGATATAGAGAGCAGAGTTTGTCACAACATCAATAGAGTTAGTGGATAATGAATTATACTTTACTTTTTGTGTTATTTTTCTAAAACTTTACTTCTAGAAATTCATTCCAAATCAGGGAGCAACATTAATTTGATTCTGAAACAATAAATCAGTAGATGAAATGTCATTAAAAGACTTAATGTGTACTATTAGTTTTCTTCATCGATTTACAATGCTATTGAAATTTCAAGTAATTAGGAAGCATTGTGCGTAGATAGTGAAATCCCATTAATAGATACAAGGACAGTAATTTCCATTTTATTTGATTGAGGAAACTGGATGGAGCTGCTTTCAGTTGTCCAATTCATCATACTTGTGAAGGGTTGTATTACATGAATCATTTTCCCTCTGAGTTAGAAGAAGGAAAGTACAATCATTGTTAGGTATTCATTCCTGAATTCATTCTTGATTTCTTTTTGTACTTCCTTTGGAAATTATTATAGTAGTATGGAATTCTGGTTGCATTCTTACCTGGAATGGCTGTTCTTGAAAGCCATTATTAAAAAGCTTTCATTTTCTCTTTGCTGCCTTTCATTCTAATTTCAACTACCACTACTCCCTGGTCTAACCAGCTGCCTTTTTAAATAAACCAAAGAACAGCTCTTGCTCAGTGCCTGCCATTGTCTATTTAATTAAGTTTGGTGTGTTTCTGTTCTCTCATGCCTATTTGAAAAAACAAATTCTAACCCAAATCCTTTAATAAGGTATTATCCTGTTCTCTTCTGCTTCGGAGCTACTTAGAATTCCCCTTTCTTCTTTATATTTGCTCCATTCATTATATATTTATTTGCTTGCTAACTTTTATTTATTAATTTATTCTTATACTATGAACTTCTGATATGTAATAATGCTGCACATGATTCCACAGGATGAAGATCCCTTTCCTCAAATACATCCAAATATTAATTGAACATTTGAGTTTGTCAAATGAACATTTACTTATTTATTCATAGAAATTATTGAGAATGATTTTCAAAGAATTTCTTGGTAGCGGTAGCTCTTACACGTAACCCCAGCACTTGCAGAAAGAGACAGGAACATCACCATAATTTTGAAGCCACACTGGCCTACCAAGAAAGCATAACAACAGTTATGACTATATAATGAGACCAAACAGCATCAACAAGTCAACAAACATAAAGAATAATAAAGAAATATAAATGAACTTTTATACTTCAATATTATTTTCTTAAATATTAGATGAACAATTATCCGAGTACCTCAAATTTTGTTTTGGTATAGTGTTTTCTGTAACCATAGTTAAATATGTAAAATAAAGAGATTGTCAAATCACCTTCAACAATCTCTTAATTGTATGAGTAATAAAAATAACCACCTATTTACTGATGATCATGATAGAAAGTAGCGAGTTTACGGTAGCAAGCAGAAAGGATAAATAAATTATGGAGTTTTGACCAATTGAAGCATCATAATTGGAAAGGGTGATTCATTAGCATCCATCATCTAATCATTGCAGGTTAATTACAGTGAGTCTTTCAATTACTTATACAATAATGTAGGCCTGCATTTCACCTTAACACTGGGGTATGGGTCACCGCCTCTCTGATGGGGTGCAGGGCTCTTGGGACTCTGACACACTGCTCAGGAGAGAGGAAGTACAACCCATGTTTCTCTAGGTAATAAATGTCAGGGTAAGGGCCAAGAGTGTGGAGGGATCTTCTGCAGAATACTTAGGTGCAGTTCTGTACTGCAAAGTCATCACCCCTGTGGTAGTCCTTGATGAAAGAGATAGCTTTTGCTTGTCCCGACTGTTTTTCATAGTCTATGAGGGTGCACAGGACTTATTCAGTGGACACCCTTGTCCAGGAAGGAATGCTCAGGAAGGGATGCCCAGGAAGGGAAGCTCATTAGCTAGACACTTGGAATCTATCTAGATGCCTTATTAGAATGGAGAATTCTGAATTTTATGCTATGTTGCAAATTGTTGTAGTCACGTGCTCCAGGACTGTAACCTGGTTGGGAGGTGATTTAAATGCCTACTGTTCGCAGTTATGAGATTTTTCTAGTTTTTTTTTTTTTAATCTGCTTCACTATACTAGTTCTTCTGTTTGATGGCAGGGTTTCACTTGCCCCACACAATATTATTTTATGTAACTTATAGATAGAACATGTAGTAACACTATGAATTAAGGTTGCTTTGGTTTACTAATACAGCTTCTTGCTTTGTTTTCCTTTCGTAGATATTTGATCCGACCAGATCCATTGTCCTACCTTCCAAACAGTGAACCCAGTAGAAAAAACAGCATCTGCAATGCCACTGTTCAAGATTCTCGGGAGGAAACTCAACTCTGATGAAAAGAAAATAAGAGACATTATATATCTTACAGGGATCTTGCTTAAAATCATTATAATGTTGCAGATAGTCCTAAGAGCCTGACTGGAATGTATTCAATTTCTCATATTACTTCTATTTAAAAATAAAGTCTATTCTCTTAGAATTACAGATCATTTTGAACCTTAATGTGATATTTGTTGACATTTTCCTGGTTAATATTTAAATTTCATTGGAGGAGATTCTCAAAATGTTTATAAAATACAGAAGTTAAAATTGGATATTTAGTTGTTTAAGAATAACCACAGCTATTAGCAGTCAATTTTAAAACATTATTAAGACTATATAAAAATTTTAAATTCCACCTATATTAAGTACATCACAAGAACACAGAAGACTGATTTTCTTTTTATAATTAAATGTGCTATTTTATTGTTTAAAATTAGTTTCTAAAATTGAGCCCATTAAGAATTAATGCTTATCTCTATATAGAGATTAATCACTAACTTACATGGCTGACTTTTGTCTAGGCATTATAGTTTGCTTCAGAATAAATATTTAGTGTCATGTCTGACTTTACATATTATTGTATTTATTTTAGAATCTGAGATATCCATAGCATGATTAATTTTACAGAAGAAACTAAAACACACAGGAATATTAAGCACCTGAACTTTTTCAGTAACTTTACATCAAATGCACATTTTATGCTAAGAAAAGTGTACTTAAGAGAAAATTTTTTGTTCTCCTAAAAAATGCCTACCATAGAGAAAACAATACATATCTTTACAGCTTATTTGAATGTGAGAATTGGAATATTACCTGTATATATATATATATCAGATGAACAGTAATGACTTCTATTACTGTTAGCTTTAATATCTTTCATTTAGCTCTGTAGTAAAATTCACTAGGAAAATGATTTAAAGTTGAAAGGAGGATATTTATATGGACCAACCACAAGGTCACTTTAAAACCTTAAGCATTCTCTAAATGTCTTTGATATGAAATACTCATCATCAAAGTTTGATTTAATTTAAAATTAATAAAATGTATCTGTCCTTAGCATTGTAAGGAAAAGCATCATTACCTTATATATTTATTATATTTGAAATTTGATATGAATTATTCAGAATTTGACAGATAAATTTAATATAACCTATTGGACACTAATACTTTTAGCTTTATTCCCTATTTTTGACTCCATAAATATGCTAAAATTCACAAGAGAATAAATATATACCCAGATTACCAAGTCACATCCAATGTTCCCATTGGAGATATATTAGTACATTTAGAAAAACTAAAATTCTGATTTTTATCTATTTCTTTATTCATAAAATTGACATGGAGTTACCATGCAACCTAAAATTGTTCATGTAAGAAATAGAATATTTTGTCCTTTCAAATCATAATGGAGCAAATCAGAGAAAAGGAAAATAAATCATATAAAAAAGGAATCTTAATGGCCTTCCCATAATTATAGAAAGAAACAGAAAGATAAAGTGTAAAATCAAATCTTCAGGCAATGTTATAATTTGACCAGAGAATATATAATGTATTTTTTAGCAGTAGTTGTCATTACCCATAATTGGGAAAAAGAAAAACATGAAGAATTACCTCAAAACAGAGAGATGCTCTCTAATCTTCAGAAAAGCATGGTAGAACAAGTTGCTTAAAATTTGAGAGTGAGAGCATGCCATGAAAGTCATGACTGTATGAGGATATGTGTGTATGTTTCTTTTCAAAAATATATGACATGACATTAAAATTGAAAGCAGAACTGAATTAATGTATTCAGTAGGTAAAATATTGAATATATATTGGTATCAGTAGTCCAGTAGAATATTTCTTTAGATTGACACTTTTTTATTCCATTACAGTTGTTTTAAGAATAAATGTCAGATTTTAAAAGTCTTCTATTTCCCAATGATCTCTGAAGTTTAGTATTTTTGCATTATGACAGTTGCTATGACTGGGATTTTAAGCTAGGATATGATTATATTTCCTATAAATCTAAAACTTTTGTTTCATAAATTTTAAAATAATTATTTTTGATTATGAATATTAGTCCAAATTTAATATTTGACAGAATTCATATTGCTTGCTATAACAAGGATAGTTTTTAGTCTTTTCAGTTATTTAAAGAATAAAGGATGTTTATTAATGACATTTAACAAATTGTTGCCTTTTTAAAATTATTATACTTGCACATGAAGATAAAATATGAAGTGATTGTGCTGGTAGCCTTTTGGGAATTGGTTTGGTTAATTGTCTATGTACCATTTGCTACCAGTTTCATTGAATTGCTTTAAAAATAAATAAACAATAAAATTATTTCTGATGATGAAAATTCCTTGTTTTTTTTTTTTTAATAGCAAAACTTTGGACAAATTCTGTTTTGAAACTGTAAAGTATTTTGTCATTTTTATATCTCAAACTCCAAATAAACGTCAAAGTTATTCATTTGAGAGGCAAATTATAATACTTTTTAACACTGCAACCTGTGGATAAATACTGCAGGAAAGCAAAAGGGAAACAAGGAGTAGAGAGAGAAATGAGGTGCACATAGGAAGGGAACTATAAAGAGGGTGTGGAGAGAAAAACTTTAGTGCCAAAATAAAAACATGTTTTATAAAAGAGTGTGTCAGGTCCCATTATGCTTAAATATAAAATTCAGAAAAACTCACCACCTAGGTGAAAATTAAAATGGTTCTAAACATTGAATGGTCTTTTCTTTCCGGCAAACAGTAGACACCATTCTCCCTGTTTCTGTTGCTATAGCACCTGGAAGAACCCTGGGGTGTATTTGATGAGAACACAGATTTAGTCATGGGGATATAAGCAGAGAACAGAACCATGGAAAAGTGGGCCATTGAGACCCCTGGGATTTTATTTTGTCTCCCGTGATCCTAATAATGATGTTGAGAAACATAAGGGACATAGACAGTCCCTAATGGACATGGACAGTCCCTGGAAAAGCATGTTCTGTCCTCTCTAAGGACTGGCTCCTGAAGCAAAGTGACACTGGGCTTGTTTTTGCAAGATGGTGTATACTTAGGACAAGGGATTATGTAATGTACAGTGGCAGGCACACATTGGCTCAAAGGAGCTGTCCAGGTGAAGTGGCTCTTGGAAAAAGAGTTGCAGATGAAGTATGCCTCAGAAAAACTTTCCCTAGAACTTTGGAGCAGAACTCTAGTGAGTACACTTACAATAGCAAAGTTGTGACTGCTTTCTTTTGTCTCAGATCCCACAGTGTGGCCTTCAAGTGAACCAGGTACTAGTCTGAAGGTTTTCCCCCAGAAACCTTTCTTGACTCTGAAGCTGTGGATTCTGCTTGCATTGTACTTCACAGTTCTCATGTTCTCTTTGCTAACCAATCTGTTTTTACTCCAGGGTCCCCTTAAGAGTTAATTCTTCCCCACCAACATTTTCCCATGGTCTTGAGAGATTTCTTGACCATTACACCAAAGGGAGTCTAGGGGATTAAACTACTTTAGATCAAAGGAGATTAATTTACGATACTGATATAATGCTTCAAAACTTGGACTTACGGATTCAACAGAATACAAACAGAAGCGGTTTTATCACTATTATTTGATCAAATGCCAACCTGAATTACTAACTATAAAGTGATAGTCACTCAAGCATAATAGAAAACAACAGCATAGCAGAAATAACCAGCCTAGAAAATATTTGTGCTTGCAAATCTAAGAGGAAAATGAGGGGGAACCCATCAAATGACACATAAAGCTAGTCAAATCAGAGCACAGAAAAATGGACATGAACATGGAATGGAACAGAGTTACAGTTCTGTTTAGAGTTGTACATAGGCCAAGAAAAGCAACTCATAGAATTTACTACAAAGGACTTCAGAACCAAGACCATCATTTCAGAGAGAAGTATAAATTCACATAAGAATGTTCTCTTTTAAAACGCCAGTGAAGTCAACGAAAGAATACAGTACATTGTCGGGGCCTTGGTGTTCAATTGCTTGGTAGGAACATTTTGTTCAGAGTTTGAAATCCCTGCTAAAGACTCTAATGCTGCTCCTACTGATGCTTTGGACTATTACATCAGAACAAATATTCCTTGAACTGTGTCATCCACAACAGAAAATTACTAAATAATACATGGACTAAAGAGAAATATTTTAGGCAATTGTATTTATTTTTAAGTCTTTGCTATGTTGAAAATCTGTCATGTGAGACTTAATATAATTTATTTTTTGTTTGTCCTCATTCTTACAGAGTCTAAAACAGTTTCGCTGTGTGTTAATGGCTTTGTAAATAAAATGGAACTTTGCTCCCTTTTTCTGTGCACTTAAAGCTGTACCACAGTCTACATATTTATTGCACCTAACTTTCCTTATTATTGCAGTTAAGTCTATATAAAATAAAATATAACAAAGTTGTGGATGTGGAAAATACTCTGTATGTAAGTTGATGCTATTTTTGTAATGAATAAATCTTAAATTGAAAGCTATTGCTACTATTTAAATGAAGCATTATTGGCCTGATGCTGTCAAGGGATATAGTGACACTTTCTTTTCTCTTCCTATGAAAGACTTAAAACTGAGAATCATGGAGAATCTAGACAGAGCCATCATATGATACCTGAGAAATCAGAACTCTCTGGGGCTCTTAATTTCGGTAAAAGAAAAGCCTAAGTACACTCACTAGTAGAAGCTCAAGGACAAAGAATAAACTCAAACGGAAGCTTGAGGATCATTGCTTGTAGTAAAAAAAGCTGGGGGTGCAAGCAAGGCCTGCCCTATTAGATTGAATTTTAAGCAAGGAGACATAGGCATAGCTCCCACTGGTATAGGCCATTCTCTCCAGACCAAAGACACTGTAGTTCCTTTTACTAAACTTAGCTCTGAATGGTACATCATACACAAAAGGCCATTCTTTGGAAAAGTCATTGTACAATGGCTATGATTTCAAACTCGAACCATTGAAAATCAGATGAGCAGACAGGGCAAATTCACCAAGTGAACTAGCACCTGCTGAATTATTTTCTGATTTATGAGGCCTCACACTGTGGATGACTGAGCACTTGGTGCTATTTGCATTTTTCTATTTTTTCATAGGTTCAGTCTTCTACTTCTGTCACTTTGAGGATGCTCAGGAAAGAGGAGCCAGTTTTATATGGGTAAAGTTAAGATCAGCCTAAGAAAAATGTAAATAATGCTTAGAAAACTAAATGGACCTGTAGTTAAAGTTTGTGCTATATTCTTATCCAACTAAATTTTATTTTATTAATAGAAATATAATTATGCATTTTAAGAATAATGACAATCTATAAATTACTCAATATTTAGTAACACTCAGAAGAAATATATAGTTCTGCACAAAGCCACATAAAGGTATAGGTTTTTGTGTCAAAAACAAGGAGCTAACATTAATATGTTGCGAGGGAAAGAAAAAAATAAAACAAAGCAAAACCAAACCAAACCCCCATTTTATGGTTAGACCAAACTTTCAATCTCTTACAAGTAGAAGAATCAGCCAATACTAAATTCAGGGGAGCTTTTATTATGATCATTGGATAATTACATATTGTGAGTTTATAGTCTGACAGTTTCTGGAACATACCATGAAACATCTTATGGTCAGCCAATTCTCAGAACATACCAGGAAACAATGGAAACAGTCTACGATATGTACATCATGGGAATATAGAGGAAGAACAAATTGAAAATACAATTTGACCTTTAGCTCAGGACATAATTAGAGAAAAACACCATAGGGCAAAATACAGAAATAAATCAAATTTAGCATTATGTTTAACCAGGTAAAGGAAAAAAGAATGGGGTCAGCTGCCCCTTAATTCAGTGTGTCTGTGTGTGTGTGTGTGTGTGTGTGTACCACAACAAATTATTTCTCCTGCTAACAGTAGACATGATGAACTTAAATACAATCTCCAAAACAAGTATTTTGAAATTTACAAGTTGCAGATGTATGCTCAGTGCATTAATAATATTCAGAGGGTCCAAGAAAGATTGAGTTCATTATAGCACAAAATTTGCCTGTTTACTTTTTGTCATCTTAGAAATCATCAATATTTATTAGCACATATACATTGTATTTAATAACATTACATATTAATGACACTTATGTTTATATGTCATATACTTTGATTATATTCTCCCATACTACCTGCTGTGTGTCAGACATGCATGTGATGCACATAGATACATGAAGAAAAAACACATATAAAATAAAAATAAGTGAACTGTTTCTCTCTCTCTAAATATATACATTTTTGTAGTCAAAGTATATATTTTGTATATAAATATACATGCATATATGTGCATATACTCATATTCACTATAGTTATGCAAATATAAAAATTGTAATAATAAGAAATTATTAATTGCTTTAATATGATGCCCAAATTTATATAAAATGTAAGAAAAATAGAAACTACTTGACAAAATTCTGTTTCAAAATTCTAGTCCTTAGTTTAATATAAATGACAGATTTTAAAAGGAAATACCTCATGAGAATGTTTTAATGGATTGACTTTTAAATTTCTGGCAAAGAACAATCTGTGAAATGACTGACATTCAGACAGAAAAACATGTTGCTAGGAATAATAAAGTGGATGTGAATGCCTTGTTGCTGCTAGCTAAAGGAGGGAAGCTCTATTTTGAAGTTCAAACGTCTTCCAAATTGGTGTGAACAAGTCTCATTTGTCTCTTGAGACAAATCAAGGTTTATCCTTGCACTAGGCAACAATTTGCTGTTATGAAGAAAGGAAAATTTTTTTTCTTTATCTTTTAAAGTAATCTTGTAAGAATCTTAAAAGAATTACATATCTAAACTTTTATATAAAATTCGTATCAACCTTAAATTCTCAGAATGCATATCTACTCATCAGCAATTCTTAACAAATCACATTAGGAAGCTGAGGGCAAGGAAGGCTATAAGAAATCAATCATCACCAGTCTGGCCTCAGTGAGAGCCACATCATGCCAGTGTTCCCTTGACCATGAAGTGTCCCTAGTCTAACTAATAACAGGATGCTCTTCTGAACTTAAAATTATTCCCTAATTTTTTTTTTTTACATCAGAGCCATTAGTAAAAACATCTCAAACTAATTCCACTAAGAACTTTATTTTTCGAAATGTTTTCTAAGGGTGTTAGTTTTTGTTGACAATCTATATCTCTAAGTTATTTCTCAGGGTGATGGTTAAAACCTAATAGGCTCCAGCAGCTATGCCTGAAAGAGATTAAGCATATTAGTTGTACAGAGCCACATTGGGGCAGTCATGCACATGGTTTGTACAGAGCCATATTGGGGCAGTCATGCACTTGGTTTGAGTTTGACATTGGCTAAGGACAATCCCTGGCTTCCGGCAGGAATCTGCTGTTAGGACATAATAGGGAAGTAGGTTAAAGCAGGAATTTTTATCCTAGGGTGGAGGAGCTCAATGAAGGTTAAGCTCATTGTTCCTTCAGGTCTAGGAATTCCTGAATTAAGCAGGTGACCCAGCCAGCTGCTGGAGCAGTCAAGACAAGGACCTCCAAGAGAAGCTAGACAACTTCCGCTGGAACTCAGCCCAGAGTCTGGGGGGAAGGGTTTGCCCAAACTGTTAAAAGGTCTAACGGACATTAAAGTTTCCGGCCTTGATCAGTGAAACATTGTCCTGGCCCTCCTTTCTTTTTGCCCCTTCCTTATCCATCTCTCAGCTTCTGTTCCAGCAACCCAGTTCGTAAGAGCTGCAGGCAGCTATGGAATATAACCATTAGTATTGTGAATGCCAGAGATATTGTCCTGTGAGGGATTGGAAGCACCCTTAAAGTTTTTATATAATTCTTAGATTAAGATCGATATTAGGGCAGCAAGCAGAGTAGAACTTCATAACAACATGAAGCACTCAGGACACATCATTTTCAGTCTCTACCACACTGAGGCCCCTCTATGTGGCTGTGGTAACTGTGGGTGCATTCAATGGATGTGGTCTAAAGCTGTTTGTTGTTCCTCCTATATGGCACTGGGAAGATACCAACAAAATCTACCCACGCCATAATTATCTGAGCTTTCAGATAATGTTTCAACATTAAAATAGTTAGACTCCTCTGATATCTGTCAATTTCTCTAACAATTTGCTTACTTTTTTATATAAAATAACCACAAAAGCAATTACTAAGTCCATATAACCTTGATTTGACTTAGCCAAGTAATTTAACATTCTTTTGCATCACAGAAAGAAGGCAATTTTCACCTGAAATCTGAAATCAATTGTTTCTTTGTAATTCATCCAATATCATCATAGCATAAACCAGAAGACATGGATGATGATCAAGAGTGAGCAAATTGTTTTGTGCATATTAGATTGACCTGATCTCCAGATGCTCTGATTCGCATGGATTTGTTTCACAGTCACAGCACCTTGACCCTCAATTCCTGACAAAACAGTAGAATAATTTGGCTAGGCAGAAACATTGTAGGTCACTAAGCAGCACAGCAACTTCTGATGTTGTGGTGAGGCATGAATTGCTTTCCTCTCAGTCCAAAATGGTGAAGCTGTACCTGGGTTCATTTTTTGGCCAACCACATTGGATTGGGTAACTTTTCTATGTGGCAGCCTGCTTTAGTGTACACAGTAAGTGTTGATCTCTTTCTTGGAGCTATGGTTCAGTGCAGCCAGTAGGTATGTACATGAGTGCAATGGGTATATCATGGTGAAGGAACAGGGCCAGCAGGGCATGGTCCTCCAAGCATGTTGATGGTTGTCATGGTTATATGGCTTATTTGTTTAACAATGTATTTATTTTATGTATGCTCCTACTTTGAGGAATGTCGTCTCTGCTGGGTTAATGATTCCATGATAATTAGAGACATTACTAGTTCAGGAGGCAAGGGAGTGTCTAATGTATCAGCAAAGGGATAGAATGCTGTTTGTTACCTTCCTGACAACCCTCAAGGCTATAGGAAAGAACTCTGAAAAAAAGATTTCAAAATTACATATAATTTCTCAACTCGGCAAAATATAAGCATGTAATATGAATTATATAAAGAGCTTCACAGACCTAAAGGATTAGAGTCAGCTTCACTATGAGGCAGTTCATCTGAAAGATACTATGGAAGGAGATAAAAAGATTTAGGGAGTGGTGATGGCAAGGAAGGTCTAACCCAAGTTTTTTTGTTTATGCTTACAAAGGCTGGCAGATTCCTGAGTTCAAAGTTAGCCTGTGACAAAAGGAGTTTAGTTCTAGACCCAAGTTTGGCAGAAATGGTAATGTCAGGGTGGGGTCAGGTATGTGCTTGTTGCTTGCTGTCTCTTTATAAAAATCCAGGGGCTGAGGTCATGGGATCCTGATTCCTGGTATGATCGAACGGGAACCTGGGGTAATGACTGAATTTAGAAGCAAATAAAGACTGGACTTTTGATCTGCAAGAGAAGATCCTAAAGAGTTTTTAGAATAACAAGAAAACTGTCTCAAAAGAATACAATCTGGAAAGCCCTCTTGAGGCCACCAGATTTGACCCACAACTTGATTTTGAGTCCTTTTTTTCACTACTCCCAGATACCACTTCTCTTGAGAAGTCCTCTTTAAGCCCAGACTGGTCCTTCCAGATTGCTAGATTTACTTTGAGGCCAAGCAGAGAAATTCAATCAGAAGAGAGAAAGGGGAGGGGGAAGGGGAAGGGAGGGGGAAAGAGAAGGGGAAGGGGGATGGGGAAGAGGGAGTAGAGAAAGAGAGACAGAGAGACAGAGAGACAGAGAGATGCCAGTCTGAATTAGTCAATATGGAGAGGAGTTTAAGCCAGGTAGAGAGAGAAAGTTCAGAATGAGCTAGAAAAGGTGAGCTTATTCAGCACTAAGTTTCAGAGACTTAAAATATTCTAGGCCTAGATTAGATTGTACTTAATCGAGGAGTTTCCTGGTCTGGGCCTAGGATAGCAGACCAAGCAGTAAGCCTTGGAAATGACAGTAACATCAAGTGAATAAAGGTTGCTATTACAATCTTCGCCTTGCCTTTCAGTTTCTGATTTTTAAGTGTCTGATTTTCAGTAGTTTCTTATATCATCTGAAGGAAGATAATATTCCTTATAGCATAAATTTAATTGACTACATAACTAAAATCAAGATAACAATAATGGATTAAGATTTTTTTCTTTTCTTGTTCCTCTGAAAGAATGTTTTGACAAAACCCATTTAGGGGGGAAAGAGGTTTTTATTTTAGCTCACAGTTATAGATTGCACTCAACTATTGCAGGAAAGTCACAGTCATAAGGGCTTGCAGAAGTTGTTCATTTTTCATTCGTAATCAGTAATAGAGAGCACTAAAGGCTTGGAGTCTTGGGCTTGACGGAAATCAGCACTTCTATACATTAGGACCTCCTGCCTAGAAGTGCTGCAACCTACAATGAGTGGGTTAGTTTTCTCATCTTTTGTTTCCTTGTTTTTTTTCTTCAAGTAATGCAGATTTGCCAATGCAGTGCTTTTAAATATCATTAAGAACATTGCCTTTAAACAAAGAAATGGTAATAAGTGGTCATGATGTTGCTCATTCTCTTCTCTTCTATTTTAAATTTGCTTGTACACAGCTTATCTTCCTTTAATTATATATTGGTTTTATCACTAATGACAAATCACTGTCACTAGTGAGCAAACTATTTTCCTATGGTTTTCCTTGATAATATTTAGCTACCTGGCTTTTAAAATATGAAATGACATTCCCTATTTCCTCCTTTCCCCCCTCACATATTATATTGTGATTATAGTATCTTCTGTCTCTATTCCTCCCAGCTTCTCTTAACTCATGTCCCTCCAGAATCACTCCTTTTCTGTCTTTCATTAGAGAAGAATGGGATTCTAAGAGATAACAATTAGACATGACAAAATAAACTATAATGATGTAAAGCAAAACTATCATATTAAAGTTGGGCATGCCATTCCAAAGGAGAAAAATATTCCCCAAAACAAGCACAAGAAATCAGATACTTATTTGTTATTACACTCGACGTCCCATAAAAATGCTAGCTAAATGTTTGCTGGTGGTAGTGCAAACTTGTACAGTCAATTTAGAAGTCAAGATTGCAGTGTCTCAGAAAACTGGGAATTGATCTACGCCACAACTCAAGTATACAACTTTCTGGGCATATACCCAAAGGGTGTGCCATCCTACCACAAGGAAACTTGCTCAGTTGTGTTCATAGCAGCTTTATTCATAACAACCAGGAACTAGAAGTAACTTACATGCCTTTAAATCAAAGAATTGATAAAGAAATTGTGGTACATTTATACAATTTAGTATTATTTAGCTGTTAAAATATTAGCATCATGAAATTTACAGGCAGATGGATTGAAAATTTATTTTGTTTGTATTTTTTTTCTGCCTTCAATGTGTTCCAATTTCTTTTTCCTTTAGTTTCAAATTTGCATAGTAGTTATTGCATTTACTTCCTTCTTGCTCAAATTTAAAGCAGGTAAATGTGGTCATACTTTCTCTGAACTCTGATATAATAGGTGCATTATTTATGTTATTTTCATTGAACATGTCACTGAGAGATATTACTAATCTTGTAGCATCAAGAAAAGGAGAGAAAAGAATTTGACCAAGCAGTTACAGAGATTTGGCTATTAAACTTTGGATCTTTCTCAATTTTCCTAAAATAAAAAATGCCTTTGTAGATTTACATTTATCCATTTTGCTTTACTAGCCCTAATTTTCTTTATTCAGGAGAAACTTTGGCAAGAAAAATAAATATCAGTTATGACAAATGCCACATCAAAGAGAATGAAAGCCACAATCTGACTGGACATCTTGGCTCTTCGAAGGTTACTGGGGACCTTTTTGCAGCAATTTAGGTAATAATTTGATTGTAAGAGACTCACGGTCTCAGGGTCAGAACAGTTGAATCCTTCAGCATGTTTTTGATGACTCCTTTATAATTTATTTTGCTCCATATTTGCTTCATCTCTGACAATTAGTTGCCAATGAAACTTGGAATTCCCTTGTATTCTGAAGTGCCACACATGTTACTTCATGGTCCTATATTAGTGTTTTGGTTTTAGAAACTAGCTAGGGTTATTTTTTATGATTTTCAAATTCATTGTGCTCATTTTGACTTATTCCTTCAGCAGTATGTGAATAGTCAATGACTCTGCATAAATTCCAGTTAAGTATATAGTAGTAGTAATAATTATGTTTTCTATAATGTTCAAGTTTGCAATATTAACATTATACATTGCAAAACTTTGAACATCTCCCATGTTTCTTATATTTTTCTTGCCTCTTGTAAAGAAGGCACGGAATCTACTAGAAAGGTGGTTATGGATGGTTGTGGGCTATTGTATGATGCTAGGACCAGGTTATCTTCAAGACCAGCAACTGCTCTGTCCTTCTCTTTAGTCCCTCAATGCCATATCTAAAATGCCAAGAATTTATGTTTGTTGTTTTTCCTACCGTATTTCCATTATGTAGTGCGCATGGTAGTGCATTGTGAATAACACAAAAATGCTTTTTAATAAATAAAGAGATCATTATACGGTTTAATTGCCTACTAAAGTATAAACAGCCCTGTATAAAAAGTTTCAAAATCTGTTACTTATCACACTTAAATTTAAGATTATAGCAGTAATTAAAGCTAAAAATAGAAAGTAGAGGAAAGAAAAAACAAATTTGCTTTGAGGAAGCATTACTTGTACAATGGGATCTTGCTACCAGTATTATAAAAGTTTAGATGAAAAGCTACACAAAATCTTAATGAAATATGTCTGGACTACTTCTAAGCTGAAACTTCACTTAAGCATCTGATATCATTGAAGTTCCGTCCAAAGTTAGCCAAGCTTTAAGATGTAATACTTAGTTTTGTTTGTATATACGCTTTTTGTTTTGTTTTTTGTTTTGTTTGTTTTCTGAAAATGAATGTTCAGAGAAAAATCTCCTCAAAAATTATGTTAAGTCAGATTCTGGATGAAAAAGAATCAGCTCAAATCCTTGCTTTGCCTCAATTCCCAGTTACTCTTTTAGAATGATTTGATATTCTTCTTTTAGTGCTGGAGAAATACACAAATGTATGTAGATGATATTAAGCCATTTACCATTTTCATTAAAAGTACAACTTGGTGTGTACTCTCTCCACATTTTTATGCATTCAGAAGAACTGAATAATGAACAGAAAAACATATTGTAAAAATGGTAGAAGTTAAATAGGCCCAATTAAGAACATCTTTCAGAGTACAAACAGCAGACACCATTGATCCGTAACTTGTCTAGACTTATTGATTATTTTTATATTTATATTCTTTTTGTATTCTACAAAGATTTGAAGAAATATATCTGTTGGAACATTTGAAACTTAAGAAAATAGTCTACTTAAGAGTTACATACACTTTACTGTTTATAAACAGTCTAAATTCTTAAGTTAAATATATAGAACATTTACAAATGAGTACTTATCTTAGGGGTGGAATTTTAAATAAGGAATGTTTTGGATGCTTAGATGACTCAATGGGTGAAGATACTTGCAGATAAGCCTGGTAGCCTGAGTTAAATACCTGGATCCCACATGTTGGGAGGAGGAAACTCACTCCCAGAAGTTTTGCTGTGAAATCCACATGTATATATAATATGCATGCATAAACACACATACATGCACACACACTTATCAATAAATAAATTAGTGTAAATGAGAAAAACCTTAAGTGAGAAGTAAATATCTTTTTCTATCAATAGAGAAAAAATGCTTATAAATTTCCAATTCCATGCAATGAGAACATAATACTCTAAATTTCCTCATTCTTTCTAGGAAATGTTTATGCATGATTTTCATGTTTATATTATCTTTACTTTGAGTGTTTATATAAAAGATGGGTTTATTATTAAAAAAGCAGTTGCTAATTTTAAACTATTTTATAAAGTAGGAGTGATAAAATGATAAAAAATAATATTTTTGATGTTCAGAACTATTTAGAGATTCCAATAACAAACTTTATGAACATTTCATAGGGAAAGGCTGGAGTTAGTGACACAAAGAGGCAGGGGTAGTTGACATAATTTCAAGTTGTGACCTGTCCAGCAGGTCCAGTTATTCCAGGGTCCCAAAGAGGCACTACCTGAGGGTCAAAAATGGGGGGAAGAGAGAAGGGAGCCCAAGCACACTAACAAAGTCAGAGTCAGTCTGGGTTGTGTCAAGGCCTCATTTAATGTCGGGGAGGTAAACGAGTTTTAAGGCTTACAGAGAAGGAATTGACATTCACACAAGAACAAAGGAGGGAAAGGTGGAGACACCCTAGTGATCAAAGCAGGAAGCAAGAAGGTCATCTGGTGGGGACACCTGGAATTAACGCTGGCAGAAACATTCTGCAGTTAGGGCAGGAACATCTTGTGGTATTCTCGGAATCTTCTCACACCGACAGCTCAAGGAGAAGGCTCTAGTTAATTGTTCTTCCTTCTCAGCAGCTGCCACCTTAGGGCTGTGAGTAAGCATAAGTCCGAATAGCTCGGGACAGTTTCCCACAAAGTTGTTTCAAAAATCCTACAGAAATGTACTAAATTATATGACAAGTTAAAATGTCATACTTTGCAATGTTGCCTATAATTGCTACTAATAACTGCAATTTATTAAGCAAATTTCCAATGGCAATTGTAGGATATCTCGTCATGAGATTTAATTCAGAGAAGTGATATAGGTCCCCCCAAATAGTACAGTTTCTTGTTATTGTACTTAGTTGCTCATTAGAATTAGATGATGAAACCTTTTGCTGAAGACACTGTGTACCATGAATGTAAGTTATGGAGATGTCAAGATAGCACTGAGAAGAGATGTGGAGGAGAAATGGGCTGTGGGGGTGGGGGGCTTGGAACAGGACTGCAATTGGCATGAAAAGTGAATAAATGAATGAGTGAATAAATAAATAAATGAATGAATGAATGGAAAAATGAACTGTGGGCACACGGTTAATGAGCAGACAGATCAGTAGTGCTCATTGTGCTCCAGGCAGCAGCAAAGGCATCTTTGCCACTTGCATCATCAGGAGTGTATCACAAGGCAAATAGATAGCAAGGATTTATTTATTTGGACTTTGAAAAAAAAAAACTTCAAAAATTTCAAAATATTTCTACATTAGAGTTTTTAAATACACGATGAAAAAAATACTAAGTTCTAGGTATAATAACTTAAGTTCAAATGGAAGTCAGAAGATTATCATTTTATTGTATGATTAATTCATAACTAAGCATTTAGATTTCATCTCTCCTAAATGTAGCTGCTCTGCATGCTTGTAAACAATGCTGCCATGGAAATGCTGGGATTACAGATGCAAACCACGGCATCTGTTTTCTGGTTTTCTGTCTGTCTGTTGTGGTAAGCTTCTGAAGCAGATGCAATGTCTCAATAGGGATCTTTACAAAAGAGACAGATCGATCCCCTCCTAGTTTCCAAATATTATGTGTTTAACTGTATTTTTTTAAAACATAAAATTTTATCCTGTGAATTCTCAATTCCTTTAACGTGGACAGAAACAAATGACAAACAAACAGCATTAAGTCCATAAATGGAGGCCTAACATTCCAGAAAAATACTTTCAAAAAGCAGGAAACCAAGGTTCATTTGAATCTGTATGTGTGCTCTGCAGGCCTTTTTTCTCCTTGATAGAGTCCATGATGATTATTTGCATAAGAAAAAGCATGGGGCAAAGTCACCTATGCCAGAAGCTTATAACAAAGGGTTATTTCCTGAAAGAAAAAAATTAATTAATTTAGAATAGGTAAAGTCACAAATTAAGCAATAAATTCTGGCTTTCAGTTCTATTAGAAATATCAGATGGAGCTAAAAAGTTAAATCGTCAACAGCTAGAGCTATATGATAAAGTGGGAGAAATATGCATTTTATCATGCACAAGAAAATTGCCAAAGCCATTTTCTGTACTGATAACTCAAATACAAAAATCCCACATGTGGAAAATATTTTTATCAGTTATGATACTAGTTAGTTGATATAAAGATGACACTAATCCTGAAATCTACTGAATTTTCCTCACTAGAGATCACTGAATCTTCAAACTTCAATAAATGCACCTAGCTAATAGTGGAGTTAAATGCCTCAGAGGAATGAAAAGTATTATGCAGTTTGTGAAAGTTATAAATAAATACCTAGGGATAAATTATTCAAAGGGTAAATGAGTATTTGAGAAAAATTAGCTAAGATCAAAACAATGCAAATGTATTGAGTTCAGCACCCACAGTATCAAGGATGTATCTAGGGCCTGTGTTTATGTGCATGTGGTGTTTGCGTCACATTCCTGTGGTTACATGTGTATGTTCAGTTGTGTGCACCCATGTGTACACATACAGAGGCTAGATTAAGATGTCACATTTCTTGCTCCACCACTCTCCTTTTCTTTCCTTGACACAGGATGCATCCATGAACCTAAACCTCACTATTTCATCTAGGCTGGCTAACCATGGAGCTCTATGTATCCATTTCCTATTCCAGATGCAAGGCTCATAGGATCATGTGTCCATGCCCAGTCCTTGAATGTTGGGGATTAGAACTCAGTTCCACACTCTGTGCTGCAAGTGCTCTTTCTTGCAGATCTCCCATGGCAGCCTTAGGTAAACTCCTTTTATCATAGTTAATTATGAAATGTCTGAGATTCAATTACAAGTGTTGTTTTAGTCCATGTTGTCTGGGCAGATCATAAATTTCAGTCTATTCATTATAGGACATCGCAGAATTGATTAATTATAGGACATGAACAAGAAAGTTGACTCGTTAGAAACTCTTTTATTAAACACAATGTTTTTGTAAGTATTTCTGTAGCAAAATATTTGTTTCATTCTGGTTTACTGCACATCTTGGTCTGATTTTCTCAGAAGGAACTCCTACTCATGTCTCTTTGGAGTTCCATAAAAAATATATTAGCATAAACTTGCACTTCCTTTGGTGTCTAAACTATTCCCTCAAAATCCATATCAAACACACCTCTCTTAGGCCTAGTACAGTCGTCACTGCCAGGGTCAATGCTCTGTTGTCTTTTAGTTTCTAATCTAATCCAAGGGGATCTCTCTAGGAGATAATGAATTATCACTGTTGGCTTGCATGAACTGGTCCATGTGAAACCAATATTCCTACTGCTTCTTATTATGCAGCCTTGTTTTGAGGAAAGATGAGTGGTTGGTGTTTTTACCCAATTTTCCCCCTACTGTATCATATAATTAATTTGCCTGCCCCTACTTTCTGGGGCAGGGTTTATACAATACAGAAAGGCAAAGAAAATTGGGGTTACAAGAGATGAGAGAGAGAGATACAGAGACAGAGAGAGACAGAGAGATACACAGAGAGGGACAGAGAGACAGAGAGAGGCAGAGAGAGGCAGAGAGAGAGAGAGAGACAGAGAGAGAGAAGGAGGAGGAGTGGGGGAGGGAGGGAGGGAGGGAGAAAGAGAGAATACCCCTCAGCCTGGATTCTAATTGAAGCTTTTGGTAGCAGATAAGCAAGTAGTCCAATTACTTTAATTATCTAATTAACGCTTACTTGAAGCCTTTCTTACTTACAGTCTGAGCATTTGCCATCTCTTAAGGTGCCACTAGAAAGAGGGAAAGGAGGTGAACTAAAGTCTTGGTGCTATTCTAGTGGCTTTTGATTTTGTCTTCTCAGATAATAATTCCATCCACGGCATTTCTAGATCCTCCTTATATATCTTTTATAACAAAAGAAAGACTGAAAAAGAAATCTCAGCAGCATTTTTAATTGCAATCTGAGAGCCACCTAGTCTACCAAGACCAGGTAAATTAGTTAATTATTAACTGTTGATTGAGGACCCAGTATTTCCCAAGGATAATTCCACTTTGACACCAGACTTTTCATAGTAGCCTTGTTACTATTCTTAGTAAGGATAACTGTTTTAAGAAGGGTGGGCGCAGAGGGATTTGCCCAACTGAGGTCTTCAGGCAGAGGGCTTTGATTGCATGTATTATCACCCATCGCAGGGACAACTCACCTACTCCTGCCAACTCATCTTCTAGTCTGTCATGTCCCTGACTGACCAGTATATACCCTGCATGAGTAGCTTCCCCTCTTAAAAGAAATAGGTCAGCAGTGCATCAACATGGCATAAAAATAAAGTGGTCATATTGCAAATAGGATTATACTTCCCATGTTTTAAAGTTTAGATTATCATGTGTTCATAACTTTTCAGTCCTGCACTGACATATGTGAAGTACTTGGCTAGGCTAGCATCATTTACTAACTTGGTTTGTGCTTTGTTGTACCTCAATTTTCTTCCTTGTACTCGCTCATAATGGTCCTTACCCACTCTCTTAGACTGACATTCATTTTCAGGACAATTCAATCAAGTTCATAATACAGTAATGAATATATGAATTATTCACTCTAATGATTATCAAGTTTAACCTCATCAGTTTTTCTTCACTAATCTGACTCACAGTGCATCCCTCACGAAGGTTGTCCACAGTTTCTTTTATGCCATTAGGCCGCCCTATTTATCATTCAGTACTGTAGGATCAGAATGTTTAGAATCTCTCAAAGCCCCTGTGGCATTTTGCCCACCTTTGGAAAGGATTAGTTTGGGACAGCAAAGCTCTTTTCCTTGTGATTAGTGACTTTTGAATGGAGATCCTCACTAGTATCTTTTATCAGTGAGAACACAAAGAGAAGGAACTACATATCTAACAGAAAGCAAACCTTATTATAGTCAAAAGCTGCATGGATCCTGCTCAAAGCTGTTCCTGATTGCAGTACATTAAACAATAGGGTTTGTTTATACAGCTCTCAGTTAATAAGACTTTGTTACATCAGCTATTTGTACTGCAATTCTTTACTTCCTGTTTTTTCTCTCACTACATTGACAGCAATTATTGTTAGATAGGAACATTATTTCCTGATTATAATATTATCTAAAAATAAGCATATAGGAATTCATACAAACAATATATTTTAAAAAATTATTTTTGTCTTTTATACTTTTTGTTTATAAAAAAAGACTTGTAAAATGTTGGCCATTTTTAGTGGAAGAGAAGAATTTAAAAAATTTTTATAAGTGAATTTTATATTCAAAAGGTAAAAAATTAAATCTGAGTGAGATTTTAACACGAGTAGAAAATCTTAAGGCTAATAAAAAGTTCTTTATGTGTATGTACAGTTCTCTTGCTAATTTATTTTCATAAAATATAAAGCAGAATACACGCATTTAATTGATCTATAAAAGTAACTCTTTTGTCATCATTGAATCTAATATTCCCCATGAAAGGTTGATTTAAAAAAGGACATTTTTCATTACCAGGCTTATTCCCAGCAGTATTTACACTTAACTAAGTTGACTCCATATGATACATACCAGCAAGGTATATTGTTATAAAATAGCTAAATATAGGCTTAAGGAGATTTTGGAATATTCAACAAAAATATGAAATCTAAAATCATTATTGATCAAAATTCTACCACTAAAACATTGCTGTTATTGATTTTACTTAGAGTTATCTAAATTATATGTAAACATGTCATTACAATAAACATTATATAATATTTAGTTATCTATAATACACAAATAATATATAGTTTATATGTAGTAGCACACTTCTTATTTTGTAACTTGTTTCAAATTTAGTAATGTAAAATGGGTCTCTCCCAAAAGAGTCTTTAAAACACTTTCTTAGCCACACATTATTCCATCATTTATGCATTATCAAAGGCATTTTCATAATATCCAGTTATTAAGATACTGTGCTTTAATTTTAAACCTATTGTCATGCTTTCCACTCTGTGACTCCTGGCTTCAAGACTGTGTAAGATATATTTAGGATCATTTCTTTGCATGACATTATAATTAATATTCTAATCAGTTCTTTTCAAGTCTGTGTGTCTGCAACTCTGAGGAGAGCAAGAGGAGACCAAACTCTAACAACCCTGTTTTACTCTTGATGCCTCGATTGAAATGAAGACAGTCATAAAAAATATTTTTGGTCTCTCAAAGAACTACCTTGGGAACAGGAATGAAGAAAATGTTTTAATTTGAAGCTTGCTCCTTTTCTCCTCAGTTTGAAATCCATAATCCTGAAGCCACTGTGTACCCTAGTGGGCCTTTGTGGCTTACCATTAATAATACAGGCTTTGTTCTGCTTGGGAGGCTTCTGGATGTTCAAGGACATCTGTAATCAGATGTCCAGGCCTTTGATTTTGTGCGTTGACATCAGGAAGCCTGGATTGCCACATAACTAAAGCATGTTCTTTTAAATCTCTTTCAGGATCTGAGTTTGTAGGCAGAGAATAAGGTTACTATTTATAGAAATTCAGTGTCCAAGTTTCTGAACACTCTAATAGTTTTTAAAACCACTGTCAAACAGGTTATCTTGCTATATTCACTAATAGCATATAGCTAGAGATAAATTAGTTTTACTAATAAAAGCATGTTACAGGTAAAATTATATATATATGTATATGTATGTACATATATATTAGTATTTTCCTAGTATCACCACTTAGAAGATTATATCTAATCAGTATGCATACTAGTCAGCAAAAGCTGATAGTCACATAAAATATCAGAATTTTAAACTAACTAAAATTATATATATTTTTTACCTTTATGGATTTAAACTAATTCTTCCTAATTTAATGGGTGGATGGGTTAAAAGAATGAAGGAAGAAGAAGTAGGCAGTAGGACAGGAAGGGACTGCTTGGCATTGAAGTGGTATTTATTGAATATGGGAAACCATCTATAAATGATATAGCATTTACTATATGAAAGTCTCTAAGACAATTATCAACAAAGCCAATTAAGTATATAAACACATACTTCAAGTCTATGGATTCTTATGTCACCAGACAAACCTACTATCACATTCAGTCGTGAAAAAACTGAGTTTCCTCCCTGAGACCGAGGACAAGATAACAACAGTGACCTTTGCCATGCTCTTTATCACAGCCTTGGATCACTGTTGAAAACAATTAAGAAAGAGAAAGAAATTAGAGCCACACACTTCGGACCTGTAATAGGAAAAGTTTCTAAATCTTATGACACAATCTTATACAAAACATAAGCTCTTCATCATAACCAACGTTATAAACAATTCTGTGATTTTAGAGTACAGAAATCTATACATAACTATTAGTTTTTTTCCACTTTGATTGATTATCTAAAAAGAATTATTCTGTTTCTTCCAGAATTTCAAGAACGGAACAATTGAATAAATTTACCCAAGGTGGGAAGCAAAAAAATTATATAGCTAGAGCCACAAACATCAAAAAAGGAAGTGACAAATTCATGAAAACGATTACAACTTTTAGCAAGAGAAGATTTCAGCATCTAAAGTTCTCCTTGTATTCTACACAATCCACATTAACTTCTAATGGCTAATTTAGCAGTCATAGAAATCTAGTCTTATAATTGTCACCTGCCAGCAAATGTCATGAATGGCTACAAAAGTTTTGACCAAAAGATCAAATTTTGAAAAAGCACATTTTTGTATTTCATTCCATGTGCAGCCTATGGACCCATGGTCAAGTCACCTTGAACAAAGTTACTGTGAACACAAAATGCAATGTGCATTTTGTTTATATGCCATGTTATAAAAACTGGAGATATGCAAAAGAATAAGTAATGTAATTGAATCATTATTCCATACTAACTCAGATTATTATAAAACATACTGGATTTAAATGTAAAGTTTGAAATGATAAAATTCCTAATAAATTAAGAAAAATCCATAATACCATTGTTGAAAAAATTGTTATGACAACAAAACTTGGAGCAAAACAACCCACATATCAAAGTAGTGAAATATTTCTTCATAACAAAAGGACAGTCAAAAGGTGTGATGCCAGTCCTGTGTATGAGAGAAAGAATTTGGTGACTATATTACTTCTAAAGGTTTAATAGCAAAGATAAGAGTTGAGGAGATGGTTTTGTGAGTAAAATACTTTGCAGGCATATCTAAATATCCAAACCTGATTTCAGCCACCCACAGAAAATGCTGGATATGGAATCATGTGCTTGCAATTTCAGCAGTGGGGGAGAGGAGCAATGTGGGTTCCCAGAGGTCACTGGACTACTTAGCAAGCTTCAGATCCCTTTGAAATACTTTGTTTCAAAATCGAAGTGGACTGTGCCTGAGCAATATATTGTGAGACAGATGTCTGGCCTTCAAATATAGCCATGTACACATATACACCCATTCGCGGATGAACCGGTACATATGTTAGCACATTATGCACACAGAAAGAAATTTCCAACTTAAACAAAGACACAAGCCACTCATGATCAGCAAAACAGAACAAAGCACAGATTCTAAGCAATCTGAAAAAGAGGACATTGAAGTCACTACAAGTATAGACAAAGATACTTGATATCACTATTAGAGATATACAAATTAAAAATATGAGACTATCACATCAAATTTGCTAACATGGCAACTAGTAAAAAGCCAAAAGATGGGAATTAAGGTGTTCTGATCTCTGTATACAGCTGGTATTTCTGCTAATCAACACAGCAAACAGATCATAAGGCCTTAAGCCTATGTAAAGGAGTATAAGCAAATAAGGAATGCTAAGAGAATACATAGCATTTCTCAGAAAAGTGCATACCACTTGATTACCTAATACCAAATGATTATCTCTGAAAATGTACATAAAAGTAAGTTTATACAGACTGAGTAGGCTGAATTTATGTATTAAAAGTGTGTAAGTATATACATTTCCCATGTAGCAACAATAATATAAAAAGAGCAAAGAAAGGTATTTGGAAGTATTTGGAGGGAGTAAAGGGAGGGGAGATGACAAAATTATAACATAATCTTAATATAAAAGAAATAATCACAATATATTTGATGAAAAAAGAAGTATCATCTGGTCTTGTAACCATACCTCTTGTTATATATCTACAGCAATAAAACACATGATCTCAAAAGATATTGATTAAACTAGATGTCCATCAATGGATAAATGGATAAGTTAAAATGTGGTATGCAAACACAATGGGATAGAACATGGATTGAGAATGGGAATAGTTAGACCAGAGAATCCCTGTCTCAAAAAACAAACAAACATTGCATAACTGGTTTATAGTCCCTCTTCTATGCCATTAGGTCCCTAGCATGGTTCACATTACAACTCAAAGTTTCTGTTTTTAATAAGCCAGTATATAGTTCATTTCTTTGGCTAATTGTATCAGTTTGAAACAAATTAAGGATATCTGGAAAAAGGAACCTCAACTGAGAAAAAGCTTTCATCAAATTTACTTGTAGGCAAACATGTGGTTCATTTTCATGGTTAATGATCGAGCAGGGAAAGGCCAATACACTTTGCTTGATGCTACCCCCGAGTACCAGTTCCTGGGTTATAAAGCACACATGGCACACCATAGGGAGCATGCCAGTAAGTAGCACCCTTCTTTGGTCTCTGCATTAGCTCCTGCCTTCAGGGTCCTGCCCTACTTGAGTAATTGCCTCAGTTTACCTCTGTGCTGGATATGTGACTGGAATGTATCAGCTCTTTCCTCTCCAGGTTATATTTTGTCATGGTGTCTTTATCACAGCAATAAAATTCTAAGTAAACCACCTAAAGAGTAACATATATCTCCTCCTCTCTGTGTAGCCCTGGATGTCCTGGAACTCACTCTGTAGACCAGCTGGCCACAAAATCAGAAATCTGCCTTCCTCTGCCTCCCAAGTGCTGGGATTAATGGTGTGCACCACCACTGCCTGGCTTTAGTTTTTTAATGTATGACTGATATTTGGTGAATGTAAAGGGTACAAGGACCTTGTGCATACATGTAAGCACCAAGAAAACCAAGAAAGTTAAACAAATATGCTTTTCTTTTTCTTTTTTCTTTTTGGCTTTTTTCTTCCTTTATTTGAAATAACTTTGTTCACTAGTTATTGTATTTGATATTTGGACTATGAATACATTCCTGGGTTCTTTTTTTAACTTCTATTTTTTTATTGAAAAGGGAAGTAAAAACACTATGATAAAATTAAAGATTTTCATGGAAAATAGTTTAGATAAACATGTTAAAATTGACAATTTTCATGGGAAATTAAATAGTAAAGTGGTAGACATGTAAAACACTGCTAAATTAATTGAAATATAAAATAGAAATATTTTATGATAGAATTGAAGATTAACATGGAAAATATTTCTGATAAAATTGAAGAAAAACATGTTAGAATTGAAGATTATCATGGAAAGTTTTATAAAGATATAATAAATGTAGGCATAAATGTATTCCTACTAAAAATGTTAAGTTGATTGAATGTGGAATTATATACGTTTTCTGATAAACTTGAAGATTAACATGGAAAATATTTCTGAAAAAATTGAAGAAATACAGAGAAAACATGTTAAAATTAAAGATTATCATGGAAATTATATATATAAAATGATAGACATAAAGATAATTCAAAATTGATTGAAGGTGGAATTATAAATATTTTCAGATAAAATTAAAGATTTACATGGAAAATATTTCTGGTAAAATTCAAGAAATATATAGACAAACATGTTAAAATTGACTATTTCATGGAAAATTTTACATATAAAATGGTAGATATAAAAACTTTCTAAATTAGTTGAAGGTGGAATTAGAAACATTTGTGATAAAATCAAAGATTTACATTGAAAACATTTTTGATAAAATAGAGGAAATATGTAGAAAGACATTAAAATTGAAGATTATCATGAAAAATAATGCGGATAAAATGGTAGACAAAAACATTACTAAATTAATTAAAATGGGAATTACAAACATTTTCTGATAAAATTGAAGATTTACGTGAGAAATATTTTGTTAGTCTGTGTCTTTTTATTGGGGAGTGGAGTCCATTGTTGTTGAGAGATATTAACGAATAGTGATTGTTGCTTCCTGTCATTTTTGATGTTATTTTTATGTTTGTGTGGCTATCTTCTTTTGGGTTTGTTAGAAGAAGATTACTTTCTTGCTTTTTCTAGGCTATAGTTTCCCTCCTTGTGTTGGCATTTTCCATCAATTATCCTTTGTAGGACTGGATTTGTGGACAGATATTGTGTAAATTTGGTTTTATCATGGAATATCTTGGTTTCTCCATCTATGATGATTGAGAGTTTTCCTGGGTATAGTAGTCTTGGCTGACATTTGTGGTCTCTTAGAGTCTGTGTGAGGTCCGCCCAGGATCTTCTAGCTTTCATCATTTCTGGTGAGAAGTCTGGTGTAATTCTGAAAGGTCTGTCTTTATAAGTTACTTGCCCTTTTCCCCTTACTGCTTTTAATATTCTTTCTTTGTTTAGTGAGTTTGGTGTTTTGATTATTGTGTGCCAGAAGGACTTTCTGTTCTGGTCCAGGCTGTTTTGAGTTCTGAATGCTTCTTGTATGTTCATGGGCATCTCTTTCTCTAGGTTAGAGAAGTTTTCTTCCACAATTTTGTTGAAGATATTTACTGGGCCTTTAAGAGATGTAAATTCTTGTGCTTGTCTATACCTATAATCCTTCAGTTTGATCTTCTCATTGTGTCCTGGAGTTCCTGGATATTTTGGGTTACCAGTTTTATGCATTTTGCATTTTCTTTGACTGTTGAGTCAATGTTTTCTATGGTATCTTTAGCACCTGAGGTTCTTTCTGCTATTTCTTGTATTCTGTTGTTGATGCTTGCATTTATGACTCCTAATTTATTTCCAAGGATTTCTATCTCCAGAGATGTCTCACTTTGTGATTTCTTTACTTTAAAAGTGTCTTCTTCCACTTTTATATCCTAGATGGTTTTGTTCAGTCCCTTTAATTGATTGTTTGTGTTTTCCTGTAATTCTTTAGTGATTTTTGTGTTTCTTCTTTAAGGGATTCTGCCTGTTGATCCATGATCTCCTGTATTTCTTTAAGGGATTTTTGTGTTTCCTCTTTCAGAGCTTTTACCTGTTGACCGATGTTCTCCTGTATTTCTTTAAGGGAGTTATTTAAGTTTTTCTTTAAGCCCTCTATCAGCATCATGAGATATGATTTTGAATCCAACTCTTGCTTTTCCAGTGTGTTGGAGTATCCGGGACTTGCTGTGATGGGAGAACTGGATTCTGATGTTGCCATGTGGCCTTGCTTTCTGTTGGTAGGCTTCTTGTGCTTGCCTTTTGCTATCTGGTGCTAGTTGGTATTGTTGTCTCTGGCTCCTGTGGGTTTGTTTGTTCCTCCTTTGGGTCTGTAAGCCTGTGTCCTCACTTCTCTGAGCTCAAACGTGAAAGCACTGCTGGGAAATCTCTCTCTCCTGGTGGGCTATGCAAAGAAGGCCGTGGAGTTTCCAGGTTCCCTGGTGCAAATGGCAGCAGGAAGACTTCTGTCCCAGCTGCTCCACTTCATTCCTGGGTTCCTATTGTCGTTTGGTGTATCACTTTTACATTATATAAATATTTAAGTTTTCTGTGATTTATAATTTTCTAACTTTTATGTTATTAAAAAAAACAACATGCTTTTCTTTTCAAAGGAAGATGGATTCTTGTTTTTCACCAGAATGCTGGGGATCGATGTTGTTTATTGCCTGGTATCTTTTGCTATCTATAGAGCAGGCTTCACCCAAATCCTCCTGAGTATTATCTTTGTTTATCCTCGATTACCCCTGCCAACACCCCAAATTTTGAACATCAATTCTTAGTTAATAAAACTCTTCCTTAGGAGAGTTGTTACTTGTATGTTACCATAGCCTATGTATCATCTGTGTTATCTTAGGATCACGTCCATTCTGACTCCTATAGGCTATGTTTACCCTAGTTATTCTCCCTAGACCTGTATATTGATCATTATTTCTGAGTCAGCATTAACGAATATCATGTAAGAGGCCATATGTACTTTCTAAGCTTCCTTTATAAAATAATGTCTTAAGCATTGCTGTATACACGGGAGTGAGTTAGTTAATAAAGATTTCCACCCGTCTCAAATTATGTTGTGCTAAAATATGACTAAAATAAGCTGCTTGGTGTCAGACTCTAGAACTGTGAACCAACACCAGCTCACTAAGTCATGCTGAGCCAGACTTCCTTCTTGTCTCTTGCATATTATTTCTCTGCTATCTGCAAGCATTTACAGAGGCCTTTACAAGTCAAGAGAGTATACCTTAATTTTCTCAACACAAACATAATATATGTGAGATAAATGACATGTTTACCAACTTTATATTTTTAATCATTTCACAACAGACATCAGGTCCAGCATTCTAAATGTATACATTTTTATTTGTAAATTATACTTTAATAAAGTATTTTTTAAAAGGAAATAACTTTCATTTTAGTTTCTCAGGATGAAGCTTGTCTGACATACATCAAAACACCACAAATTCAACTCTTGTTTTTCTGGTGTGTTCAGGTATCCAGGACTTACTATTGTTGGAGAATTGGGTTCAGATGCTGCCATAATGCCTTGGTTTCTGTTAGTAACGTTCCTACACTTGCCTTTAGCCATCTAGTTCTCATTCGTGTTAGATGTTCTTATTGTCACTGGCTGGTGCTTCAACCTACTGTGGACCTTTAGGGCTATTTCTGTGACACTGGATGACTGGGTTTCCTCTGGCACGGATTACTGATATGCTGCCTTCCTCTTTTGTGCCTTTGGAGCCCTGCTCAGTCTTGACTCAAGAAATAATATACTTGGGTTGTCAAGGTGAACCAGGTGTTGTCAGACTGCTCTGTTATGGAGCAAAGATGGTGTGTGTGTAGGGGGGTCACTCTCTCTGTTGATTCTCACGTAGGACACAGGCCCCATGACTGACTGGCTTGCAGATAAACCGCCTATGTTCTTAGGTCCTGGGTGCAGGCAGACCCCTGGAGATTTGCACCCCCAGAGATCTTAAGCTCAGGATAATACAGTACCTAGTGATGTTTTTCCGTCCTGGCAGGCCACGAAGATGGCAATGGGGAGTTGCTCCTTCTGCTGCTCTCCAGGCAGGACACAGGCCTCACGACCTACCAGCTGGGAGATGAACCACCTGTGTGCTCAGGTCCTGAACTCTGGCCGTGCAGGTAGAACTCTGGCAGTTTGCACCCTCAGAGATCTAAAGGTCAGGGTGATACAGTACCTAGTGAAGCTCTTCTTCTCCAGCAGGCAGCGAATATGGCCGCGGGGATTCTCTCCCTCTGCTGCTCTTTAGGCAGGACACAGGCCCCATGCCCAGCGGACTGGCAGACGAACCACCTATGTGCTCAGTTCTTAGGTGCAGGCAGTCCCAGAGATCTAAAGCTCGTGGTGGTATAGTACCTAGTGATGCTCTTCTGCTCCAGCAGGCAGTTCAAGCTCATTTTAAGGTGATTTTAAAGTCACCTATAACTAGACTTTCAGAGGATTGAACTCCTCTGTCCTCCTTGAACATTGCACTAATATGCATATTCATACACCAAGATACAGACAGATTCTAACAACTAAAAATCATAAAAGTAAATCTTATAACATGATTTCATGAAAATTACCTATGATTTATTAAAAAAAGCCAAAATTATTATTCTTGGAATGGCAAACTGTCTAGGACCATTGAATACTATGCAGTCTTGAATTTTTTGAGGCTCATATAACAGTCACCCCACAGTTAGTAGCCCTGTCCTCCTGACACAAGGCAAAGAAACAATATGAAGACTGTCAAAAACCCAAGAGCAGAACTTTTAAAATAATCTGTTTCTGTTTTCCTTAGTGGAGATCTTAATTGTTTGCTGCCTTTCTAAATGAGTCAACTTTCAAGAAAACAGCAGATGGTGAGAAAGGAAAAGGCCATGGCCAAATTAGCGAGATCATCTTCGCAGCTTGTTACTGAGTCTGTTGTTCTCAAATGCTTGCTCTCTGACAGCTACGTTAATGAACCTCCGAGTACAGGAGAGCAGAAGGCTTACTTCTATTAAAGAACAAAAAATAAACAAATGTCAATAAGTGGCAAAAAACAATCATATCATTTCTTATCTTTGAAAAATTGATAAGTTTTAAGATTAATTAATCTATTTTGAATGCTAGCCATTAGCAGATGTACAAAGACTAGAATGCCCCTGCCCAGTCCCCAGTGCAAGATAAAATAGCTCTGAAAATACAAAATAAATTTGAGGAAAGTGTTAACCAATTAAAATGTTCAAGTCTGAAGACTTACTGTAATAAATAAACACAAACACATATAGTTTGGAATAGATGGTGCTTTATTCTGAAATTGCTTTGTGATAGCACCATCTTGTGGTCAGTCTTAAAACAGTTCATTTTTCTAAACAAACCAGGGCTAAACTGAGCTACAATAAAGCTTCTTCTGCACATGCCAGTACACATTAAGTCTTGTGTATTATTGATCTTTTAATTAGATCAATTCTGAAAAATTATCTCTACTATTAAAAATTTCCCAAAATTATTAGGGATTGGTGGTGCTACCTTTTATCCCTGTATAACAGAGACATGACAAGAGGCTCATAGAGGCACTTAAGAACATGTGTCTTAAACAGAAGCAATTTAAATCTTTTAATTTTATAAGTCATTTTAACTGCTTTCCATACTAATTATTATTTTCAGAAATACTTAATGATTTTGGAAGGCAGTTCTGTTTAAGAACAGAAATGACATTGTGTTACATGTATGAACTTATTTAAACCACAAATATATTTTCATCTAATGATGTGTTTTAAAGAATATTGGGATTAAAATACACTATTAGCAAAACTTTATAATATTTTAGTTCTAGGAGATCAATAAAAGGCCACAAACCCTTTACACTGTGATATGATAGATATAAGAGTGCAACAGGACAAAGGTCACCACAATTTCATATTTGTAGTAGAATTGCAGCATATGCTCTTGAACCTCTTGTGATCTAGTTTTGAGGGATGTTGTTGTTGTTGTTGTTGTTGCTGTTGTTGATAAGTCCCAGTCCATACTATTTTCTTTTTCTCAGATGCTGTCTGAAAATACCCAGTTCTCATATGCTACCAACACTGTAATGAATTTTGTGTTTGTTTTTGTTCATAATGTAAAATTGCTATTTATTCAAGAAGGGCCTGGGCATAAGAATCCACCTTTGGTGTCCTAAGTCCACCATCAAATAGGCCACAGGAAATAATACCAGGAAGGACTAGTCTATCCAACCTCCTTCTGCATATCTGCAAAGTAGGATGAGAATGAGACTCTGACTCTTCCATTTGGAAAGTAATAGAAGTTTCCATGGGCTTATCCTTTCTATTTGCCAACATTTAGACTTCAACCGGGAGTAATTTTTCCAAATCCCATTAGTACAGGCTTTACTGTATTCAGTTTTACTTCTTGCTCCCGGTTAACATGGAAGTGGGAAAGAACAAGGGTGTTCTCTCACTGGAAACCCAAGTTTAGGAAATATGGCTTCCTCAGATTTTCTTGCCTCTTCTGTAGTTACCATGCTGAATAGCACATGGTCTTCTGCCACATATTCAAGGAATCCTTTCTAAAGTGTATACTCTGGTGATACTTCTTCCCTGCCCAATGACATTCCTTTGAAGGAACGAGCACAAATGAGTTGCTCTACATCCACAGCCACTAGAAGTCTCCTCTGTCTTGCCTCACAGCCTGTATTCTGTCTAGACTGTTAACCAGCCTTCTCAGTGACCTGACAAAATGCCTGCCACAAGCAATGAGTAACAGGAAAGGTTTACTCCTCTTCACAGCTTCCAGGAATTTCAGTCCATCATTGTGGATAAGGTATCATTCTCTAATTAAGAAATCAGGGTTCTTATTAAAACAGTTGAATTTAGGCCTGGCAAATGTTAAAAAGTAGAGAATGTTATTAGGGAAATTTTAATGTCAGAGAACCAGGACTAAAAAACAAATAAGAAAATGGAATCAATTAAATTTCGATATAATAGATTTTACTTCATTGTAAGGCAAGTGGAACTGTGTCATGAGACAATGGCTGGGAAGGTTGAGTGGATTCAGAATCCCTGGTGATTCTCATATATGAGAATGGTAGGCAGGCATTTCCTTTACTTCCTACCCAGTTCCTGTTCTATAGCATGTGACCAGGACATCCCACATGAGGATTGAGAGGACTAGTCAAGTAGCACAGATGAAAGGATACCTATCGTATGGCTGAGGGAGCATCACCCATTTTAGCAGATATTGGATATGGGATCACAAATTTAATGCTAGTGGGAAATGGAATGGCTGCCAAGATGCATGGTTATTATTTGAGAGATGTTTTAGATCTTGTCTTGGAAGAGCATATTGGAACTGTCCTACTGTCTTATTTATCCAGTCATAAAATGAACATCTTCCTCTTCATATGCCCAGGCCCAGATGGGCAGTTCTATCACATGCCTAAAAACAATGAGAGCAAGGATACATAACTGAAATCTTCTACACTATGAACTAAAGTAACCTTGCATCTTTTTAAGTATCTCAGGCTTTATAGACAGATGTTTCAGAAGGACAGAACAACAAACACACCAATAACCATATTATGTGTGGTGGTCCATGTGTGTTCTGTCAAAACCCATGATAGCAATGTGGTACAGATTCTAACAGTGCATAAATCAATCATCTTCATTTTTAGCTTATAGCCTTCTTAATTTGCAGAAATTCCATTGAAGTATTGCAGTTTATGAATTACTCAACACCAACTAAAACCTTCTGTTCTTAAAAAGTGGTTACAGTTAATTTTTGCCATATTACTAAATATTCCTCATGGGAATGGTGTCAATATTTGGGAAAATTTAAATAAATACACCCATTTTGACTATCAGTAAAGAAGTTTGAAGTTTTATCGTGTTCTCTTAATGATCTTATAGAATAATGTTTGTGATACTAAATTTAAATCTAAATTTAAGACACTATATAAAATGTTTTAATAATAAAATTGGTTATATATATGTAGAAAGTCATAACAAAGGTAACTGTCATAAATATTATACATTTGGTTCAGTTTTTGAGGCTTAAGTTTCATTTGTTCAATGTAATGTCCTTGGAATAGTTCAGGGTTGACTCAGATTATAAGAAAAATGTGGATGGGAGGACAGGGGAAGAGAAGGGGGCTTACGGGACTTTGGGGGAGTGGGGGGGGCTAGAAAAGGGGAAATCATTTGAAATGTAAATAAATTATATCGAATAAAAAAAAAGAAAAATGTGGGTACCCAAGGGCAAATAAGGAGGTAATTCAGGGCAATGGAACATAGTTTGTATTAGCATACAAAGAGTATACAAGCTTAGTTCAGCAGAACTTATGTGTCTATGAATTTTCTCTATTTGAGCAAGTTGCCACAAAGACAATCATTAGAGTGGGAGGATCATTAGAATGGAAGAATATGATGAAGGTAAAAAAAAATTCCCCAAAACTTAAGCGCAACCAATTTACTTAATAACACCACCACCACCACCACATGCCATCCTCTCAATCAACAACAGACAGTTGTAAGATTCCCAATGCACTCCTCCACTGCTGGTGGGGTTGCAAATTGGTACAACCACTCTGGAAAGCAATCTGGCGGTTCCTCCGAAAACTGGGCACCTCACTTCCAGAAGACCCTGCTATACCACTCCTGGGCATATACCCAGAGGATTCCCCACCATGTAATAAGGATACATGCTCTACTATGTTCATAGCAGCCCTATTTATAATTGCCAGATGCTGGAAAGAACCCAGGTATCCCTCAACAGAAGAGTGGATGCAAAAAATGTGGAATATCTACACAATGGAGTACTATTCAGCCATTAGAAACAATGAATTCATGAAATTCTTAGGCAAATGGATGGAGCTAGAGAACATCATACTAAGTGAGGTAACCCAGACTCAAAAGGTGAATCATGGTATGCACTCACTAATAAGTGGATATTAACCTAGAAAACTGGAATACCCAAAACATAATCCACACATCAAATGAGATACAAGAAGAAAGGAGGAGTGGCCCCTGGTTCTGGAAAGACTCAGTGAAGCAGTATTCGACAAAACCAGAACGGGGAAGTGGGAAGGGGTGGGTGGGAGGACAGGGGAAGAGAAGGGGGCTTATGGGACTTTCGGGGGGTGGGGGGCTAGAAAAGGGGAAATCATTTGAAATGTAAATAAATTATATCGAATAAAAAAAATTAAAAAAAAAGATTCCCAATGCAGGAACAAAGGTAACATGATAAAACTAAGAAGCCACGTTACCTTAAAAAATTACCAACATCATAATAATGGCTCTCCATGAAATGGACACATGAGAGTTATAGACAATTTACTCAAAGTAATGATTATAAGTATGTACAAGAAATAATTTTATTCCAGGCAAACAAAAAAATGAATGAATGAAAGTAACCTTTATATAGGATATAAAATGTAATTCAATAAATAAACAGAAATAAAACAGAAAAGCCAAAGTGATATACTGCAAGAAATAAAATTTTCAATGCATGATATTAAAATTTTCAGTGAAAATTCTGATTATAATTTTCTATTATAATGCATTATATAGAAAATAAAATATCCTGATTTGAAGATAAGGTAGAAAAATCAGACTCTTCATTCAAGTTCAACAAGTTAAAGTAAAGGACACATATGACCATATCATTGAAAAGCCTCAGGTCATCATAAAAAGACAAATATACGTTATGGTTATGTGGCTTAGCCATCAGAGTGACTATGCTCTCATAGAATGAGATTGTCCTCATAGAATGTTTCTAATGTTATCATTTTGTGGAATAGTTTGGGGAGTATTGGTATTAGTTCATCTAGTGGTATCTGTCTAGACAATCATCCATTTCATTTAGTTTTTCAATTTTGTGGAATACAGGCATTTGAAGTAAGATCTAATTATTCTTCAAATTTCTTCAGTATCTGTTATGATTCCATTTCACTTATGATTATGTTAATTTAAAGACTGTCTCTGTTCTTTAGTAACTTTGGCTAAGAGTTTGTCCATCTTACTGATTTTCCCAAAGACCCACCTCTTGGTTTTGTTGATACTTTGAATTGTTCTCTTTTTTCTAATTGATTTACTTTACCCTTGAGTTTGATTATTTACTGCCATATACTCTTTTTTATGTGTGCTTGTTTCTTTTTCTCTAGAGCTTTTGGGTATTAAATAGCTACTATGAATAATTTCCAGTTTCTTTATAAAGGCACTTAGTAGTATGAACTTTCCTGCTAGCACTGGTTTCATTGTGTCCCATCAGTTTTGGCATGTTGTTCCTTAATTTTCATTGAATTCTAGAAATTCTTTAAATTCTTTCTTTGCTTCTTCCCAACCCAGTGATTATTGATTAGGCAGTTATTCATTTTTCATGAGTTTGTAGACTTTCTGTTTCTGTTGTAGAAATCTAACTTTAATCTATAGTGGGCTGATAAGATACAAGGAGTTATTTAAGTTTTCTTATATCTCTTGAGGTTTGCTTTATAACCAACAATATAATCAATTTTGGGGAAGGTTCTATGAAGTGCTGAGAAGAAGAGATACTCCTTTGTGTTTGGGTGAAATGTTCTTTAGATACCTGTGAGGTCCATTTGTTTCAAAGTATCTGTTAGTTTCATTATTACTCTGTTTAGTTTATGTACGGATGACCTGTCCATTGGTGTGACTGGGGTATTGAAATCTGCCATGGTTAGTGTGTGAGGTTCAGTGAGTGATTTAAGCTTTAGTAATATTTCTTTTTGTCAATGTGGGTGTCTTTGCATTAGGGTAGAGATATTCAGAATCGAGATATCCTCTAGGTGGATCTTCCCTTTGATTAGTATAAAGTGTCCTTCCCTATCTTTTTTGATTACTTTTAGTTGAATGTCTATTTTAGTAGATATTTATAATGCCTACTTTAGTTTTCTTCTTGAGTCTTTTTACTTGGAAAACTTTTACCAGCCCTTTATTCTAAGATAATGTTTATCTTTCTTGCTGAGGTATGTTTCTTTCCATTTTTTTAATTGAAAATGGAAATAAAAGCACTTTATGACAAAATTAAAGATTTACATGGAAAATATTTCAGATAAACACATTAAAATTGACTATTTTCATGGAAAATTAAAGAGTAAAGTGGTAGACACATAAAACATTGCTAAATTAATTGAAATATGGTATAGAAACCTTTTATGATAGAATTGAAGATTTATGTGGAAAATATTTGTGATAAAATTGTAGAAAAATGTAGAAAAACATGTTAGAATCAAAGATTATTATAGAAAATATTATATAGCTATAATAATGGTAGGCATAAAAGTATTCCTAAGTTGATTGAAAGTAGAATTATAAACATTTTCTGATAAACTTGAAGATTTACATGGAAAATATTTCTGATAAAATTGAAGAACTATATAGAGAAGCATGTTAAAATTAAAGATTATCTTGGAAATTATATATATATATATATAAAATGATAGGAAAAAGATAATTCTAAGTTGATTGAAAGTGGAATTATAAACATTTTAAGATATAATTGAAGATTTACATGGAAAGTATTGCTGGTAAAACTCAAGAAATATATAGACAAACATTAAAATTGACTATTTCATGGAAAAATTTACATATAAAATGGTAGATATAAAAACTCTTTCTAAATTAGTTGAAGGTGGAATTAGAAACATTTGTGATAAAATCCATGATTTACATTGAAAACATTAAAAATAGAGGAAATATGTAGAAAGACATATTAAAATTGAAGATTATCATGAAAAATGATGCAGATAAAATGGTAGACATAAAAAATTACCAAAATAATTAAAATGGGAATTACAAACATTTTCTGATAAAATTGAAGATTTACATGAGAAATATTTCATTAGTCTTTTTATTGGGGAGTTGAGTCCATTGTTGTTAAGAGATATTCGGGAAAAGTGATTGTTGCTTCCTGTTATTTTTGATGTTATTTTTATGTTTGTGTGGGTATCTTCTTTTGGGTTTGTTGGAAGAAGATTACTTTCTTGCTTTCTCTAGGGTGTAGTTTCCCTCCATGTATTGGCATTTTCCATCAATTTTTCTTTGTAGGGCTGGATTTTTTGGACAGATATTGTATAAATTTGGTTTTATCATGGATTATTTTGGTTTCTCCATCTGTGATAATTGAGAGTTTTCTGGGTATAGTAGCCTAGGCTGGCATTTGTGTTCTCTTAGAGTCTGCATGAGATCTGCCCAGGATCTTCTAGATTTCATCGTCGCTGTTAAGAAGTTGGGTGCAATTCTGATAGTTCTGCCTTTATAAGTTACTTGCCCTTTTTCCCTTACTGTTTTTAATATTCTTTCTTTGTTTAGTGAATATGGTGTTTTGATTATTATGTGCCAGGAGGACTTTCTGTTCTGTTCTAGCCTGTTTGGAGTTCTGAAGGTTTCTTGTATGTTCATGGGCATCTCTTTCTCTAGGTTAGGGAAGTTTTCTTCAACAATTTTGTTGGTGATGTTTACTGAGCCTTTAGCTGTAAATCCTTGCTCTCGATGTAAATCCTTCCTCTATTCTATACCTATAATCCTTAGGTTTGGTCTTCTCATTGTGTCTTGGAGTTCCTGGATGGTTAGGGTTACCAGCTTTATGCATTTTGCATTTTCTTTGACTGTTGAGTCAATGTTTCCTAGGGTATCTTCAGCACCTGAGGTTCTTTCTTCTCTTGCATTCTGTTGTTGATGCTTGCATCTATGACTCCTGAATTCTTTCCAAGGTTTTCTATATTCAGAGATGTCTCACTTTGTGATTTCTTTATTGTTTCTACTTCCACTTTTAGATCCTGGATAGTGTTGTTCAGTCCCTTCACTTGATTGTGTTTTCCTGTAATTCTTTAAGGGATTTTTGTGTTTCCTCTTTCAGGGCTTTAACCTGTCGACCAATGTTCTCCTGTATTCCTTTAAGGGAGTTATTTAAGTCTTTTTGAAGTCCTCTATCAGCATCATGAGATACAATTTTAAATCCAACTTTTGCTTTTCCAGTGTGTTGGGGTGTCTGGGACTTGCTACGGTGAGAGAACTGGGTTCTGATGGTGCCATGTGGCCTTGGTTTCTGTTGGTAGGGTTCTTGTGCTTGCCTTTTGCCATCTGGTTGTCTCTGGTACTAGTTGGTATTCTTGTCTCTGGCTGGAGTTTGTTCCTCCTGTGGGCCTGTAAGCTTGTGTCCTTACTCCTCTGAGCTCAGAAGTAAAAGCACTACTAGGATATCTCTCTCTCCTAGTGGATTATGCACAGAAGTCTGTGGAGTTTCCTGGCTCCCTGGTGCAAATGGTGGCAGGAAGACTTCCCTCCCAGTTGCTCCACTGATCTTATACCCTGTGTGTTCCTAGCTGACCCCCCCAGAGAGAAGGTGGAAATCTCACCTCTGTGCTCAGAAGTGAAAGTGCTGCTGGGAGATCACTCTTTCCTGTTGTGCTATGGAGACTCCACAGAAGGATGTGGAGTCTCCCGGCTCCCTGGTGCAAATGGGGGCAGGAAGACTCGAGGTGTGTTTCTTGCATGAAGCAGAATGATGGTTCTTTGTTTCTAATCCATTCTATTACAGCTTGTCTTTTTATTGGGGAACTAAGTCCACCGATGTTGAGAGAAATTAATGACATGACCAATGATTCTTATATCCTATTATTTTGATGTTGGTGTTGTTAGCATGTGTGTGTGTGTTTGTGCATGCATCCCTTTTTTATTTTATTTTATTTTGGTCTGATATATTTCCTGTGATTTCTTGGGTGTAATTAACCTCCTCCTGTTGGAGCCTTCCTTCTAGAATTTCCTTATTGCTGGATTTGTGGGTGGATATTGTTTAAATTTGGTTCTTTCTTGCAATATCTTGTTTTCTTCATCTATGGTGATTGAAAGTTTGTTGGGGTATAGGAGTCTATGTTGGTATCAAGATGTTTGCCCTGTACATTCTTGCTTTTAGTCTTTGTTGAGAACATAGATATAATTCTGGTAGTTCTGCCTTTGTATGTTACTTGGCCTTTTTCCTTTGCAGGTTTTAGCATTCTTTCTTTGTTTTGTAGAATTAGGTTCTGATTATTATGTGGTAGGAGAATTTTTTTTTTTTTGGTCCAATCTAATTGGTGTTCTGTAAGCTTCTTTTATGTTTATAGGCATCTGTTTCTTTAAGTTGGGTAAATTTTCTTATCTTATTTTGTTGAAAATATTTCTTGGTATTGGGACTGTTAGCTTTCTTCTATTCCTATTATTAGATTAGGATTTTTCATAGTGTCCCAGATTTCCTGGATGGGTTTTGTCAGGAATTTTTTAGATTTTACATATTCTTTCATTTTAGCATGTATCAGTTTCTTCTATAGTATTTTTTACACCTGAAATTTTTCTCTTCCATCTCTTATATTCTGCTAGTGATGCTAAAGTCTGTTTTTCCAGTTCTCTCTCCTAGGTTTTCTGTCTCCAATGTTAATGTTTTCTTTATTGCTTCTATTTATATTTTCAGGTCTTGAACTGTTTTATTTATTTTCTTTACCTGTTTAATTGCAGTTTTCTGTATTTCTTTAAGGGATTTATCATTCTTTATGAGATTTGATTTAAGATCATCTTTCTTGTCCTTTGTCTGTGTTAGGATATTATAGTCTTGCTGTAGTAGGATAACTGGGTTCTGAAGGTGCAATCTTGTGGAGTTTCTTGGTGATTGTGTTCTTGTAATGGCCTTTAGCCATTTGGCTGTCCCTGAATGTTCTTGGTTTAGTAGTTCTCTTGGAAGGTGGGCCTAACAAAGGTGTTTTGGGTTTAGTAGACTTCAGGACAGCCTTGCATTGGACAATAGCATTCAGAAGCAGTGTACTCAGAGTATCTGGGAAATCAACTATAAGGGGATTGGGTTGGGAGGGGATCAAACCTTGATTTTCCTGGTACAACCCGTTTGGGAAGTACCAGTGCCTCATTAGCACAGCAATGACCCTCAGAGGGACTTCACACAGATTGTGGCAGCTAGGTATAACCCAGTGAATTTGGCCAGTAGAGGAGACTGTATATTAAGGAAAAGATTTAGCCTGGCGATTCTTAGTGCAAAAGACCTGGTAAATGAAAATAGAGAGCTGGTTGGAAAATGGAGTTTGGGTGGGGTTGTGGGTACAGCAAGCAGCTTGGGGCCCATAATGTCACTTCTAAGTGCCTTTGCTAGTACCTAAGTCTGAATTTAAGAACCATAAAGATAATTTAATGTGACTATCAGAATTGATGCTTTTAACAGATAGGTTAAGCATTTGTAAAAACAATTATGATTTTTTTATATGTGGGAGAATTCTTATGACAGCACAGTAAGATATGTAGTATTAGATTATTTCAACTAATTTTCTTTCCTCTAATAGTATTGTTAATATCTCTTTTATGGAGGGGGATCAAGAATTTCAGTGGGGAAACAGACTTTGGTTGTCTTCCTCAGTTAAAGGAAAGTAAAAATCATCAATCCAGACTTTGTAGTTTTCATAATTTCACATTTTCACTTTAAACAATATTTAATTCAGTGTAGCAGTAGTTAAAAGTTTTGGAAAAAATGAATATTTGTGATAAATATAGAATAAATGATAAATAAATGAAATGACTTAAAGATTTTTTGTGAAGATGTTGGAAATGAACAGAAGCTGTATGTGGGACATGAGTGAAATTAAGTTTGTTTGGTTAATCTAATAATAATTAAAACAAAATGTGTCATCAACTTCAGAAATAGAAAGCTTCCAGAGTTTCTTGAAATGTGTGGTTTGAAGAAACAATGAAAGGATGTTAGACATAAGAGACATTGCACTAAATAGATTAGTTTGTAGGAAATGATTAGCCTGAGGGAAAAGAGTGAGAATATTTGAGAGCATAGAGGCATTTTGGATTGCTATGATGGGAGCCATATAACTTTTTGTGGCAGCTTTTTGGCTGATCATCTACATGATTTATGTGTATTCTATTTTAGTAGATGTTCAGATGCATTGAAATAGTTGGTGGAGAGGATTTCTCTTATATGGAGCATAAGATTTCAAGTGTGTAGCTTATATCATTTTATTATTCTTGCTGCCAGATTCACTTTATTCCTGCATAAAATTGTGACACCTTGGGTTAATGGGCTACCTTTTCCTTTGTAAATATCTCTAGCACTTTCCTCTGATAGGCAATTCTGATTATTACTTATGAGGGCCATCAAGCTGTAGATGCATTTAGGTGCATCAAATTTAAAATACTCATTGGCTTACAATTCATAATATGTCCAGAGAGCTTAACTATTTCTCTATGCCTAATACATTTTGTCACTCTAAGTCACTTTCACAACTGAATTCAAAAAGTTGTTAGGCAGTTGCCAATATTTATTCAATTTTGCATCTATCTGCCTGCCATTTGCCAAATGATCTCTGACATTAAATCACATAAAATTGCTATAATGTGTATATGAACAGAAGAATATTTAATGTCATCTGTGACTGAAGTACAGGGTGTCCATGGTGTTGAAGCTTCTGTTACAGTTTTATAATCATTATGACTCAAATATGTAACTATGTCATATTTAGCTACCTCAGAAATCTGTGTTCTCTTGGTCTTGAAGACCAAGTGGTAAGGAGGTTAAAAACATAGGAAAGTTAGATCAGTGGTTATGCACAAATCAACAAAATTTCTGCCGTTAAGTCAATGTGTGTTTTTTTTTTGTTTGTTTGTTTTTGTTTTGTTTTTTTTTTTGTTATTTTGACATAACTATTCTCATCTGAAAAAAGGGAACTACAGTTGAGAATGTGTCTCCATCATATTGGCTAGTATTAAAATATTATTTTTCTATCAATGGTTGATGTTGGAGGGTTGATGATAGGTAGTCCCACATCTCAGCAGGTGCTGGGCTACATAAGGAAACAGACCAAAAGAATCTTGAAGAGCAACCCAATAAGCAATTTTCCTCTATGGTCTTCACTTCAGTTTCTGATTCCTCTAGGTCTCTACCATAAGACCCCACTAAGGCTTCCCTTAATAAATAACTGTAAGCCAAATAAATTCTTTTCTTTGCGCAAAATGGTTGTGATAATTTTTTTTATCACAGCAATAGAAAAGAAACTAGGACTATAAGTAAAGTCTCTTAGGCAAATTTCAGCTCTCCCTCAGAAGAAGTAAAGAGTATATGTTCATAATTCAAAGAAAAATAAGTGTAATTTCTGTTATTATTGATTTCCTAGAGGTACTGAAAGAAATTACCAGGCATTTGTTGGTTTAAAATATCTAAAATGCATCATTTGAGGCTAAAGCAAGCAAGCAAGCAAAAAACAAAAACAAAAACAAAAACAAAAAAAGCAACAAAAAAACCAAACCAAACAAAACAAAACAAAAACAAACAAACAAACAAACAAAACAACAAAAAAAACCCAAAAAACAAAACCCATGTTCTTCCTCGGGCTTTAGCAGATGATTCTTTCTAATGGCTTTTTCAATTTCTAGATGCTGTGTCTCCTGATTATATCCTTGTCCTTCTTTGCTAGTTCCACCGTCCTGATGATAGTGTCCATTCTCATGTGTCCTCTTGTTTCTAGCTACTACAAAATCATGATGACCCTTATAATTTCATTTGATTTCCCCAGATAATCCTGAATAATCTCATTATATCACTGCAATGTTATCCTGCCAAGTATAACTACTATAGTAAGGTAATGTCTGTTTCTATGTATTGGAAGATTATACTAAGGACACATGCTATAGAGCCATGGCTCCAGCTGCATATTTATCTGGCATTAATGAAGTGGGAAGCCCTTGGTCCTGTGAAGCCTTGATGTAGAGAATGCTAGGGCGGTGAGGTGGGAGTGAGTAGGTGGGTGAGGGAGCTCCCTCATATGATCAGGGGTAAGTGGGAATGGGATAGGGGTTTTGCAGAGGGGAAAGGAAGAAGAAAGTTAACATTAAAAAATGGAATGGGGATTAATTATAAAGTGGTGGGGAATCAGAGTTGAGGGGGTCCAATGGAGCAAAAAGCTGTGTCAGTCTTAGGGATCTGTACATATCCCTGGGAATGGTGCTTGTAAGTGGTATGCTGTAAGGCTGGGGATGAGACAGGAATTGTTAATGGAGGAGAGGAAATTGAAGTTTTCCTATCTGCTCCTCATTTCAGTGGGTTTCCAAGTATAGTTTGTTTGTGGTGTTGGTGACTGAGATAAATGGTCAAGGAGAAATGCTCAACTAGAAGATGTGTGGTTAATCAAATTATTCTAATGCTTACAACAAATATTTAAAAGTGAGAACAAGATTAACACCCAAGTGAACACCTCTAAAGTGTTCAATTTCAGGCACTGTATTTTATTGTCTCTGTAAGTCACAAATAACTCCAATAATTCTAAGTCTAATGATTAACTCTTTGTCTCTATATTCTCTAATTTTTGACTAGCATTTAACAAACCCATTATTTCAACCTTTAAAAATACTTTTTACTAGATTTTGAAGTTCACTTCTCTCTAAATTTCCACCCTTCTAGTTCTCTGGATTGACGAGGCAGATAAGCAGATAGAACCCATGTGTTTCTTCACCCCCCCCTGGGTATGATATTTAGCTATGCAAAAGGTAGATTGTTGAGCAAGTTTATCATTCTACATTGTCTTAACAAAGATGAATTCCAAATACCCTGCATTTAGACCCAATATCTGTGAACTGTCTTTAGAGTTGCAAGAGTGCTAGTAGTACTCAGGCATTTAAAATGCTTAGAGTGCCAGACTTAGACATTTCATAAGAGTATTCAGAGCAGGTTGGGAGGACGTGGGAACAGACAACCCTTTGGATGCATGGAATATAAAATATAAAAATTTAAATTGTGCTATTATCGCCCCTCCCTTTCAACATCTCTATTTGATTTTGAATCACTACATATAATATTCACACAGCATTGAATGCATATCTACTATACAGGAGTGGTCATCTTCATTGCCTTTTTATCCTCATTCACAAACAATTTAACTCTAGTGTATCTTAGCAACCCTGTTTTTATTCCTCTGGGATGGGACCATGCATCTATGGTTAATAATACCTACCCAACTAAGTTGAATATGTAACCTAAGTTGGAGATTATTTTTTGAAATTTTAATTTTAGCAATTCTGACTAGAGTTAGAAATCTCAAAGTAGTTTTGATTTGAATTTCCATAATTGCAAAGGATTATGTTGCATTTGTATTTCTTTTTCTGCACACTTCATAGCCAATTTTAAATATAGTTGTTTTCTTTCTAAGTGATTTTTTTAGTTCTTTGTGTAGCCTAGACACTGATTATATATATATATATATATATATATATATATATATATATATATATATATAAAACTGTCAAAGCCTCTCCTTCCCATTCTAAAGGTGCCTTTTCAGTTGATTTTCAATTACACAGGAAAAAGGAAGAAAATGAAATTAAAAGCTACTAAATATAATTAATATATAAGAACATCAGTAACCTATTTCATTAAGTGTTTTTGGGAGTGCAAATGTGTGCAGACTCTATGGAAACAAATGCATAGGTTCCTCAAAGAACTAGAAATATAATGAGCACATCACCAAACTATACCACTTCTGGGCATATTCCCAAAAGGATATCATATTCCACTTTACTTTAGCTACAGTTCTACAGAGATAGGTACTGATCCACATTCATTGCTGCTCTCCTCACAATAGCCTAAACATGGAAACAGCCTGGGTGTGCATCAATTAATGAATGTGCAACTGAAATATGGTATCAATAAATGATAGAATTGCAATTTTACATCAAAAAGACAAAATTATTAAATTAGCAGTGGGATTCTGGAAGAGTCTGAGTTCATGCAAAGAGGAGTAAATATGATCAAAATTCAATGTATGCATGCATGAAATTCTCAAAGTATAACTGAAATATTATACACATAGTTAAGCAATTAATCAAATAAATATGTGCAGGCATTCAAAACATTTGTGTTCTTAGCTTATGGTAGGTTCTCAAAGTATCACAAGAACACTTTTACTTATTAGGTAGATATTTCCTTTATAAGAGATGTTACTATTCAGGTAACTATCAAAGAAGTTTAGCTAAAACCTGGAATAAAGATATAGGAACCCAACAGGTATAAAGTATAATTTCAATAAAGATGAATGTTATGAGTAAGTCAATATTTGTTTAACTCACATGTGAAAATATATTCTGAGAGCCACTATTTGTGATACATTCACTTCCTTAGATTCTGCAATTTGCCTAGTAAAAATGCTTAAGCATATGATTATAGAATTTATAAAATTGAAATTTTTCTTATATAGCATATATAATCAGGGCAATAGAAGCCAAAGAAAGGTTAAATAGGAATATAAAAAATTAAGTATTAAAATTATTTATATATTTTTATATCGGAAGGTAATAATCAAAGAAATCTAATCTCCTGAAACTTCCCATTGAGATCAAAGTAGAAATAAACCAATACTAGAAGTCCTGTTGTAAATCAGTGGGGAAATAGAGCTTGAGATTCTCTAGCCAGACATTGAACCAAACACAGGATGAAAAGACTTTGATCATTCCAGCAGTGGATTTCCTCTGCTGTGAAAAGAATTACTTTGATGGGAATTAGGAGCCACATTAAGCATTGTAGGGGAGTACCAGGAAAGAGAAATGGGAGGGGGTGATTGGGGAGTAGGTGGAGAGAAGAGAGCTTATGGGACATATGGGGAGGGGGGAACTGGGAAAGGGAAAGCATTTGGAATGTAAGCAAAGAATATAGAATAAAAGAATAATTAGTTGTGATATTACAAACAATGATACAACAAATATTCTTGTACAGATCAATAAAATTTTCTGTAATGCTAGATATTTATTAGTATATCTCTATGCGGTAGAATATACTCCAATCACAACCAATTTATATCTACTGTGCAAGAGGCTATTGAACTATAGCTTAAAAATATTTAATATTTGTAAGTTAAAACTTGTCAGCTTGGATGACAATGCCATTTTATTGTTTGAATCTTGATTTTATTGTGAGTAAGCATATTGTTCAATAGATTTAATAGCAGTTCATATCTATTTACATATTTTTGCAGTAAGTATTGAGTTCTTCCCTTTTTATTCTTCCCTTTTCTTAATGTGTTCTGGATAATCTAAAGATGCATTCTGTGTTCATTGGATAAGGAAAGCAATATTTCTAGTTTTTTGGTTTTGTTTATTTTTAAATTTGTATATACATATATACAAATAAGCTGCACATATCTATTTCATATGCAAATTTACATATATAATATAAAATATATAAATATATAATATAAATATAATAAATTCAATATTTAATATATAATATATAATGTATAATGTATAATATATAATAATATATAATACAGTATAATAAAAATATAAAATGTATATACAGTATATATACATTTGTATATGGGATATATGTAGTATATGTGTATGTATTTGCTGTATATGTTTATACATTATATATACATATATATAATTATTCAAAAATGATTTGCATTTGAAAGAAAGAGTAGAGGGGAGAGTCTATACTGTAGAAAGAAAAATCTTAAAATTATATAATTATACCATAATTTCAAATCATGAAAGAAGCATTCAATTAATATTATCACAACCAACATTATTAATTCTAACATACTTAGTGCTTTTTAAAATCCTATGCCCTGAATTGTGCATTTCACACCTATTTTCTGCTTTTGTTCTTCTCCCTGGTTGGATTATGAGCAAGATAGAGTCGATGATTCATTGATCAGTCAAGTTAAGCTCTGACAAGACTCAGCAGAACAGGTTGGGGCTAGTTAGTCTCTTCTTCAGTTTTTGTTCAGAACAGTTTATTTTCTTATATGCACAAATCATAGAAGACTTTTTCTAAGAGAAAACTGTTCAAATCTATTTGAATCCCCGGAAACTGACCTCTGGGAACCATGTCAGCTTCTTAATGACTGAATCCTAGTAGTTTAAAAAAAACAAACAAACAAGTTTTACTTCTTTTTATTTCAGCACAATATAAAAATTATGTGATGTTTTAAGTTTAAGACACACAAGCCATCTAGGTAGCGTTCTATTTGGTCCTTTGTGGTACACTATGAAATAATAACACACTGTGAATAGAGGATTGCTGTTATCCCTTTCTTTTTAAAATTTTTTTTAGCTCCCTGAAAAAGTTTTTCAAAGTATTTTCATTATATTCTATGCCTCCTCCCAAATCTTCCTAGATACCCCCCCTTCTCTACTCACCATATCTTATGCCCTTTTCTCATCAAGTTTTTTCTCATCATATTTTCTTTACACATTTGTTGTAAAGTGTGATATCTATGCAAATATAATATATATTATAAATATATATGGTTAAGTATATTTATTTATATTAATCAATCTATTATTTTATTATACTTAGTATATGCATTTATATAAGCATATCTACACATTGTCTGGTACAACTTTTCTTTAGATTCTTTTTTATATATTATATTCTGACATTTGCTTTTCTGTCTTCTATTCTTTCCAGTTTCTCCCTTCCTACCTTCCAATCCAGACCCACCCACTTTCAGTATCTCATTGGAAAATATATGTAAGGTATAACAATTAAACAAAATAAAAGATAAAACAAACTAATAAAACAAAAACCTCAAACTAGAATAGGACAAACAACAAAAACAAAACAAACAGAAAGAAAACAACCCAAGAAAGTAAAAAGAAACAAATACAAATGCAGAAGTATATTCTGGTACATTCAGGAATTCCAGAAAAACACAAAACTAGAAGTCCTGATATATCTGAAAGTCCTTAAAACCTGTAGAGTAAATAAATAAAATAAATAAAATTTTTTGAAAAAAATTTCAAAAAATTATTTGATGGGACATTATAAGACAAGGATTCACCAAAGATATCAATGAGTTTATTTTCTTAAAAAATAGTTTCCCCACTGAAACTACCTTGGAGAAAACTAATTTTTCTATTTGCAAGTGGTTATAAATTGGAGATTAACTTCTGGGTTAGGGATAAGGGCATGTGTTCACTTCTTTGAGCTCTAAGGGACCAATCTGGAACATACCCTTGCTGGCCCTCAAGAGGCAGGATTTGATGGAGATCATCCTGTTTCGGGCAGAGTGTTCTGAGGACTGTCACTTTCTGGATAATGCCTGGCTGTAGGTCTATATTTGTGTCTCTCTGCTGCAGTAAGAAGCTTCTTTAATGAAGGCTGAGCAAGGCATTGATTGATAAGCAGAGCAGGATGTTATTTCGAGTCATTTTATTGCTACTTTCCTGTTTTAGAGTTGTACTGTTTTGCTTTTCTTTATGTCCTTAGGCCATCTAGACTTAGGTTCATTATCCAAGCAGTGTTGGGTGTGGATTTCATCTCATGGAACAGGCCTTAATTCAAATCAGGTATTGGTGGGTTTTTTTTTTGTTGTTGTTGTTGTTGTTTTTGTTTTTTGTTTTTGTAGCCAACACTGAGCTCCTTCCAAGCTTTCAGTGTCCACACTTATGGTTTGCATCAAAAATAATAATGAATCTTACTGAAGCTTGTTATACTCTTTGGTTGATGTCCCTGGGAAGCCTCATTTCTGAGGTGAGACAGAAGTGGGTGAATCTGGGGAGGAGCAAAGGTGGTAGGAGAGACTGAGCTGAGGGAGGAAGGAGAAACTGCAGTTGAGATGTAATGTATGAGAGAAGAATAAAAACAAGAAAAAAAATGAAATATTTCAAGCACTAACAACATATTCAAGAAAAGTAAAGTGAATTGATTGCATTACCTTCTAAAGCTTTCATATGATTTACTATATCCAGACTGATTTTCTACAGCAGGAAACTAATCATGGAAGTCCCCTCAAAAAAATTATTTTCTGTCCTGAAAATTAAATCCTAATTACTTCCTATGGCTTTAAAAGCTAATCATTAATATGTCCTCTATATTTTCTGTTAGACTAGCCTCTTTATCAAATCCTACTTTCATTCTCCTGAAGTTTTGTCTTAATTCCATCTCTTTTACTTCTGGGCTTAATTTTGAAACCAGTTATGGCATCCTAAGTAATCACTGCACTGGTGTATCTTGCCTGCTTACATGTAGGATGCTATTGGAAGTCTAACGGTTTGTAGCTTAGACTTGTAGGTTGATGTTTACCTTTTGTCTTTGGTAGAGTGCAGAGTACTTTTGATATCATATCCTTTAGCAAGATGGGTAAAGGCTCTATATGGGCACCAGCTCAACCTCCCTGTGTTTAATGAGTTGTGTCAGTGCTATTTTAAGAATTAGGGTCTATGACATTTAAGCAGTTAATACTAAGAAAATTTTCATTTTCAAATTTCAGTCATGAGCATCAGTAAATCTTTAGATTTAATTCATATTGGCATATTGGACATGAAATGGCATTTCTGATACAGCTGATATATTCAGCGACTACCTCTGAAAATCACAATTAGCATGCCTTCTCCTTTGATGTTCTGTGAACACAGATGACTTTGCTACAAGGGACAATCAAGTTTAAATTCAATTTCTAGTGAAATGATGGACCAACCATGTAATAATTTCCAAAGTAATCCTTAAAGACAAAAGAACTGTGTGTCATTTAGAGCAGTATTTATTTTACCTTTTTTTTTTTTACATAAAAACCATAAATAGATAATATTTATTATTTGAGTTGAACAGTACATGTCAACAAGCTGTGTATCATCTCAGGAACAAATACATGTTAAAAAAATTAAAAAACAAAAACCCACGAGGCTCTGAAATGCCCCCTCGGCCAGAACAGGGAAATGGAAAGGGGTGGATGGGGGAACAGATGGAGGGAAGAGGACTTATGGGGACTTTCACAGAGGAGGGATCCAGGAAAGAGGAAATCATTTGAAATGTAAATAAAGAATATATCGAATAAAAAATAAATTTATTTTGTCTTAAATGATATGATTCCTATGTGTTTGTGTGAGGGTATGCACATATGGGTGCAGAGAGTAGGAGAGTTCTCCTGAAAAGTGTAGGAATGTGCCGACTACATGAGTGGTGTTTTTGGGTACTTTACAAAACAGTATGCACTGCTAATTACTCAGCCATCTCTCCAGCTATTTTGGGATAATCTTAAGTAGAAATTCATGTTGCTACTCACATACAATCATAGGATGCAAGGACAACACTAAGCATACATAATTAGCTAATTACTTATATCTAAAACATTACTCCTACAAATTGATTAAAGGGGGGAAACAAGAAAGGAGAAAACATTTGAAATGTAAATTAAGAAAATATCTAATAAAAAAAAGTAAAAGAAAAGTTGATCTTAAACACATGAATTAGTGGCCTACTGATGATTAACAAATTCAACCTATTTTACATTGCTTCTGTACATTACAGTTGGGACTCCAAAAACAGTTTAGTGGGTGGTTCAGTTTCTGTTTATGTGAAATAACTTTCTAGAAGTGGGTGGCTGGCTCCAGACAACTGAAGGAATGGAAGATAGCAGATGGTACTTCTTCGTAAGTGGTTGATCTTGTACCTGGTGACAAATGGCTTTTCATATTACCAGACGGTAAGAGGGGGGACCTTATTGTCACTACCTAGATTCTTTCATAGGTTTGTACATGTCCTGCTGACAAAGATATTGGGTTTTCCAGAAAAATGTAAAGCTAGAAAGATCATGTTTGTTTGTTTTGTTGTTGTTGTTGTTGTTGTTTTGTTAGTATTTTGGTATTTTTGCTTGTTTGTTTTATTAATGACTTATCCTCAAATGTTATATCTGATATTTCTGCATCATTCTTTTCCTTACATTCACACATGGACCTGAATGCTAAAACAGGACACACTGATAGCTGCTTATAAATTATACTAACTGACTTAGATTTATCTCAAAGTGTTGTTAAAATATTGGTAAACAGATTAATATATCTTTCAATCTGTATTCCTGTATGCCACGTACGCCACAATCAATTCTTTTGAGAAGAAATACCATCCATGTTTACAGAATATTTAAATATAATTAAACCTTAAAAATAAAAATCAACTTTTCTAATTTAGTTGCCTTTTATAATATTAGCAAACTATCAAATTTCTTTGAAGTAGTCAAAATAAGCACCTAAAATAGTTTTTATTTGATGGTGGACTTTAATTTTTGACATTATGATTTTTCTTATCCTTGTTCAGCTCTTCTTCTAATGTTAAATTCAAGTGTATAGCTATTAATTTGAATAGTTAGTATTTTGTCTAAAATGTTTTTAAAAATATTTATTATATAGCAGGTTGTTTTTAATGTTCCTCAGTAGAATGAGCTAATATGTTATCCTTTATAGTACAAAAGGGAGATTATTGTGGGAATTACTTCACATGGTTAGAGAAGCTTGGAGATGCTGTTGCCATGTCATCTGGAAGGTCTGAACCAGAACAACACAGGGGTAGAGGAGGTGGAGTCAAGTCCAGAAAACCAGGAAAGCTTGTGGTGTTTCTCCTTTTGGAGGCTAAAAATTTAAAACCAGAAAACCATAGATTTAAAATTTGCCACTTGAAGTTGAGGCAACCTCCATATTTAGTAATTTAGGCAAAAGAAAATAGATGCCCTATTTCTCTGGGTGGAGCAATCCACTCGTGGACCTTCCAGTCTATTGACACTCTCAAAAACTTGTATGGAACTCATCAGCTTTGGTGACATTGATGTTTTACCTGTTATTGATTCAAAGTTAATCTCTTACAGTAATATCCTCACAGACACCCTCAGGCATTTTTTTACCTAATTTAAAAATAATGTCATTTAGTTCCATGCATTTGAGCATCCACTTTGCACAATTTTATAAGGAGATTCAAGAGGTTTTAATTAATTTCTTCCTTACACATAAACACAAACTAATGTAAACTAACAAATACAAAAGATTTGAAGTGTTGGAAGAACAAACAACTACTACTTATTTGTCAGCTAGTGTCTTTCCAGATGAGTTGTCTCATTGACTCTTTAATTAAATTTTAAGTAAAAAACCCTTTGTTGGTCAGTTTTCCAATAACAGCTTAATCACTTAGTTTACGAGAATATTTTAATTCTTTAAAATATAAATCTATCCTAGGCTATTGCTATTTTTTAGCACTTATTTTAAGAATTTTGTTGCAATTTTCCTTTCCTTGACCAAAATTTCGTTAGAATTCAGGCTGATTTATGCTTGTAATACTTATGCTTTTGTGGAAAAATGCTGTTCAAATTACTTAAATCAATATACATTTTCCTTTGCAGTTCTACTAATAGCTTTATTATATACACACAAATAATGTACTTTATTTCAGTCTCTGCCAATGGAAATATGATTTGAAGAAAACTTGCGATACTTATTTGAGTCTATAAAATGTATCCCATGCAAGATAAATAAACAAAAAAGAACAAGTATTAGTATGAGTTAGGATAGCCAGCATATGGATTTCCACATGCTGATGTTAATGTAGCCTCACATAACACTATAATCTCAGAAACCTGTGCTGATGAGTATGCAGCTCCTAAGTACATAACAGGAGTAGTATCGGCTGGAAAAAACACGGACAGAAGGCCAATCCATATATTCTCCTCTCCATAATGAAGCAGGATGTCCACTTACATCTCTGAGCCAAATATTAATGCAATTTTCATTTACCAAGGCCAGTAAGGATCCATTGCTTTAATGGAAAGAATTTCCAGCTGCCCTAAGACATCTATTTATTTAAATAGTAAACAATATTACTGAAATTAATGTGGTTTTGCCGGGAAAACAAAAATTAAAATGAGCTCATATTTCTTTAAAAGAGAGTCCTATGAAAGAAAGTTAAAAGACATTGACTTTTGAAATTATGTTTCAAGGGGGTTTTATAATAAATTATATATGTGTGTATATACAATATACATATATAATATATATCATATTCATATTTACATTTGTTTCCTGAAGTACATAGCAAATTCAGTAACACACACACACACACACACACACACACACACACATACACACACAAACATAGATCACAAGTGACATTTTTTTCTGGGTTATGTATTCAGATGTATTTTATACACTGTAGAAAATGCAACCAATTGTGGTCATCACATTAGTGTACTTCAGATCTGACTTGATATTTGGTGTTTGGCTTTGTGATCATGAGTCAATGACCATCTGTTATGAATTTCTCCATTAGCACCCACCAAAGGATGCTACTGAATCAAGACCGAGGTTGAGGCAACAAACACATTGCTTGTTCTCCATGGTCATGTGGGTGAACTTGTAGCAGTCTTCACTCTTTTGGCAGTAGCAGAAGCATTTGCTCTGAGTAACATGAATCCAGTTCACAGTTTCTTTATGGTTGTAGAACCACCAGGCTCACATTTTACTTTACACAGTAGATCAATAGGTCAAGATCAAGAAATAACCAGGCTCACTTTAACTCCAGAGTCTCCAACTCAGAAGTTTCATTCTCAGTCCCATAAGGCCTCTCTCCAAATAGCACCAGCTTTGCTTTTGTTTCCAAGGTCTTGATTTTTTAACTTCTGGGAGTATCTGTTCCAAGGTCCTATGATTAATAAAAACTTTAGTCTTCTTTACCTTTGCAGAGATGTAAATGTCAAAGTAGCCTCCTATAATTGTTATCTTCATGGTAACCTCACTTTTGCCTTCCAGTTACTAAGAAACATTATAGCAGGTTAATAAGCCATTTTCATTTATTAAAGTATCCCTGTTAAAATAGCTGATATAATTTTTACCTACTAGCTGAACTCTGACTTATGCAGATAACATAACATATAAAATGCTCAGAAATTCATAGTGTTATAGTTCAGCATGAAAATGGAAATGTGATTTGTGATTGTACAGATAGAAAGTCAATTTCAAAATACATTTTTATGTTATTTAATGTAATCTACCTGCTTCATTAAGGAAGATATCAGAACTGTCTTAGTGAGGGGTTCTATTCATGCACAAACATCATGACCAGGAAGCAAGTTGGGGAGGAAAGGATTTATTCAGATTACACCTTCCACATTGCTGTTCATCACAAAAGGACATCAGGACTGGAACTCAAGCAGGTCAGGAAGCAGGAGCTGATGCAGAAGCCATGGAGGCATGTTCCTTACTGGCTTGCTTTCTCTGGCTTGCTGAGCCTGCTCTCTTATAGAACCCAAGACTACCAGCTCAGAGATGGTACCACCCACAAGGGGCCCTCCCCTCTTAGCACTAATTGAGAAAATTCCCCACAGCTGGATCCCATGGAGGCACTTCCCCAACTGAAGCTTCTTTCTTTGTGATAACTCCAGCCTGTGTCAAGTTGACACACAAAACCAGCCAGTGCAATTGACCCCTTGTCAACTTGACACACAAACACATCACTATTAAGCCTCAACCCTTACTTTCGTATTCATCCCCAAGATCTAAATGACTTTAAAAGTCCCACAGTCTTTACAAATTAAAAGTTCAATCACTTTAAAATGTCCAATATCTTTAAAATTCAGTCTTTTAAAAATTCAAAGTCTCTTAACTGTGAGCTCCATTAAAATACTTTCTTCCTTCAAGAGGGAAACATATTAGGGCACAGTCACAACCAAAAGCAAAACGCAAACTCAATGGTTCAATGTCTGGGATCCAACTCACGATCTTCTGGGCTCCTCCAAGGGCTTCGTCACTTCTCCAGCTCTGCCCTTTGTAGCACACAGCTTGTCTTCTAGGCTCCAGCTGCCTGTACTCCACTACTGCTGCTGTTCTTGGTGGTCATCACATGGTACTGGCATCTCCAAAACACTGCTATCTTCCACTGTAATTAGGCTTCACCAATAGCCTCTCATAGGCTCTCTTCATGGTGACAAGACTCTACTCCTATGCATGACCCCTTCAAGTCCTGGGACATCGATTGCAACTGAGGTTTCACATTCACCAATGGCCTTCTGTGGCCTCTCACTGTGCCAAGAGCCTCAGCTGCTCTTCATGACCCCTTCATGCCTTCAAAACCAGTACCATCTGGGTGACTCTTACACAGTACCAAGTCCAGCCACAGCACAAAATACAACTGTGGCTATCTCTGGAACACAGCCTCTGTGCTCTCAGAAAACACTTCCCAGAAGATTTCATCTCAGTGATGCTGGTTTCTTCTTAATCACCACTAATTTCTTAGCTCCAGCTAACCAGCATCAATAGTCCCAGTAACACAAATGTTTGATTTAGTGGTTCTGGTGTCTTGTTAATCACAGCTGATTTTTCAGCCCCAGCTAACAAATACCACAGGATCTTCACAATCAAAACATGGCCCCCTTCAGAGTCTTTAATCTTCCCTCTGAAATTTCACAAGCCAGGACTCAGTCGTCTGCACTGTTGTTAACATTATCTTCCAAGCTCATACATAACTTTACACAGCTCTTAATATCCTAATGGCTTTTCTAGCTCAAAGTTCCAAAGTCCTTCCACAGTCCTCCCAAAACATGGTCAGGTTGTCACAGGAATACCCCACTCCTGGTACCAATTTGTCTTAGTAAGGGTTTCTATTCCTGCACAAACATCATGACCAGAAAACAAGTTGGGGAGGAAAGGGTTTATTCAGATTACACCTTCCACATTGCTGTTCATCACAAAAGGAAGTCAGGGCTGCAACTCAAGCAGGTCAGGAAGCAGGAGCTGATGCAGAAGCCATGGAGGGATGTTCCTTACTGGCTTGCTTCCTCTGGCTTGCTCAGTCTGCTCTCTTATAGAACCCAAGATTACCAACCCAGAGATGGTACCACCTACAAGGAGCCCTCCCTCCTTGATCACTAATTGAGAAAATGCCCCACAGCTGGATCCCATGAAGGTACTTCCCCAACTGAAACTTCTTTCTCTGTGGTAATTCCAGCCTGTGTCAAGTTGACACACAAAACCCAGTATAAGAATAATTTTTAGAATTCAAGAAAATATTAATAAACATAATATACAATATAAACAGGCTAATGGGTTAAATAATGCTTTCAGGATATAGTAGAGTTGGTAAGTGTTTTTCTACCATACCAGAAAGAAGCCCTGGGTTTGTTCTCCAGTCCCCATGCAAATGGTGATGCATCCCTGTAATCCAGTACTCACAAGGTAGAGTCAGGAAGATCAGAATTTCAAGAGCACTCTCAACTACACAAAGATTTGGATGTCAACCCAAGTTACATGAGACACTCTCAAAGTAAACATGTCAAATGCTTCTTTTTATTTTATTGAAAATATATATTTTTTATCATAATTACAGTTTCCCATGCCTCTACTTATCCCAGCTACTCTCCACTTCTATTTCTTTCTTGATTCACCACTTTTTGTTTGTAATTAGAAAAGAGCAGGCTTTTATGGGATTATAATATACCATACTGTACTATATTATACCATACTGCAAAGATAAAACAAAACTAACATATCAGAACTGAACAAAGCAAAAAGAAATAAAAGTCTAAAGAGAAGATAGAAGAAACAAAGATCACTAGATCACATTCTCAGGAATCCTAGGTGACCTGTAAGGGAAAAGGAGATAAAATAAATAAACGGAAATAAAAAGATATTAAGAGAGGAAAAAAAGAGTGGGGGTGAATCCTCACACAATATGAGACAGAAAAAGGAACATTCTTAGATGACATTAAGCTCATCTTCTGCTGGCCATGCAGCTCACCCTTAAGAATAGTAGTTTGGAGCTGGAGAGATGGCTCAGAGGTGAAGAGCATTGATTGCTCTTCCAGAGGTCCTGAGTCCAATTTCCAGAAACCACATGAGATGGCTCATAACCATCTGTATTAGAATCTGATGTTCTCTTCTGGTATGTCAGAATACAGCTACAGTGTACTTATATGAATAAAATAATCAAATAATTCCTTAAAAGACAGCAGTTCATTGCTCTAGCAAGACTCTCTTGGAGGAAACTAAGTTTACATTTTCAGTTATCAATTGGAGAATTTTCTGGGTTAGAGATGGGGAAATGTTTCTGCTTATCATTCAGCACTAGAACTCTTCTTCAGCAGACCCATGCAGACCCTTTGCATGCTGCCTCAGTCTCTGTGCTTATCATGTTGATTGAGAAGGTCTAGTACTTTGGTGTCCTCCCGCCCTTCAGGCTCATGTGGGCTTTCAGCCTTTTCTCATAGTCTTCCTCCCTCGGGTTCTCTGAGCTGTCCAGGGAGGAGTTAAATAATATGTGTAGTTGTGGATCTCTGTATTTGTTCCTATCTGCTGCAGGAGGAAGCTTCTCAGTTGATGATTGAGCAAATTGCTTATCTGTGACTATAGCAGGATGCTATTAGGAGTCATTTTGTTACTGTGTGTTTTATTTTTTAATGCTTTTTCCTTTCTTTTCTTTATTCTTGGTTTACATTCCAAATGGTTTTTGCTTTCCCAGTTCCCCCTACCCACAAGTCCCATAAGCCCTCTTCTATCTGCCCATTCCCCAATCAACCCCCTCCCACTTCTCTGTCTTGGTAATCCCCTACAATGCTGCATCAAGCCTTTGCAGGACTAGTGCCCTCTCTTTCCTTCTTGGGAATCATTTGATATGTGAGTTGTGTCTTGGATATTCAGAGCTTCTGGCCTAATATCCACTTATCAGTGACTGCATTCCATGTGTATTCTTTTGTTATTGGGTTACCTCACTTAGGATGATATTTTCCAGTTCCAACCATTTGCCTAAGAATTTCATGAATTCATTGATTTTAATTGCTGAGTAGTATTCCATTGTGTAAATATACCACATTTTCTGTATCCATTCCTCCATCGAGGGACATCTGGGTTCTTTCTAACTTCTGGCTTTTATAAATAAGGCTGCTGTGAAAATAGTGGAGCATGTGTCCTTATTGCATGCCGGGGAATCCTCTGGGTATATGCCCAGGAGTGGTATAAGAGGATCCTCTGGAAGTTTCATGTCTAGTTTTCTGAGAAGCCGCCAGACTGATTTCCAGAGTGTTGTACCAGCTTGCAATCCCACTAGCAATGGAGGAGTGTGTTTTTTCTCCACATCTTCACCAACACCTGCTGTCTCCTGAGTTTTTAATCTTAGCCATTCTGACTGGTGTGAGGTGAAATATCAGGGTTCTTTTGATTTACAGTTCCCTAATGACTAATGATGGTGAACATTTCTTAAGGTGCTTCTCAGCCATTCGAAGTTCTTTAGGTGAAAATTCTTTTTTTAGCTCTGTACCCCATTTTTTAGTAATGTTATTTGGTTCTCTGAAGTATACCTTCTTGAATTCTTTGTATATACCATATATTAGCCCTCTGTTGGATGTAGGGTTGGTGAAGATCTTTTCCAAATTTATTGTTGGCTATTTTGTCCTTTTGACAGCTTCTGCCTTACAGAAACTTTATAATTTTATGGGGTCCCACTTGTCAATTCTTGATCTTAGAGCATAAGGTATTGGTATTCTGTTCAGACATTTTCCCCTGTGCCCATGTCCCCAAGGGTCTTCCCCAATTTCTTTTCTATTAGTTTCAGTGTGTCTGGTTTTATGTGGAGGTTCTTGATCCACTTGGAGTTGGGCTTAGTACAAGGAGATAAGAATGGATCAATTCACATTCTTCTGCATACTGAGCTCCAGTTGAACCAGCAGCATTTGATGAAAAGGCTATCTTTTTTCCACTAGATGGTTTTTGCTTCTTTGTCGAAGATCAAGTGACCATGGGTGTGTGGGTGCATTTCTGGGTATTCAATGCTATTACATTGATCTACCTGCCTGTCACTGTACCAATTCTCAACAGTAAAAGAACTTCTATGGAAATCAGTATTCTGGACCTCAAGCAGTACTACAGAGCAATAGTGTTTTTGTTTTTCTTTTTTTTTTTAAAAAAAAAAAAAACCTCCATTGGTACTGTGTGTTTTAAGTAGAACACTTATAATTTTGTTTTTCCACGGTCTCTGGGCTCTCTAGTTTCTGGTTCTTGGTCACTCATAAAACAGACTGATTACAGAGCTTTATTTTTTCCTCCACTCCTCAAAATCTGTTCCCTAGTCTTCTCCCCAGGTTGGTAGCAGATCACCTTCCACAACTTGTCTTCCCACCCATGTGCCCTATCATCAGGGAATCACATAGGCCTTTCCCGTGAAATTTTCTTTTCAGCACTCATGGCTTTATCTTAGCCTCTAACCCCAGCAGGCATTCCCTAAGTGTGTGATTTTTTAACATCCCTCTTTGAGATAACAGTTGTTCTTACATGGCATAATAGAAAACTGTCTTTGCCTAGCAACAAAAACAACAGAAAGTCCACATACACATGGAAGCTGAACAATGCTCTACTCAATGATAATTCGGTCAAGGAAGAAATAAAGAAATTAAAGACATTTTAGAATTTAATGAAAATGAAGGCACAACATACCCAAACTTAAGAGAAACAATGAAAGCAGTGCAAAGAAGATAACTCATAGCCCTGAGTGCCTTCAAAAAGAAACTGGAGAGAGCATACACTAGAAGCCTAAATGCACACCTGAAAAATCTAGAACAGAAAGAAGCTAATATGCCTAAAAGGAGTAGATGGCAAGAAATCATCAAACTCGGGGATGAAATCAACCAAGTAGAAACAAAAGAAACTGCAAAGAATCAACAAAACCAGAAACTGGTTCTTTGAGAAAATCAAAATGATAGATAAATCCTTAGCCAGACTAACCAGAGGGTACAGAGCCAGTATCCAAATTTACAAAATCACAATTGAAAAGGGAGATATAAAAACAGAAACTGAGGAAATAAAAAAAAATCCATCAGATCCTACTACAAAAGCCTATACTCAACACAACTGGAAAATCTGGAGGAAATGGACAATTTCCTAGACAGATACCAGACACAAAAATTAAATCAGGATCAGATAGACCATATAAATGGTCCCATAATCTCTAAAGAAATAGAAACAATCATTGAAAGTCTCCCAACCAAAAAAAAAAAAAAAAAAAAAAATCACAGCACCAAATGCTTTCAGTGCAGAATTCTATCACACCTTCAAATAAAACATAACACCAATATTTTTCAAACTATTCCACAAAATAGAAACAGAAGGAACACTACCTAATTCCTTCTACAAAGCCACAATTACGCTGATATCAAAATCACACAAAGATCCAACAATGAAAGAGAACTTCAGACCAATTTCCCTTATGAATATCGATGCAAAAATACTAAAAAAAAATCTTTGCCAACCAATTCAAAGAACACATCAAAATGATCATTCACCATGATCAAGTAGGTTTCATCCCAGGGATACAAGGATGGTTTAATATAAGGAAATACATCAATGTAATCCACTACATGAAAAAAAAAACTGAAAGAAAAAAACCACATGGTTATTTCACTAGATGCTGAAAAAGCTTTTGAATAAATTCAGCATCCTTTTATGTAAAAAATCTTGGAAAGATCAGGAATTCAAGGCCCATATCTAAACATAGTAAAAGCAATATACAGCAAACTAGTAGCCAGTATCAAATTAAATGGAGAGAAACTTGAAGCAATCCCAATAAAATCAGGGACTAGAAAAGGCTGCCCCCTCTTTCCATATCTATTTAATATAGTTCTTGAAGGCATAGCAGGAGCAATTAGACAACAAAAGGTCAGAGGGATACAAATTGGAAAAGAATAAGTCAAACTATCACTATTTGCAGACGATATGATAGCATACTTAGGCGACCCAAAAAACTCTACCAGAGATCTCCTACAGCTGATAAACAACATCAGCAAGTGCTGGATATAAAATTAACTCAAACAAATCAGTATCTTTCCTATACTCAAAGGATAAACAGGCTGAGAAATAAATTAGGGAATCGACACCATTTACAATAATCACAAACAATATAAAGTATCTTGGTGTGACTCTAACCAAAGAAGTGAAAGATCTGTATGACAAGAACTTCTAGTCTCTAGAGAAAGAAATCAAGGAAGACCTGAGAAGATGGAAAGATCTCCCATGCTTGTGGATTGGCAGGATTAATATAGTAAAAATGACCATCTTGCCAAAAGCAACCTACACATTCAATGAAATCCCCATCAAAATTCTAACTCAATTCTTCATAGACTTAGAAAGAGCAATTCTCAAATTCATCTGGAATAACAAAAACCTCAGGGCAATGAAAACTATTCTCAACCATAAAAGAACTTCTGTGGTGACCTGACCTTCAGGACAGTCAGCAGGGTCCACAGACCAAGAAAGACCGTCTTCTGATCAAGCTGTCAAATTTTATTTTTTTACACATGGCAACATAAAGGGAAGCAAGCAAGGTGTAGGAAGGGGTAAAGGGGGCAAGACATTTTTGGGGGGAACAATTTCAGGTGGCTAGTATTGTTTTTTGTGAACAGTTTCTCAGAATTGTCTCTCAGAATCTCAGAGAAATTGCTGCAGGAAATTGGTACAATAAATTGACCAGGAGGAGGTGAAGTGGAAAGGAGTTGCTATGGTAACCTAAGCACAGGTGAGCTCTGTTTGTTCTAGCCCACTCAGGTGAGATCTGCATGTACTAACCATCTGGCTACTTGGTTAATCTTGAAAGCTAGTATTTTTTCCTTCTAAAAGCAGGATTGAAACGGCTGAAAGGAGAGGGTTTTGAGAGCTGTGTGAGAATGGCTCCTGGCATCTCGCCCTTCTCTTTATTAAAGAGAGCAGAGGTCAGACAGCCATTGATGAAAAGCAGATGAGGGACCAAGACAATGGAGCAGCACCTGTCTTAGGAATCAAGCCAGTCATCATCCATCATCCCTTGCCCATCCCTGGATATCTCTGCCAGCCTCCAGAGATTCCTGCCTTAGGTGGTAGTGGTCCTGGGAAGTTTCCTGTCATTGGCAACTGCTCAGCAATGTTATTGTAACAGGTGCCATGAGCTTGTGGGCTCCTTCTGGAGTCCTGACTGGAATGGCTGTGACAAGAATGCTCTTTCTGCCATTCTCGAGTGTGCTGTTTGAGCTGTTCTGTAACTGCCGTGGGGGGGCTGGGTAGCCATCTCTTGATCCTTCATAGCCAAATGATGGTAATGTACCTGAATGGGCTTGGCTGCCAAGTCATCCATTTGTTTTTTAATTAAGGTAGTGAGGTGTTTAAAAGCTCATGGTCCAAAAGAACATAACAATTATAGACCTACAAAGGGTCCTAGGATACTGGGTAAAAGGGTAGTGAGCCATGGAGAGGTAGAAAACCAATTTTTATACCAACTTTCTTTCTGTTCTCTTTCTTACATTTTTCTAGTCCTTCTCTGACTTTTTTTCATGCTGTCTCTTACAACTCCTGTTTTACTAGTATAGAAATAGCATTCTTCTTTTAAAGCTGCACAAAGTCCATCCTGTTGAAGGAACAGAAGATTAAGCCCTAGTCTATTTTGGTGGACAACCTCAGCTAGGGAGTCAATGGAGTTGGAGAGATCAATTATCCCCTGCTGAAGGTGTTGGACATCTTGATCTATGGTAGCACTTAGCTCTGTGTATCTAGAATTAGAAAGAACAAGGGAAGAAATACCTGTCCTCGTTCCCACAGCTCTGAGGCCAAGTAGGACAGAGATAGTAACAGCAGAGATAGCTTCTCTCCAGGAACTACTCAAAGAGGTGGAGCCATCAGTGGCTGTGATTGATCTCACAGGTGAAAAAATTCTTCAGAGTGATAATAAACTAAATGAGGAACCATCTTAATAAGGATGCAAAACTCAGGGCTCTCTCCATTCTTTCAATTTTGAAAAACTGAGGTGGAGAGGCAAGGTGTGAGGCCATCAAGGCACACCCACAAGGTTCCATCCAGGGGGAGAATAAAAAATTTCCAAGAGGGGAAAAAAAGATTTCATTACACAAGTGAGCATAAACTGAGGGGACATTTGTTCCACTAAAGATCACACAAAGTCCCAGGCCAGATACTTGGGTAAATGAAAGACCTAGCCAAGTGCCCTTTCACCAACAGCAGTGCAGTGGATCATCATCATGGAGGGGATCAGTAGGAACTGTAATTCCTTCATAAAAGGGTGGTTGGGAATGGTAGCACAATCAGCAATCTTCAACAAGTTCAGGAGAAGTTTCACTTAAGGTAAGAATAATCTGATTAACTAAAGAAAATACAAGATTTTTAGTGAAAGATGGTTGTGGAGGTGGTACAGGCAGAAGAGTGGCTGATGGCCTAGCTGATGGCCGGAGGGCAAATACAGAGGTTGGGAGGTGCCTTTAAGAGAAGGAGCACGGGTGGTGTCCTGGTCAATTACTTTAGGAGGAACAGGAAGAGGTATCAACACAGGATTAGGCCCCATTGGGACTGGCTGGGCATGATGTAAAGACTCTTTAATGAGCTTAATAGAGAAAATAATGTCTAATAGCATCTAAGTCCCCATTCATAACCTTTTTACCAATTTAGATTGGGAGATTTTGCATAGGTGGTAAACTTAATTTGTAAAGGTGGGCACTACCCCTTTGTAGAGGGATTAGAGGCCTTGCAGGACTCATCTGTTAGAAAACTAGCTGGGCATATAAAATTGTGTTTTACTTGGATGTAATCCCATGAGGAGGTGGGTTTCCAATATGCATCTCCAGTGCTTGTACAGCTCCAGGAGGCATATCTGTTTTTGCCCCCGCACTTATGTACAGAACTGCCAGGATGGTACCCACAGCAGACATAAAACTCAATTCTCTTCAATAGAGTACATGAAACCAAGTTGCCACAAACAGGCTTAGAGTTGCAGCTTGTAAAGATTTCTGGGGCAATGGAGATATCTAATGGATGTTCGACTCCCCAAAGTGCTCCTGCAACAAGTGCAAGCTTGCAAAGTTCAGGGATCAGAACATTTGGCCACCAAACTAGAAAATTTGGAGATAGACTAGACAGGGTTCTTCCTTTCTGAGAGGACCATACATGTAAAATTCCAAACCATGTGCCTAGAGGACATTCCTGAAGAGGGCTTATGGGGCAGTTTGATTGCTGTCACCTGTGCATCTTGCCATGGTAGGGTCATCAGAAGCATCTGGATCAGGTGAGTTAGCATCTGCAAGAGAAGGAGAATGAGTCTCAGGGGGAGACTAGTGCTCCACTCTTGACATCGGATTTACTTGTTTTACAAGACATTCTGGGAGCCATCTAGGCTCAGAGTTCTTTTGATCATAAATGCACGCTGAGCCATGACCCCAAATAAGCCCAGGATCGAGTCCCTTGCACTGATTGGTAAGGGGGTCCCTCCAAAGTACCATGGCATGAGAATGTTTAGAACCAGAATGACAATGACAATCAGCAGGTGAACGTCCATCATTATCTAATCTCAAGAAATTAAGGACAAACAAGGCATGAGTAAGTTTATTGCAAGGCAAAGGGGTCATGAAGGTCTCCGTGGCGGTAGAAAGACCTGAAGCATATTTTTTACAGTCTGATGTGCTCTTTCAACATTTCCTTGACCTTGAAGATTGTAAGGAATACCAGTGATATGTTTAATAAAAAAGAGTGAGCAGAATTTTTGGAACTTGGTACCTGTGTATCTCGGCCCATTGTCATGCTTAATGATTTGAGTTTTTCCCATAACCATCACACATTGAATAACATGAGAAATAACATCCTGAGAGGCCTCACCTGAAAGGCAGGAAGCAAAGAGAAACCCACTAAAAGTATCAATTCTGAAATGAATGTATTTGGACCTTCCAAATGAAAGGAAGTGAGTCACTCCATTTGCCAACATTAATTTGGAAGCAGACCTCTTGGATTAACTCCCAGATGAGGAGTGGGGAGTGGAGAGACACAAGCTGGGCAGTCTTTGACTATGGATCAAGCTTTTTCCCTAGAAATTTTAAACATCTGTCTCAATGTAGAGGCTTTGAGGTGATGGAGAGCATGTGCTTATTGAGCCTTTATTAAAGGAGTGGACAGAACAGCAGAGACAAGGTTGGTGGATTCATCTACCCTAGCATTACCTTCAGAGAGAGGGCTCCTTTAGGCCTGTATGTGCTCTTAGATGACCCACAAAGAAGGGAGTGGTTCTAGTAAGGATAAGCTGTTGAATTTTAGCAAATAGATGGGAGGCAGTAGAGGTGGTCTGTATGTATGGGACTGTCTCGAGGAGTGGGATGGAGTTAGCTATATAGGCACTGTCTGTGTATAGGTTAAAGGGGGAAGAACATAATCTTTCAAAAACCTGTTGTACAGCAAATAACTCAACCAGCTGTGCTGAAAAATATGGAGAATGGGACACAAAAGCCTCGTCCCCTAGGACATAAGCAGCACGTCCATTTGAGGAACCATCAGTAAAAACAGTAACTCCCTCTTTAATTGGTTGCTTGGAGGTGACTCTGGGGAACACAAATGGGTGATTTCTAGCAAACTGTATAAGGAGGTCATTGGGAAAATGATTGTCAACAGTGCCAGCAAAGGTAGCACATGCAATGGCTCAATCATTGTCTGTCTGAAAAAGTCAGTCAACCTGTTATGAAGTATAAGAAACTATAAGGATGTCGGGGTCCTTGCCAAAATATTGTCTGGCCAGTCTCCTGCCTTTTAAAAAAACATCCCAGCCCTCAAACTGCATCTGAATGCCTGCTTTCTGAAGCGCAACTCCTATTGCCAGCCCTATGGCATGGCTAGGTCCCATGCTCACATATAAGGGAACATATTCTGCCAAGGATTTAGAACGACGATGTTTAAGCATACCCTGGCAGGCTGGATTTGCATTCTCAAAGGCAAGCTGTATGAGAAATGGACTTTCAGGATCTTAGGGCCCTTGTACAAAGCTCAAGTCCAAGTGGATCAAGGACCTCCACATAAAACCAGATACACTGAAACTAACAGAATAAAAAGTTGGGAAGAGCCTGCAACACATGGGCATAGGGGAAATTTTCCTGAACAGAATACTTATAGCTTATACTCTAGGATCTAGAATTGACAAATGGGACCCTATAAAATTACAAAACTTCTGTAAGGCAAAGGACATTGTCAATAAGACAAAATGACAACCAACAAATTGAGAAAAAATCTTTTTTTAAAATTTATTTTTCTTTTTTTTATTCAATATATTTCTTATTTACATTTCAAATGATTTCCCCTTTTCTAGACCCCCACTCCCCGAAAGTCCCATCAGCCCCCTTCCCTCCCCCTGTTTTCCCACCCAACATTTCCCACTTCCCTGTTCTGGTTTTGCCCTATACTGCTTCACTGAGTCTTTCCAGAACAAGGGGCCACTCCTTGTTTCTTCTTGTACCTCATTTGATGTGTGGATTATGTTTTTGGTATTCCAGTTTTCTAGGTTAATATCCACTTATTAGTGAGTACATACCATGATTCATCTTTTGAGTCTGGGTTACCTCACTTAACATCTGATAGAGGGCTAATATCAAATATATACAAAGAACTTTAGAAATTAGACTCCAGAGAACTAAATAACACTGATAAAATATTGTACAGAGTTAAACAAAAAATTTCAACTGAGGAATATCCAAAGACTGGGAAGCACCTAAAGAAATGTTCACCATCCTTAGTCATCAGGGAAATGCAAGTCAAAACAACCCTGATATTCCACTTTACACCAGTAAGAATGGCTAAGATAAAAAACTTGGACGACAAAGATGCTGGCAAGAATGTGGACACCTCTTCATTGCTGGTGGGGTTAAAAGTTGATACAACCACTCTGGAAATTAGCTTGGTGGTTCCTCAGAAAATAGTACATAGTATTATCTGATGACCCAGCTATACCACTTTTAGGCATATACCCAGAAGATGCTTCAACTTGTAATAAGGACACAAACTCCAATATGTTCATAGCAGTCTTATTTATAATAGCCAGAAGCTGGAAAGAACCCATATGTCCCTCAACTGGGAAGTGGATACAGAAAATGTGGTACATTTACACAATGGAATACTATACAGCTATTAAAAACAATGAATTCGTGAAATTCTTAGGCAAATGAATGGTACTAGAAAAAAATCATCTTGAGTAAAGTAACACAATCACAATAGAACACATATGGTATGCACTCACTGATAAGCCCAGTGATATTAGCTCAGAATATTGGAATAAGAAGGATACAATTCACAGTCCAAATGAAGCTGAAGAAAAAGGAAGACCAAGGAATGGATACTTTGGTTCTTCTTAGAAGGGTGAACCAAATACCCACGGGAGGAGATAGAGACAAACTGTGGAGCAGAGACTGAACAAAAGACCATCCAGAGACTGCTCTGCCTGGAAATCCATTCCATATACAATCACCAAGCCCAGATACTGTTGTGGATGCCAACAATTGCTTGCTGAAAGGAGTCTGATATAGCTGTTTTTTGAGAGGCTCTGCCAGGACCTGACAAATACAGAGGTGGATGCTCTCAGCTAACCATTGGACTAAGCACAAGGTCCCCAATGGAGGAGTTAGAAAAAGACCAAAGTAGCAGAAGGTACTTGCAGCCCCATAGGAGAACCAACAATATGAACCAAGCAGTACTACCAGAACTTCCAGGAACTAAACTATGAACCAAAGAGTACACATGGAGGGATCCATGGCTCCAGGAGCATATGTAGCAGAGAATGGCCTTGTTGGACATAAAAGGGAAGAGAAACCCTTGGTCCTGAGAAGGCTTGATGCCCCAATATAGGTGAATGTCTGGACAGGGAACTGGTGGGTAAGTTGTTAAGCAGGGAGAGGGGGGATGGGATAGGGTATTTTCACAGGTAAAACCAGGAAAGGGGATACCATTTGAAATGTAAATAAAGAAAATATCTAGTAAAAAAAGAAACTGTCTTTGCAGAAGTTATTTTACTTAGTGGTAGAGGGTTCACTTTTATTACATGAGTGAGTCTTCATTATTGTTGTACCCAAAGAAGCTAAGTGTACCAAAAGAGGCTAAGTAGTCTCAGTATGTTTTCAGAAGTAAGTACAACATTGAAATCCATATTTTCCCCTAGTAAACAACATACAACCAATGATTTTTTTGTATGTGACAGCACTGTGATAACTTAGGAAGTCAAAGGAAATAGGAAATACTACCTCTTAAGGTATTGTAATCCAGGTTCCAAAAAAAATAGTATTCATACTGAGCCATAACAGTCTAAGTTGTAGAGGTTGGTAAGTTGTATACTAATTATGTGATTATTATGCATGGGTGGCATAATTTTTAATTGGAACTTAAAAAATACTCAACTTCTGTGGATAGAGGAAAGTAATGAAAATATTGCTCAACAATTACATATGGCCTTATTTTGAAATTTATATAGATTCCTACAGTGATAGTATTTTATTCATTAGCCAAGTCTTTGATTCCTTACAGAATTACTCTTACTTGAAATAATGTCTAATAGAAACCAAACATCCACTTTCATTATCCACTAATAGAAATAGAAACTCTAAGAATAGAAATTGAATGAAAAATAAATCAACTTATCATTTATAAATCATGTCAATTTAAATCTTTTTCATGAGCACTTTTTTTTTCTAATCGATGAATTCCTACTATTCTTGAACAAAAATATCTACGTCGAGGCATGCTTCCTTGTGATATATTATTCTTTATGGGGATTTCTTTTGTTGATTGTAATGGTTTTTCTTTTCAATGCATGAAAACCTTGAAAGGATTTTAAGATAACATAAATATAAATGTATAAAAGTTTATAATAAATGTAGTCCTCATTGCTCATCAGAGGTACACCTCTTTGCAACATACAGATTATTACAGAAAACTGAAACTGGTCAAAATTGAGAGAACAACTCATTGTTGGGTATGTATGTATGTATGTATGTATGTATGTATGTATGTATACTAATTCTGGCAGCAGAGTCTCAGGCACATTGATCATGAAGGGACTGAGCTTGTTAACAGTCAATGGATCAGGAAATCTGCTATATAATGGTGTCTCTTAAAAATTACAAAGAAGCTTCATTTATGAGACTTCAACAATGTACCTGCATAAACAAGAACTGAAGTAGGACAACACCAACAGGCAAAAAAACATGGGACTTATTCTTAGATAATCAAGTACAGTTAATCAATAGTACAGGTTACTAAGGATGATTCAAAAGAAAGAATTAGTCTACCCTAAAGATGAGCCCTCTAATTGTCTTTTCAATACCAACTGATGATCTTTGAAACTATAAACAACTTTGCAACACTAAGCAGGATCATCAGGGTGTATTTATATATTTATGCTTATGTATATAAGCATTTACATATATTATGTAGTCCTCATCCCTCATCAAAGATGCACCTCTTTGCCACAGAGGCCATGACATTGGGAGAAATGCAGAGGTGGCATCCTGAAAGGAGGAATGGGGAAATGATATATTTATGTGCTAATTAATAATAAATTTACATTTAAACAGACAAATAATCCATAAGAATTTTAAACACATACTTTGAAAACTTGTCACTTACTTAAATGTAGCCATAATAATGCAAAGACCCCATGTGTATCACTGAGAGTATCCAAAGTTAACATCACACCACATTTACTTTATTGCTTTTTTCTTTTGTATTTGCATAATTGGGTGTGTATACGAGCATGTGGGGAGGGAGTATGTAATAGAATGTTTGTGTGTGTTAGCACATGTGTCTGTGTGCTTGAGAGCATGTGTGTGCATGCAAATGTGTGTGGGCATATGGATATGCATGAGTATCTTTTTTTGTAAGTTTTTAATGTGAGTTAGGTAGCTGATGATTGCTCATCCTTAATAATTTCACATTTTATTGAGTATGAAATTCTAGACTATAACTAATTTTATATTTAAAGTTCAAAATGTTGAAACAAATCTAATTATTTGTAGATATTATGCTTTTACATTATGCGATTAAATTATAAAGAATGAAAAAAAGAATATTCTGGATTTTAGTCCAGGCCTGACAAGGCTTAAACATTTTTAACATTCTTTAGCCTACTTACTCTAGAACTCTAGATGAAGTCCTTACTTTTCTTTATGTCAACGACTTAGCTTATTGGATCATTTCAGGCCACATAGCAAAAGTTACTTTTGTTTTCATTTTACACATGTTTCCTCAGCATTAAGCAATAAGAGATGAAATATGGTATAATCTTTGAAATTGATTATCTAACTATGTTTCATTTAAAGCAACCTAATTATCAAATTGCAATATATTTGTATATACAATGATTCACTATGTATATGTGTTGATAAACAAGCAATTACATCTGATGACACATTCTTGTGGACAGATATATGCATGTATGGGACATGTCACAGAATTAAGGATATTTTAAACCAGAAAATCTGATAGAAATAGTCCCAACTATAAGGTAAAGGAAGGTTTATTTTATAATAGTAAGTACTGAGTTTAATAGAAATGGCATCAAAACTGTCTATCAAAATTCTGGGTTTTCTACTTGAAAAACTTACTTTACAATCATTGTAAAGTGTCAGTTTTTGAAGAAAGACTAGAAGAATTGCAATAGTGACACAAGTTCATATTTTAATATTTCTGTTACCAAGGTCTACTTTCTAGATGAGAAACAAAACATGATACCACAGAAGGGTTTATAGCTGGTTCATTTATAAATTTGCTAACTTTTTGGTATGTAATAAAAATAGATGTAAGGTCAGTTAAAACTCCACCCAGTGATCATATATTTTTACTTTTTGTCTAACGTGTACAGTAATTTAAGGGAATTTTTAATATCTCTTACTATTCAAGGCTATTGCAAGTCCCTCTTTAGGGATGCTATTATAAAACTCCCTAAATTATGTAGTGTTGTGGATTGTTTAAGATTTGAATTTCAAAAATGCATTAGTAGCTCAGATCAACGAACTTCAAATTGCTAAATCTATTCTAACCAATTTTACTCCAGTTTAATCAAGACCCTTAGTTTGTATGCCCACATATTCAAACAGTTGTCAAGTTATATGTTAATATAATATATTATTTTCTAACATATACATTGTATGTTAACATCTGTTCAGAGCTTCTGAATTCAAACTAGGGCCCTACTGCTCTCCCCATTGAATTGTATTGACTTGATTTTTTATCTCTTCTCCTTCTTTTGGGCTCTATTTTCACACTGTAACAGAGAAAGGCTTCTTTCTTGGTTCCAGACTCAAGTAAAATGTTTTCTAAGAAACAAGGCAACTTCAGCAGAAGTTATTTTATAAAACAAAATAAAAAATCTTTCAGAATGAATACTATACTGGGCTGACACAAACACATTCTCTGATGTAGGTTTGTAGGTTTTTGGAACATTTTAGACATTATTTGTGAGATTCATAGTACATTCACTGTGGACAGGTGACCTTCATTCCCTGGCAATTCATGGAGGAGTGGGTCTCCTTTGTAGGGAATTTCATCCTACAACCACCCTGAAGGTATAGCAAAGCAAAACAAAAGAAATTACAAAACAAAACAAAACAAAAACCCCAAACCACAACATTATTACTCTTGTTGGGATTCAGACCCTTCATTACTGAAGTGATATTCCAATTGAGTGTCTGATACCTGTCCTTCTGTCATAGTAAGGTGATGATTGCAATCTTAAAGTGGTTTAATTAAGCAGAGATATTCTGACCACCAGGAAACACCTCTTTCAAGTTTCTAATTTATCAGAGAACAGCTATACCAGGTTCCTGTAAGCAAGCACATCTTGTCATCAGCAATAGTGTTGAGGTTTGGGTCTGCAGATGGGACTGATGCCAAGGTGGGGTAGTCTTGGATGGCCTTTCTTTCAGTCTCTGCTCTATTTTTTGTCCCTGCATTTCCATTAGAGAAGAACAATTCTCAGTCAAAAATTCTGAGATGGGACAATATCAACTAATTGTTCCCTGGGGACATCCAAAGAGTAAATATGGATGTGTCCATGACTCCAGCTACATATGTAGCAGAGGATGGCTTATCTGGAATCAATGAGAGGGGAGGCTCTTGGTCCTGTGGAGGCATAATGTTGCAGCATAGGGGGATGCTAGAGAAGTGAGACAGGCATGAGTAAGTGGAGGATTACCCTCATAGAGGCAAAGGGGTGGGGGATGGAATAGGGGAGTTGCAGATGAGAGACTGGGAAGGCAAACAACATTTGAAATGTAAATAAATAAAATAAACAATAAAAAAATACTAATTTCTGTTCCTTGATCCTCTCATACATAATCTATGTACCCAGTCTAATTTTTCTCTCAAGAAATATAGACCCTAATAACAGCATGAAGAGAAAATTCAGAAGATTCCTTCAGTCACTTTAGGCTACATATCAAAAGTTCTTGCTGGATATGTTCATTTGGAAACAACGCTTGGTTATGGTAAAGATAGGATTCCACTGCTATAATAAATTGTAAATCCTATTACTGGCAGGACAAACAAATTTCATACAACTGAATGAAGCACAGAATATCTTTATTGCCTGATATCTTTAGTTTGTAACTATTGCTGAATCTCTTGAATTTGTGATCCCTGTCAGACTTGCAGGATTTTTGCATGTATTTGCATCATTGCCTCCATCCTAGATATTTTTGGATGACTTGGACCAAAAACTCTGGCTGTCTGACTATGCTATTTCCCCCTTCTTTGGTGTCCAGTCTTTGCTTGTTGAGTATATAGAATGGCAGTTTTATGAGTTTTGAAGATGAAGTTATACATTTTATTTTTAGCTTTTATATATTATTCAAGTTAAGCTTAGAACAATTTATCAGACCTTTAAATTCCAATTTTCTTAAGACAGATAAATAAGTACCTAAAAATCTGGAAAACAACAGGATTGTATGTAATTTTGTTGATAAAAGAAAAATTTTGTTTTTCAACCAGTTCTTGTAATATTACGAATTACTGACAAATATTTTTAGTAAGTTATTGTTTATTATCTTACTGCATACATAGAGGTGTTTTCCTGAATTGTCTGTGAACCATGTGCCTATGGAAGCCAGAAGAAGTCAGATACCTGGATCTGGAGTTATAGTATTGAGCTGCCATGTGGCTACTGAGCGAAAAAAAAACTGGATCATCTTTAAAAACTATAGTGGTCTGAATTGCTAAGCTGTATTTTAAGCTCCCGCAAAACACTATTTTAAATAGAGAAGAAGATTGTTAGCTCTGTAACAATGCCTTTAGAACTTCTGGGAAATGTTTCCATGTTCCTGTTTTATCTTCATTCTTCCTATTTCATTTTGGAGAAGCCAAATCATTTTAATGTCTGTCAAATTTTATTTTCTCAATGAAAACTATTTTGACATATAAACCCATTTCATTTTATTTTAACCTTTCTTATATAATTATGAAATGATACACATATTCACCTCCTTGCTTCACCTCAAACACTCAAAGATTTGTTTCTTTCTTTCTTTCTTTCTTTTTGAACTTCAGCCTTTTCTTTGTTGCTGATATTAAATTTTATTAACTTTTTAAAAAATTTTCAAATTGGATATTTTATTTATTTAGATTTCAAATATTATCCCCTTTCCTGGTTTTCCCTCTGCAAATCCCCTCTCCCATCCCTTTATCCTGCTTCAATGAGGGTGATCCCCACCCACCCACCCATTCCTGCCTTACAACGCTAGCATTCCCCTGAACAGGGGCATCAGCCTTCATAGGATTAGGGACCTCTCCTTCCATTGATACCAAATAAGGCCCCTTCAGTCCTTCCCCTAACTGCTTGGATTTATGAAAAAATTTTTATTAGATATTTTCTTTATTTACCTTTCAAATGTTATCCCTTTTCTTGGTTTCCCCTCTGAAAACTCCCTATCCCATCCTCCCTCCCCCAGCTCAACAACCCATCCATTTCCTGCTTCCTTGTACTGGCATTTGCTATACTGGGGCATCTAGCCTTCTCAGGGTCAAGGGCCTCTTTTCTCTTTGGTGTCCAACAAGGCCCTCTTCTGCTATATATGCAGCTGGGGTCATAGGCCCCTCCATGTGTACTCTTTGGTTTATGGTTTACTTCCTGGGAGCTCTGGGGGTACTGGTTGCTTCATATTGTTGTTCCTCCTGTAGGGCTGCACATTTTTTTCAGCTGCTTGGGTCCTTTCTCTAACTCCTCTATTGGGGACCTTGTGCTCAACCCAATGGATGGCTGAGTGCCACGGACCATCCCAGCTGGGTATGGGGATCTCTGGGATGCGGGTTCTTGAGGCAGGTGAGTAAAGATTTGGCTGTGACAAACAGAAACAAATACAGAGGCAGTTTGAATTTGAGTGTATTTTGAAGTTCTTGAGCAAGGGTTTTTATGCTTAGAGAAACAGGCGTTACAACTCTGTAAAGCTGTGTTCACTGAAGCAGAACAATAGAAAGTACATTGCAATAATCATTTGGTACAGCAGAATACAAAATATCAAATTATCCAAGTATTAGAACTTCAAAAAGTGTGTTTCCAATAAAAACATCAGGTAGAACAGACATTATTATGATCATTTGGTACATCAAAAATCATCTAAGGCTGGTGGCAAATTCCCAAAAATAAACTAATAAATTTTTATGATCAGTTACTGGTTAACTTCTAGCTCCTATTTTCTGTGAATCTTCAGATCATAAATTTAAACTGTTTTAATACTTTTTATTTAAGGCTTTCTTAAACAATATACCAAAACCTACTTCTGATGATACACATGCCACCATATATGATTGTTGGGAAAGTTTATATTTATTAATTCTATCTTATAGATGATCTATAAAGTGAAGTGCTGGTTTTTCCGGAGAGGTAATGATTAGTGACTCCATCTCAAGGGATGGTTTTGTAGCCATAATACTTGCCTAGGTTATTAGGAACATCTCATATAGGAAAAAGAATAGAAAACATAAGATATAAGTTGCCAAGAGAACTATGACTCAATAATTTTTCTCTGGCGAAAGTTCCACAACTAGTTCCAGTAGGTCTTGCCCTACTGAGGTCAGTCTCCTCAGTCTGTGGAACTTGTCACACAGATCCTACTGGAGGTGGTGTGGCTGGTGAGGACATCTATCTTTGTATTTGTTTGGTACTTGCAGAGCATCTTGGGAGACAGATATATCAGGTTCCTGTCAGCATGTACTTCTTGGCATCCACAATGGTGTCTGGGGTTGGTTACTGTATATGTAATGGATCCCCGGGTGGGACAGTCTACGGGTGGTCTTTCCTTCAGTTTCTGCTCCACATTTGGTCTCTGTATCTCCTCCCATGGGTATTTTGTTCCATCTCCTAAGAAGGACCGAAGTATCCATTCTTTGGTGTTCCTTTTTCTTGAGCTTCATTTGGTTTATGGATTGTATCTTGGGTATTCCTAGCTTCTGGGCTAATATCCACTTATCAGTGAGCACATACCATGTGTGTTCTTTTGTAATTGGGTTACCTCACTCAGGATGATATTTTCTAATTCCATCTATTGGCCCAAGAATTTCAAGAATTCATTGTTTTTAATTGCTGAGTTATATTCCATCGTGTAAATGTACTATATTTTCTCTATCTATTATTCTGTTGAGGAACATCTTGGTCCTTTCCAGCTTCTGGTTATTAGAAATAAGGCTGCTATGAACATAATGGAGCATATGTCCTTATGACTTGTTGGAGCATCTTCTGTGTATATGCCTAAGAGTGGTATAGTTGGGCCCATATAGCTGGTACTATGTCCAGTTTTCTAAGGAAACACCAAACTGATTTCCAGGATGGTTGAACTATCTTGCAGTCCCACCAGCAAGAGTATTCCTCTTTCTCCACATCCTCACCAGCACCTGCCTTCACCTGAGTTTTTGATCTTAGCCATTCTGACTGGTGTGAGGTGGAATCTCAGGGTTGTTTTGATTTGTATTTCCCTGATGACTAAGGATGTTGAACATTTCTTTAGGTGTTTCTCAGATATTCAGCATTCCTCAGGTAAAAATTGTTTAACTCTGTACCCATTTTTAATAGAGTTATTTGGTTCTCTGGAGTCTAACTTCTTGAATTCTTTCTATATACTGGATATTAGCTCACTGTTGGATATAAGGTTGGGAAAGGTCTTTTCCCAATCTGTTGGTTGCTATTTTTTTTCCTATTGACAATATCCTTCACCTTACAGAAGCTTTGTAATTTTATGAGGTCCGATTTGTCCATTCTTGATCTTAGAACATAAGCTTTATTGGTCTTCTGTTCAAGAAATTGGTTTAATATACGGAAATCCATCAATGCTATCCACTACATAAACAAACTCAAAGAAAAAAACCACATGGTCATTTCATTGGATGCTGAAAAAGCATTTGACAAAATTCAGCATCCTTTCATGCTTAAAGTCTTGGAAAGAACAGGAATTCAAGGCCCATACCTAAACATAGTAAAAGCAATATACAGCAAACCGGTAGCCAGCATCAAACTAAATGGAGAGAAACTTGAAGCAATCCCACTAAAATCAGGGACTAGACAGGGCTGCCCCCTCTCTCCTTATCTTTTCAATATTGTACTTGAGGTACTAGCTCGTGAAATTCGACAACATAAGGAGGTCAAAGGGATACAAATTGGAAAGGAAGAAGTCAAACTATCATTATTTGCAGATGACATGATAGTCTACCTAAGTGACCCAAAAAATTCCACTAGAGAACTCCTACAGCTGATAAACAACTTCAGCAAAGTGGCAGGTTATAAAATCAACACAAGCAAATCAGTGGCCTTCCTATACTCAAAGGATCAGCAGGCTGAGAAAGAAATTAGGGAAATGACCCCCTTCACAATAGCCACAAACAGTATAAAGTATCTTGGGGTGACTCTTACCAAACATGTGAAAGATCTTTACGACAAGAACTTCAAGACTCTGAAGAAGGAAATGGAAGAAGACCTCAAAAAATGGGAAAACCTCCCATGCTCATGGATCGCCAGAATCAATATAGTTAAAATGGCCATTTTGCCAAAAGCAATATACAAATTCAATGCAATACCCATCAAAATCCCAACTCAATTCTTCACAGAGTTAGAAAAAGCAATTAACAAATTCATCTGGAATAACAAAAAACCCAGGATAGCTAAAACTATTCTCAGCAACAAAAGAAATTCTGGGGGAATCAGTATCCCTGACCTCAAGCAATACTACAGACCAATAGTGTTAAAAACTGCATGGTATTGGTACAGTGACAGGCAGGCAGATCAATGGAACAGGATTGAAGATCCAGAAATGAACCCACATACCTATGGCCACTTGATCCTCGACAAAGGGGCTGAAAACATCCAATGGAAAAAAGATAGCCTTTTCAACAAATGGTGCTGGTTCAACTGGAGGTCAGCATGCAGAAGAATGCGAATTGATCCATCTTTATCGCCTTGTACTAAGCTCAAATCCAAATGGATCAAGGACCTCCACATAAAGCCAGACACTCTGAAGCTAATAGAAAAGAAACTGGGGAAGACCCTTGAGGACATTGGTACAGGGAGAAAATTTCTGAACAGAACACCAATAGCGTATGCTCTAAGATCAAGAATTGACAAATGGGACCTCATAAAATTACAAAGTTTCTGTATGGCAAAGGACACCATCAAAAGGACAAATCGGCAACCAACAAATTGGGAAAAAATCTTCACCAATCCTACATCAGATAGAGGGCTAATATCCAATATATATAAAGAACTTAAGAAGTTAGACTCCAGAAAACCAAACAACCCTATTAAAAAATGGGGTACAGAGTTAAACAGGGAATTCTCACCTGAAGAACTTTGGATGGCAGAGAAGCATCTTAAAAAATGCTCAACTTCATTAGTCATTAGGGAAATGCAAACCAAAACAACCCTGAGATTTCACCTTACACCAGTCAGAATGGCTAAGATTAAAAATTCAGGAGACAGCAGGTGTTGGAGAGGATGTGGAGAAAGAGGAACACTCCTCCACTGCTGGTGGGGTTGCAAATTGGTACAACCACTCTGGAAATCAGTCTGGCGGTTCCTCTGAAAACTGGGCACCTCACTTTCAGAAGATCCTGCTATACCACTCCTGGGCATATACCCAGAGGATTCCCCACCATGTAATAAGGATATATGCTCTACTATGTTCATAGCAGCCCTATTTATAATTGCCAGATGCTGGAAAGAACCCAGGTATCCCTCAACAGAAGAGTGGATGCAAAAAATGTGGTATATCTACACAATGGAGTACTATTCAGCCATTAGAAACAATGAATTCATGAAATTCTTAGGCAAATGGATGGAGCTAGAAAACATCATACTAAGTGAGGTAACCCAGACTCAAAAGGTTACTCATGGTATGCACTCACTAATAAGTGGATATTAACCTAGAAAACTGGAATACCCCAAACATAATCCATACATCAAATGAGGTACAAGAAGAAAGGAGGAGTGGCCCCTTGTTCTAGAAAGACTCAGTGAAGAAGTATAGGGCAAAACCAGAACGGGGTAGTGGGAAGGGGTGGGTGGGAGGACAGGGGGAGAGAAGGGGGCTTATGGGACTTTCCAGGAGTGGGGGGCTAGAAAAGGGAAATCATTTGAAATGTAAATAAAAAATATATCGAATAAAAAAAAAAGAAAATTTCCCCTGTTCCCATGTGCTTGAGGCTGTTCTCTACTTTCTTTTCTATTAGTTTCAATGTATCTGGTTTTATGTGAAAGTCCTTGATCCACTTGGACTTGAACTTTGTACAAGGAGAAAAGAATGGATCAATTTGCATTTTTCTGCATGATAACTGCCAGTTGAACCAGAACCATTTGTTGAAAATGGTTCCACTGGATGGTTTTGGCTCCTTGTGGCCGTAGGTGTGTGGGTTCATTTCTGGGTCTTCAATTCTATTCCATTGATCTACCTGCCTGTCACTGTACCAATACCATGCAGTTATTATCACAATGACTCTCTAGTACAGCTTGAGGTACAGGATGCTGATTCTGCAGAAGTTTTTATTGTTGAGAAGAGTTTAAGCTATCTGGATTTTTGTTGTTGTATGTTTGTTTGTTATTCCAGATGAATTTGAGAATTACTCTTTCTAACTGTATGAAGAATTGAGTTGAAATTTTGATGGGGATAGCATTGAATCTGTAGATTACTTTCAGCAAGATGGCTGTTTTTACTATATTTCTCCTGCCAATTCATGAGCATGGGGGATCTTTCCAGCTTCTGAGGTTTTCTTTGATTTCTTTCTTCAGAAACATGTAGTTTTTATCATATAAATTCTTCACTTGTTTGGTTAGAGTCATACCATGATACTTTAAATTGTGACTATTGTGAAGGGTATGTTTTCCATAATTTCTTTCTCAGCCAGTTTATCTTTTGAGTATAGGAAGACTACCAATTTGTTTGAGCTACTTTTATATCCTGCTACTTTGTTGAAGATGATTATCAGCTGTGGAGTTCTCTGATGGAGTTTTTAGGGTCACTTAAGTAGAATTACTCTAGCTAGAACATCAAGTACTATTTTGAATAGATATGGAGAGAGGGCAGTCTTGTCTAGTCTCTGATTTTAGTGGGATTGCTTCAAGCTTCTCTCCATTTAGTTTGATGTTGGCTACTGGATTGCTGTACATTGCTTTTACTATGTTTAGCTATGGGCCTTGAATTCTTGATCTTTCCAAGACTTTTAAAATGAAGTGATGTTGAATTTTGTGAAATGCATTTTCAGGTTCTAATGAAAAAACATATTTTCTTTGATTTTATTTATGTAATGGTTTATATTGATGAATTTCAGTATATTGAACCATCCCTGCATCCCTGGGATGAAGCCAATTTGATCATGGTAAATGATTGTTTGGATGTGTTCTTTGATTTGGTTGGCAAGAAGTTTATTGATTAATTTTGCATCAATATTCATAAGAGAAATTGATTTGAAGCACTCTTTGTTGGATATTTGTGTAGTTTTCATATCAGCAAAGTTGTGGCTTTATAGAATGAGTTGGATACTGTTCCTTCTGTTTCAATTTTGTGGAATAGTTCAGAGAGTGTTGCTATTAGGTCTTCTTTGAATGTCTGATAGAATTCTACACTAAACCCATCTGGTTCTGGGCTTTTGTTCATTGGGAGACTTTTAATGACTGTTTCTACTTCTTTAGGGGTTATGGGACTGTTTAGATGGTTTAACTGATCTTGATTTAACTTTCGGATTTGGTATCTGTCTAGAAAATTGTTCATTTTATTCAGATTTGCCAGTTGTGTAGAGTATAGGTTTTTGTAGTGGGATCTGATGATTTCTTTTTAAATTTCCTCAGTTTCTGTTGATATATCTCCCTTTTTATTTCTGATTTTATTTAGATACTGTCTCTGTTCCCTTTGTTTATTCTGTAGGCTTTTTGTTGTTTTTGTTGCTATTGAAGACCAGCCTTAACCTGTTGTGATCTGATAGGAGGCATGGGATTATTTCTATTTTCTTATATCTGTTGAGGTCTGTTTTGTGACCAGTTACATAGTCATCTTTGGAGAAGGTACCATGAGGTGCTGAACAGGAGGTGTATTCTTTTGATTTAGTATGAAATGTTATATAGATATCTGTTAAATCATTTGGTCCATAACTTGGATTAGTTTCACTGTATCTCTGTTTAGTTTGCGTTTCCATGATCTGTCCAATGAGGAGAGTGGGGTGTTGAAGACCCCACAATTATTGTGTGAGGTGCACTGTGTGCTTTGTACTTTAGTAAAATTTCTTTTTTTAAAAGAACACAAGAGAGTTCTTGGTGGACTTTTTATTTTGATGAGTATGAAGTTTTGATGACTTTTATCCAATATTAGAATGGCTACTCCAGCTTGTTTCCTGGGACCATTTGCTTGGAAAATTTATTCTTAGCCCTTCCTTTACTCTGAGGTAGTGTTTTTCTTTGACATTGAGGTGCATTTCTTATATGCAGCAAAATGCTTAGTCCTGTTTATGTATACAGTCTGTTAGTCTATGCCTTTTTACTAAGGAATCAAGTCCATTTATATTAAGAGATAATAAAGAATAGTGACTATTGTTTCCTGCTATTTTTGATGTCATTTTTGTGATTGTGTGGTTATCTTCTTTTGTGATTGTTGAAAGATTACACTCTTGCTATTTCTACTGTGTAGTTTCCCTTTGTGTTGGCGTTTTCCATACATTATCCTTTGTAGGGCTGGACTTGTGGAAAGGTATCATGAAAATTTGATTTTGTCATGGAATATCTTGGTTTCTCCATTTATGGTAATTGAGGGTTTTGCTGGGTACTGTAGTCTGGGATGGCATTGTATTCTCTTAGGGTCTGTATGAGATCTGCCCAGAATTTTCCAGCTTCCATAGTCTCTGGCGAGAAGTCTGGGTAATTCTGATAGGTCTGCCTTTATGTGTTACTTGACTTTTTTCCCTTATTGATTTTAATATTCTTTCTTTGTTCAGTACATTTTGTGTTTTGATAATTTTGTGACAGGAAGGATTTCTTTTCTGGTCCAATCTATATGGAGTTCTATAGGTTTTTTGTATGTTCTTGGGCATCTCTTTCTTTAGGTTAGAGAAGTTATCTTCTATAACTTTGTTGAAGATATTTACTGACCCTTTAAGTTGGGCATCTTCACTTTCTTTTATACATATTATCCTTAGGTTTGGTCTTCTCATTGTGTCCTAGATTTCCTGGATGTTTGGGTTAGGATCTTTTTGCATTTTTCATCTTCTTTGAGTGTTGTATTAATGTTTTCTATGCTATCATCTGTACCTGAGATTCTATCTTCTATCTCTTGTATTCTGTTGTTGATGCTTGCCTCAATGACTCCTTATCTCCAGTGTTGTCTCCCTTTGTGATTTCTTTATTGTTTTTGTTCTGATTTAGATCCTGGATGTTTTTATTCATTTCCTTCACCTCTTTGGTTGTGTTTTCCTGTAATTCTTTAAGGGAGTTTTTGTGTTTCCTCTTTAAGTTCTTCTACCTGTTTACCTGTGTTCTCTTGTATTTCTTCAAGGGAGTTATTTATGTCCTTCTTAAAGTCCACTAACGGCATCATGAGATGTGATTTTCAATCAGAGTCTTGCTTTTCTGATGTGTTGGGGTAACAAGGGCTCGCTGTGGTGGGAGAACTGGGTTCTGATGATGCCAAGTTGTCTTGGTTTTTGTTGCTTATGTTCTTGCCTTTGCCTTTTGCCATCTGGTTATCTCTGGGGTTTGCTGATTTTGCAGTCTCTGACTATGGCTTGTCCCTCCTGCAAGCCTGTGTCAGCACTCCTGAGAGACCAGTTCTCTCTGGAAGGAATTCAGGTATGGAGAGCTGTGGTATACAGGGACAGCTCTGAGGTGCAGGCAGAAACCTGATGGATCTTGTCCCCCAAATGATCCTTGGTTCCTATGTCCTGATGGCTCTGAGTTGGTCCCTCTTGGGCCAGGAATTTGAATAGAAATGGTGGTCTTACCTGTGCTTGCAGTTGTGTGGGCACTCCTAGGAGACAAGCTTATTCCTGGTGGTATTTGTATATGTAGCTCTGTAGCCCAGGATCAGCTCTGAGTGCAGAGGGAAATGGAAGGCTTCTGTCCCAGGCAGACCCTAGGTTCCTGTGTCTTGAGGAATCTGGGAGCATTTCTCTGTGCAGCAGTGGTGGTATGGAGCCCTGGCAGAGGAACAGCTCTAGCTGCAGAAAGAAACCATGAAAATATTTTTTAAAACATATTTTTTGTTCCATATGGGTCTCAGAGATATACTTTTACTTGGTATTATAAATATATTTATTTCTTGAATGTTCTTTTTTCATCATCAGTATAGCTATATTCATTGATTACTTGGTGTATATCAGGCCCATCATACTAGGTGCCACACAACATCTTCAGAAAGCCATGCACTACTTTTATTTTTCCTTTAACACTTTCAAGTTTCTTATCTGTTTGCTAAAATCTGATTGTGCATACTGCTCTGTATAATCCCTACGAGATACATTTTAAATGTTATATTTATAGTTTCACATTGTGTCACATTTTAAATTCGTAGATTCATATTTTAGTATTTGAGATAAATAATTTATCTTTTTGAATGCCTGTCTCTTTCAAATATTTATTAAAACTCTATGGGATTTTGGATAAATAGAGTAACAACATATATACTGACATCTTTAAATTTGGTCACCTTTATTTTAATCTTTCTTTCTTTCTTTCTTTCTTTCTTTCTTTCTTTCTTTCTTTCTTTCTTTCTTCTCTTCCTCCTTTCTTTCCTTCTTTTTATTCCGTTCCTTCCTCTTTTATTGGACTTTTGCTGTAGAGACAGAGACATGAGACAGTTTAGAAAGACATCAGAGTGGGATGGGGTTTATTGATTTAAAATATTTATTCTTCTTTGATATAAATACATATACATTTATTGTTCTTCCAATATATACATATGTCAGCTTCCCCTTTCTTCATTTTTCCCAGTTCTCCCTGTTTAGGTTTGGACTTTTGCTATGTATTGTAATGCTAAATACTGGCCTCCAAGATATGATTTCCTCAGAAACAGGGGAATCCTCACCTATAATCAAGTAATGGTATGTAAACTTGCTCCTTAATTTAAAACTATTGGTTGAATAAATATGTGTACAACACGACCCCATGTAGGCCCAGGAACAGAGTCACCAACCAGGCAGCATACATGGGCTGGTCTGAGACCCATGACACATTTGTAACCTGGTTTGGCCTAAGTGGGAGAAGATGTACTTAATCCTTGAGAGGACTTGAGGCTCCAAGGAAGGGGTATGTCTGGTGGAGTGGGGAACACCCTCTCTAAACAAAGGGGAGGGGAAGTGAGATGAGGAACTGTGGGGGAGGAAATGGGAGGTATGGCAATGGTTGAAAAAATAGTTATAAATAAATTGTTTTTTAAAAAGACACCTACAACCTATACCTGGGCAGAAGCTAAGTAGATGGGCTTTGATTCCTTGGGCTTAGTATCTGTGTAGAGACCAGGAGAATGAGAAGATGGAAAGGGAGAAAATACCATGGAGTGAGGGATTTTGAGAACTAGCCACGAAGGCTGGCCAATTGAAGGAATAGTGGCCCAAGAAAAACATGGCAAGTCATATCTTGAGGTTATTGTCAGGGAAGTAGACAAAATAGCTTAAAGGTTTGATATCTGCCCAGCTCTAGTGTAGTCTAAAGCTTATTAAATATAAAAGTTTTGTGGTTTTAATCTGGGAAGTGAATGACCTAAGGCCCAACAGAATCCCCCCCCCTAAAATTATCATAATCCTTGCCCCCACTTCTTTTGTTCCCCAGGTCCACTAAGCTCTTCCCTCACCCATGCCTCATCCAGAAAAAAAGCATATCTCCCATTGACATCAACCAAACATGACAAAGTCATTTAAATAAGACAAGGCACAAACTAATATCAAGGCTGGATTGGCAATCCAGCAAGAGGCAAAAGTATCAGGCAAGCAAATGAATGAGACACACCCCTACTCCCACCAGCAGGAGTCCCCCAAAAGACCAAGACAACAGCCATAACATATATGCAGAGTGCTAAGTGAAGACCCATGCACACTCTGTGATTGTCATGGTGCTATAGTGTATCTAACATAACTCATCAGTACCTTTAGTGGCACCTCACTTTGGTTTGGTACATATTTTTCTGAAATTGTATCTTGTACTTAAGTTTAGATTTGCTTTATCTTAGCACACATGTTCCACATGTTCTTTCAGCTGTCTGTGCTGTAGACAGCTCTTTATTTGGAGGCTTAGCCAAAGAATATTATGTGTCATTTTATGTAAGTTACTGTCTTTGAAATGGGGACTTCCTTGTAAATCCGTTTTACCCCAGTGTTAGATATATGCTCTGTTCTGCCAGAAATCCTGTCCATGCCCCAGAGTAAATTTCTCTTTTCTTTGGGCCTGAGCTAGATATTATTGATGTTCTTTGTGAGAAAAAAAGAAGGAATCATTTTCTAGTCAAGTTTGTTTCATTCACAGTGCTGAAGTGGTAACACAGGGCTCTGTCTTTACCATACAGAAACTGTAAGATGATAAATAATGCATGTTCTAGAGTAAGTTGTTTGTACTGGAGGTCAATATACATTATCTACTACTTGCTGTTATATTTTGAAGAAATTTAGACTCTGCATTAAGTGAATTGTCTGAGAAAAATCATTAACAAAGCTAGAATTTTTTAATTTTCAAGTATGTGAATGCATATTTTTGTGTAAGATTTAGTGGAAATACATTTTGCACAGAGAAAAACATGAGTCAACATGCATGGAATGATCTATAGTGATGAGCATTGATAGAATGTCTTCTAAATAATGAAAAAGTAATTTAATTAACATAGATCTCTTCAAATTGACTTCACAATTAAGGCTTACTGAAGATTAGACTGCAAGGTAAACTTACTGTGACTTAAAAAACTATAGAATCATAAATTTTATACATTTGTTTAGTTACATTTATCAAGAGAAAGTATATTTCATCTATATATGGAGATGTTTATATTTCAGGTTCAATGCAACTTGGAAGAACTTGAACTCTCATTGACTTGATGTAATTAAGATTCATTTCACATTTACTTCACAGATGGGAAATTCAACAGGAAATATGGGCAATATTGATCCATTTAGAAATGAAATCCAGGCCTTTTCTACTTATGTTTCTATGATGGGTTGAGTATCTTTTTTTTCTTTTGCTACTTTTTTTCTTTTATACAGATTTTTTTTTGTATTTTAAAGTCTATTATTAGATGCAAATACCTTGTTTTATTATTTTTAACTTGTATTTTAAGGAATTTCAATTTGCATCTTAAACACGTCTTCTTAGGTTATCATAGATATTCCTTCATGTAAGAAGAATTTAAAGAGATTTAATAGTTTCCATCTTTGCTTTTGTTTTTTTTTGCATACTGTTTAGTACTATTTAGTATTTTTATCTAAGAATAAAAATTATCAATATTTTCTCTGTTATGTTGATTGCACTGTGATTATAATATTGTCTTCAAGTTCCCTGACCTTTCTCTTTGCAACTTTCTTTTTTTATGCCTTTTGAAATGTCTTTATTTTACTTTGGTTATATTTCTGCTACTGACTTCATTATACAGATGGCTTCAGAGAAGTTAGGAAAGATAGCTAACTGTGTAATAATACCAGTCAAGATTCTATTACATATACCAAACACAGAGTTTGTACACAGGGATTTTTTTAAGGCAATTCAAATGTTCTCTCTGCCTTCCATGCTGATAGATTTGGCAGAGATAGGTTTGTCGCAATAAGAAGAATAGAAGTAATAACCAACATTAATGGGAGGTGTTTTTTCCTTTTTATTTTTAAAGGAGATCTTTTTTATTAGATATTTTCTTTATTTACATTTCAAATGTTATCCCCTTTTCCCATTTCTCCTCTGAAATCCCCCTATCCCAGGCCCCCTCCCACTTCTTCTATTAGGTTATTCCTTCCACCCACCCATCCAAACCCCCTTCCCCTTCTTGGAATTCCCCTACACTGGGGCATTGAGCCTTAACAGGACCAATGGCCTCTCTTCCCATTAATGGCCCACAAGGCCATCCTTTGCTACATATGCGGCTGGAGCCATATGTACCTCAATGTGTTCTCTTTGGTTTGTCCCTGGGAACTCTCAGAGTCTTGTTGGTTCATATTGTTGTTCTTCCTATGGGGACGCAAACACTGTCAGCTCCTTCAGTCGTTTTTCCAAACCTCCATTAGGGACCCTATGCTCAGTCCAGTGAAGTCCGGTGCAAGCATCCACCTCTGTATTTGTCAGGCTCTGGCAGAGCCTCTCAGGAGATAGCTATATCAGGCTCCTGTCAGCCAGCACTTCTTGGCATCCACAATAGTGTCTGGGTTTTGTAACTGTGTTGGTATAAAACCCTAGGTGAGACAGTCTCTGGATGGCCTTTCCTTAAACATCTCTGCTCTATACTTTGTCTCTGTATCTCCTCCCATGAGTATTTTATTCCTCCTTTTTTTAATAGATATAAGCTTTATTTACATTTCAAACCTTATCCCCTTTCCTTGTTTACCCTCCGAAAACCTCGTCCCCCTGATCAGCAACCTACCCACTCCCACTTTCCTGACTGGCATTTCTCTACATTGGGGCATCAAGACATCACAGGTCCAATGGCCTCTTCTCTCACTGATGTCTGAAAGGGTCATTCTCTGCTACATATGTAGCTGGAACCATGGGTTCTCCATGTGCACTCTGGTTGGTGATTTAGTCCCTGGGACTTCTGGGGGTACTGGGGTTGTTCTTCCTATGGGGCTGCAAATCCCTTCAGCTCCTTGGGTCTTTTCTTTAGCTCCTCCACTGGGGACCCTGTGCTCAGTCCATTGGTTGGCTGTGAGCATCAACTTCTGTATTTGTCAGGTTCTGGCAGAGCCTCTCAGGAGACAGATATACCAGGCTCCTGTCAGCTAGCACTTGTTGGCATCCACAATAGTGTCTGGGTTAGCTAACTAGTAAGGGATGGATCCAATGGTGAGGCAGTCTCTGCATGGCCTTTCCTTTAGTCTCAGCTGCACACTTTGTCTCTGAATCTCTTCCCATGGGTATTTTGATCCCCCTTCTAAGAAGGACCAAAATGTCCTTTCTTTTGAGCTTCATGTGGTCTGTGAGTTATAACTTTGGTATTCCGAGGTTTTGGCCTAATATCCACTTATCAGTGAGTGCATACCATGTGTGTTGTTTTGTGATTGGATTACCTCACTCAGGATGATATTTTCTTGTTCCATCCATTTGCCTAAAAATTTCATGAATTCATTGTTTTTAATAGATGAGTAGTGCTCCATTGTGTAAATGTACGATATTTTCTGTAGCCATTCCTCTGTTGATGGACATCTGTTTTTTTTTTTTCTTCAGTTTCTGGCTATTATAAATAAGGCTGTTATGAACATAGTGGAGCATGTATCCTTATGACCGGTTGGAGCATCTTCTGAATATATGCTTCAGGTAGTACTATGTTCAATTTTCTGAGGAACTACCAAACTGATTTCCAGACTGGTTTTACCAGTTCAATCCCAACAGCAATGGAGGAGTGTTCCTCTTTCTCCACATCCTTGCCAGCATCTGCTGTCACCTGAGTTTTTGATCATAGCCATTCTGACTGTAGTGTGGTGGAATCTCAGGGTGGTTTTGATTTGCATTTCCCTGATCATTAAAGATATTAAACATTTCTTTAGGTTCTTCTCAGCCATTCAGTATTCCTCAATTGAGAATTCTTTGTTTAGCTCTGTAGCCCATTTTTAAAGTGTTACTTGTGTCTCTAGAGTCTAAACTCTTGAGTTCTTTGAATATATTGGATATTAGTACTCTATCAAATTTTATACTTCTTATACTTTTTTATCTTTTCCACTTCTCTTCACATCATCCACTTCTCAGTGCTAGTTAGAAGTTAGATTTCTTCATATTTGTTCAGTTTTCTTTACCAAGATTCTGTATTCTTTTAATTTTTGTTGTTTGCTTTGTCTTTCACATTTTCACAAAGATGTGTAACAATTTAAAATTAATTGGTTAGTGGTAATCCCAATGTACTTTAGACTTTAGTGTCAAGCCACTATATATAGATTGCCTACTTGTGTTGACTACTAGAGAGCACAGATGTTTCAGCGTCTAAATTACATTACGACATTTCAAAGGAGTACAGTACTTGCTATTACATGCTTTCGGATTAATGGGGGGGAGATTCTCAGAATTCCATCTAGTACAATTCCATTCTATAATAGGGAAAATATTTTGTCCTGAGCAGTAAGAGATGACCCATATTTATGCTTAACATTTGATCATTCATTGTTCAAATAATCTTCCAAGTCTATGTGATCTAAAATTCCATTGTAGTCCTGAACTGAGACATTTCTCATATCTGATTAAGCTAAGGAAATTCTGCTTCACAAATAATTTTGAACTTTTACCTCCATAACAAAGACAATCTTCATACAAATGTTTCATGTCATTACTGTGTGCAGTTTTTCCCCAGTCTAGAATTACTGACCTCTTTAGACTAAAATTTTACACACTTAGCATAGAGAACATTTGTTGGTTTAAAATATGTCTCTTATTGTGCAAGGAAAAATGTTCTTATGTTGAACTGTAACACAAATACAAACTAACATTGCATCGTTCTTCTTTTAAGGATTATTTTCCTGCTTGATAGCAGATATCAGTTTTGTTCCTAGTCTTCCATTGTTCAGAGAATCTTCAAACTCTATGTCATGTAGAATTCTAGTATATTTAGAACTTTTATTTCTTCATATTTGTTCAGTTTTCTTTTCCAAGATTGTATCTTCTTTTAATTTTTTTTGTTTGCTTTGTCTTTCATGTTTTCACAAAGATGTGTAACAACTTAAAAATAATTGGCCAGTGGTAATCCCAATGTACTTTAGACTTTAGTGAGAAACTAAACTGAAGTGAGTGAGAAATTTTAGTGAGAAACTGAACTGAGAAATTTTTCATAACTGATAAATTCGTGCTTTGTTCATAGTTCCCCATGGCAGTTAATGTCAGGAATTGAGCTGAATAAACTATAGGGACAAGTAGGTAAACATTGTTTACCTTTATATTTCTGTCTGATTAATATTACTAAACATGATGTACTCCACACTCATTCTATGGCTATCAAGCAGTAATGGGTACCAATTGTTATAGCCCATTACGAACCTTATCAATACTAATCACATCAGAACATTTTAGATTTAAAACAGTCCACAGCAATATTAGGTCATCTTTTGTGTTACATCCGAACTATACCTATTCAGCAAAGAATCAAGCACCTTTCAGTGTGAAATCTACGATAGCACATAGCAAGCTTAGTAAACACTATAGATTTATTGAAGCTTAGTCCAACCTTGATTTTTGTGTAAATAGCTATATTATTTTGGTACCTTCAATAACTGATTTTTATGCAGCATCTTTTCTAGGCTCAGTCTTACAGGAAAAATGGTAGGAGAAAAGCCATTTTAAATTTGCACACATGATTCTACATTTTCTGCCAAAAAATGCTGAAAAAGGTTATAGATTACATTTTTGCCTTCCATCAAAAACTTCCTAAAATTGGGTATTAGGAATTAAATGAAACCAAGTAGTTTATGCTGTAGTAAACATTTCAACTGAATGAAAAGCAAGTATGTAGGACAATATTATATTACATAAGTGAACTTGTGTGTAGTATGTTTCTTCTAGTTACTTTAGAAGGTATATTAACTTAATTAAAATAAAAAATCTTAAAACCTTTTGTGAGCAAACATCAAAACAAATATATAAAGTAATTTTACTTTTTTTGAAAAATTATATTTTACAGTAGGAGGAGTGTTGTTCATAATTTAATTGCTTAAATTCTTTTTGTATTTTTTATTTTACATTGGTTCCATATTAAGATTATTATGAAGTTTCAATGCTAAAGAAGAAAGTGGAAAAAATTATTGTGGAAAACATGAATGACAAAAAACAGTATATATCCTTCTGTTGTGTGAAACATACTTCAATTTGACTTAATTTAAACAAAACTCTCTTTAAATTCTATAATTATTATGTATCAGAACTTGCTATACATTTGTAACAATAGGCAATTAATTTCCATGGGCTTCAAATTATATATCCAGAATAAAGGAAGAGAAATAGTCATTTTTCAAATGCTGACATTTACAAAATTTCATAGTTTATAGGAAATAATGAAAACCTGTATTACTCTGTAGAACATGCTGACCTTTTCCTCAGAAATTGATATGTGTTTTTGGACAGGCCCTATAAAGAATCTTGGAGGTTAAGATTTAGTTCTTAGAGGTAATTGAAGATTTCAAAGGTCATAGCTCTATCCACAATTTGGTTTGGAAGCCAGGACATAGAATGAATGTGTTTTTCAGTGATCAATGTTCCCTAATATTGTTCCAGAAGCAGCAAGCAGCAACAGGCTCCTTTGCTAGCGAGCTTTCTCTCTCTCTCTTTCTCTCTCTCTCTTTCTCTCTCTTCTCTGTTTCTCTCCTCATCACCCTTTTTCTCTTCAGTTTATAGCCAATTTGTTTTAAATAGTTTTCCTTAATTTTCATATAAATAAACTGTACATAATTAAAAGAAACAGTATTTGAAATGTATGGCACAGGTATATATTTGTGAACCCATAAATTTAATTCAGAAAATGAATGTATATTTCAGATATAGTTCTTAAAATATATACTTGACAAAAATTATATTTCTATTAAATAAAGTGAATAAGGACTCAAATAGATAGCTTTTGGAAGAAACAAATATGTCCAATAAATATCTTAACATTGCTTAGTATCTTCATCCATCATAGAATGGCAACTGAAAACTACTTTGGTATTCCAACTCATCTGAGTAAGAAGGATCAAATTCTGGTAACACTATTATAAATGAAGAACAATTATTCACCAAAGGAGGGAGTATTATCTGGTAAAGGTACAATGAAACTCAACATGGATTTTTCAGAAAAACTTAAATGGTAAACTACTATATAATCAAGCTATACCACTCCTGAACATATAATGAGAGGACTTTACATTCTAGCACAGACTCTTATTCATCCATGACCTCTGATGCATTATTTATATTAACTAGCAAAACACAGCCTGGATGCGTATCCTAGATGTATATTGATAGATGAATCAATAATGAAAATTTGATACATAACAACTGAATTTGATTTGGCCATATAGAAATAATAAATAGTAATAAATGAAGGAAAGTGGAAATTATTTACAGTTAACAAAGCAACTCAGAAAGACTTCATGTTTTCTCATATATCCATCCTAGTTTTAAACATTTATAAATATGTGTATGGGTTTATAAGTGAGGATGAGATCATGAAAATAGAAAATGGATAATGGGAACTGCATGGGGAAGAGATCTTAGGGAGGTGGAAGAGACTTTAAAGAATACATATTACACAATTACAAAATGGTGGGAGCCAAGGGAAGTATGATAAAAGATTGGCAGAATAATGAGGAAGCACGATATGGACCAGAAACAACAAAAACAATCCATTTATGAAACTGCCATGACTGAGAGCAACTTTTGCATGCTAGGTTTACATCTGAAACAGTAATTTCATCTGTTTCCCTGGAGATGGAAAAGCAGAGCTTTTCACGGTGTTATACCAAATTCAGTCTCTAGATTTCTTTCTTTGTTTCTTTGTTTCTTTGTTTCTCTCTCTCTCTCTCTCTCTCTCTCTCTCTCTCTCTCTCTCTCTCTCTCTCTCTCTCTCTCTCTCCTTTTATAATTTCTTGTTTTTAAATTATTTCATGCGGCTGCTGGAAGTTGAACCAGGTTCATCTACAAGAGCAGCCAGGTGCTTTTAACCACTAAACCACTGCAGCAGCCCCTCTGTGATTTGTAATTAATATGTAATGTTCTCTCAGCTAGTCATGTTATTTTGTGGTTAAACCCAGATCTCTCATGTACTGTTAAGTGTTCTGCACTACACCGCTCCTGCAGCCCTGCTTTTCAGTAGTAAAACTTACAAGGATGAGAAAATGATAACATATCAGATAACTTTTTTTGCAATTATTTTTTAATTTATTTTTTATTGAATATCATCTTCATTTACATTGCCAATGGTAAAACCTTTCCTGATATACCCCCTCCACTAAGACCCCCAACCCCTCCCCTTCCTCCTTCCCCCTACCTCCACGTATATGTCTCTCTACCCAACACATTTCCTCCTCCCCCCTCCTTCAAGGACCCTTCCTCCCACTATGGAGGGCAAGAAGTGTGTACCAAAAGAAGCATGCCATGGTTTTCTCCAGATGGGCCCTGCCAGAGCCTTACAAATACAGAGACAGATGCCAACAGCAAACTATTGGACTGGGCATGGGGTCCCCAATGGAGGATCTGGAGGATGGTCCAGAGGAGCTGAAGAGGTTTACAGCCCCATGGGAAGAACAATGATTTCAGCCACCCATACCCCAGAAGACTCCCAGGGACTGAACCATTAACCAAGGGGCACACATGGTTCCAGCCAAAAAATGTGGCAGATAACTTTTATAGCGGCTTTAAACATCTTTCTTCAATGTATCATATATCATATATATATATGATGTCATATATGCATGTCATATATGTGGAGATAATGGACAGTACCCCTAATTAATGAACATCTTAAATTAATGATAATAATTTTTGCTTTTGATTTTTTATTATCATTACTCATTTGAATTCTCCCTGTTTCCTTCCTGGTTCCAGTTTTGTTGGCCTAATTAATAACTTGGAGCAGAGCATCAGGAACCTGGCTGCTTCTCCATCACATCTCCCACTTTGTTTCTGTATAGCTTCTGTACAAACAATAGAATTTTCAATACACCATATGAACATGTTAGATTTCTATTTTTACTGGCATAAATTGCTTTCAAACATGAGCCAGAATACTCCTTACTGTGTGCAGAGAACTGGTGATGATTTTTTTAAATGAAAATAGTACTTTTGGGGTGAATAAAAATAATAGTTACAAATTCTTGCAGTGATTTATTTACAAAACAATTTGCACTTTCAACACATTCTCCATTTTATGGAAAATAGATTTTTTAAAAAAAAAATCAAACAATATATCATCACATTTTCCCCTCCCTTTACTCCTCGCAGTTCCTCCTACTGAGACTCCTATTGGCTATACTGCTGTTTTGGGCCACTATTGCACTAGCACATTTGGCAGGGATGACATATTGTAGACCAAAGGTTTTGTAGTTGGGATGGTGTTGGCCTTTCTGTTTTAGCAGCCTTCAGGGTATCCTCCTATTCCAAAGGCAGTTGAATATGGGACTAAAGTGTCTATTCAGGTACCATCTTAACAACACCTTGTTCAATGAGTTCTGCAGATGTGATCTTTAGCAGTGGGGCCTTGTGGTTCATTTGCAGAGAGCAACTTATTGTCTTGGCAACAGCCTGTGTTGTTTGGGGATTTTTGTGGTATCCCTTTGACCAACTTGTCAATTGGATGTAACGCAGTCCAGGTACTAGAAGATTTATTTGGTGAGAAAACATGGCTATCTAGGAATCCATCTCCCTCATTTTTTTTGTAGACTTCCTTAGGATCATGTTCATATATTTTAGGAAGGTTTGACTACACTGTTTCCACCCTTCAAATATCCCTCAGTTTTAGCTGTGTTTCTGTACACTCACTCTCTCAATCCTCTCTCTCCTCTCTCTCGATATCTGAACATCCCATTTCATTCCTCAAGCCCAGACAACTCATAAAATCTTTTCTATAATTTTATGTCTTCCTAGAGAAGGCTTACTTTTTATATTTAAACATATTATGTGACTAGAAACCATTGACCTTAATATTAGATTGCACTGATTTAATCATTTATAGACATTTCTTAACTGCATTTCCTTGTGTTTCTAAAGACCTTCTTGATTGAAGGCATGTTTGTAAAATCATGACCCTCTGTAATAGACTCATTTCATTTCTAAACCCTCTGTGATGGTTCTTAGTCTATTCTTTGCTAAGGATGTTCCTTATAATTTTGTACTCCTAGTGTATAATTACAGACCCAAGATCTACCCAGATACTTGTTTAGACCAGTACAAGTTATTAATGAATTATGAAATCATTGAGACTATTATTTCCTTTTATCCTATTCCCAGGATCTGGAAATATTCTTTTGGTATCTTCAGACTTCGTGATTATTTTTTAAATAAATATTTTGAGAGCCATTTCAAATTATCTTTTATAGCATGACAACACTAAAGTTCTACAGAGACCAAAAAGACACTTTTCAAAGAATATTCAATGTCTTTGGGAAGTCTGGCACTGAATTTTACCTGGAGCCTTAGAAATGAGGCTGAGCATTTTGTGGAAAGAAATCAAATTTTGAGGGGCTTGTATAAATAGTGAAAACAATTATTTAATATATTTGAATTTTATTTTGTTATAAATATATTTCCCTGATTATTTATAAATTAGCCAGGACAGACATTAATGCATTTTAAATATTTATTACAGTTATCTTTTTCAGGTTTTTTTTCTTCACTAATGTTCAGTAAAATATTGTTTCAAAAAGTTGGCAAAACATGCAGTAATGACTATAAAAAGCCATTTATGCAAATTGTATTTTCTTAACGTATTCCTATGATGTCCTTTGAAATGTATCTTGCTTAAAATGATTTAGGATTAATTGATTATGATTCTCAGGCAAGCTCATGTTAATTCATTTTGGTCAAGAGCAAAATGTGAATCTGTGCCAAGCCCCTTGGGTATTATTGTCCTGTTATAAATCTCCCATTTTTAAATATGAGAAGGCATATCTATGTCTCTTTAGGCTTCTTGAATATTAATAAACATCAAAACCTAATGTATGCATGGCAGAATTTTAGCATATCATAAGTTCATAGAGAAATTCATTTTTCTAAGTTTCAGTTGCCAAAGTTTTGTTTTTTCCTCTTCTTCCTGAGGACTTTAATCAGAAAAGTAAAATTTCTGGCATATACTAAGTAATATTATCATCACTAGATAGGAAGAAACATGGCCAGATGATTTTTGAATACTAATATTACATAATAGCGCCTTGTAAATGAATTTGATTGGATACAATGGAGATCATGGTATTTGATATTACATATCTATATTCAAATGTACCTTTATGTATGCATTAACATAATAGTGCTTAATGTGATGGAGTAAATAATTATTTCTATCATTTAATTATATCTTAATTCATACAGCATATAATTTTTAAGTATGTGGAAATATGACCATTTAAAAAGTGCTAGCATAAAACAATGTCATTACATTAGATGTTGTTCTTTCTCTACATCTCTTCTTACTAACATGTAGATTTTGAATGTCTTTTACTTATATAATTTTAATATTATACACAGAAAATTTCCTTTAGTATTTTATCAATTTTTTCCATGTATTTTAATTTAGAATGAAAACCATATACATTATTCCATGTGATTTTAGAAGGAAGGACAGAAGAAAGTTTGAAGCAAAATAATCACCAATCTCTTGATCAATTATCTTGTTTTAAATAGATAAATTGGTACAATACAATAGTTTTTTGGATGTTATCATCTTAAATCAACAAGGAGAAGTTAGCTTTACTGTATAACTTAGTATAGGCTTAAGTGATGCTGGAACATTTTCCTAGTGGTTTCATAATAGATGACATCCAAAGACTGACCAGATAATTGAAGGATGTGCTGTTTCCTTTTCTACTTGGACTGTAACTGAATTGCCTATCCTGCCTTTGGAATCCTTTGCAGCTATTTCTTTGTTTGGGAGTATCCTTCAAAGTACCAAGAGTTAAACTCTTATTGAAACCCCCCCAAAAGACTTAGCCGTATTATCTTTGTTAAATTGGTTTTCTCTTATGTTATTTCATGTTTATAGACCTAAATGGTAGGTGATGTTGCTTATGTTCTATAAACAAGAAAGCAATTTATGTGAATGTATATAAGAATTCATCTGCTAATAATTGTTTTCTCTAACACATAAATCAAATTTTATTGGTCCCAGTTTATTTCTATAACAATATCCTTAATTTTATTCCTATTGTGATAATTTCAATAAATACTTTATGTATGATTAACTGAAAAGCCAATGTGTCTTTAATTTATCTGAAATTGGATTTCAGAATGTTTAATTTCACATGAAAAACTGTAACTGGGATAAAATTATTTGATCAAGCCATTAATGGTGGTCAATAATGATGCCTCTATCTTGAATTGCAAAGGTGCACTGGATGTATTTTATTTCCGTGGGATTCCTAGTCCATAATGGAAGCATTATAAGCATGTACAAGACATTATAACATCATTAAAAAGGTAAAAGGAACATTATGGAACAGAGAACAGGAAGATCATTGAGAGCCAGAGGCAAAGTTATGAAATACTGTCTTCTCTCTGCTTCAATTAGGAACACACAGCAGACTCTTCCTCCTCCTCTCTGCTCACCTTCATCAGATCTGTGGATCCTGAAACATACAGACAGGAATCTAGCATAGGTATCTTCCACCCAGAGAGACTCCACCCAGCAGCTGACTCAGACAGATACAGACACACTTAGCAAAATAAGTGGATGGAGCTTGGGCACTCTTATGGAAGAAGAATAGAAAGGGCATACATGGACTGAATCTAGGCTTCCCCACACATATGTAGCAGATATGCAGCTTGGTCATTATGTGGGTCCCAAATACCTGGGTCCTGGGCTATCCAAAAAGCTGTTGCCTGTACATGGAATATGTTCTTCTAACTGGGCTGCTTTGTCTGGCCTCAGTGGGAGAGGATTCTGCCAGCCTCACAGAGACTTGATGTAGCAAGATGGGAGGACACCCAGTTTGGAGAACCCACCCACTCAAAGAAGAGAAGAGTTGATGTGCAGAAGGATAGTGGGAGGGGGTGACCAGGAGTGGGACAGTAAATGGGTTTGGGATGTAAAGTAAATAAAAAATCACATATCAGATAAATTGTCCAGCAATGTCTAATTAGAACAATGAAAGTCACAACAGCTGCTGGAGCCACATGAAATAATCTCTAATCTCTGTCATGCTATCTTTCACTTTTGGTCTTTTTCATCAAATGTTGCTTGCTTGGTAGGCTTTTAATATTGATTCAACTCAGAGATATTAGATTGATGAGAAATTTCTTATGAATTGTTTATGCCTCCTTCCAAAAGTACTGCTGCTGAGCCTCTCCAGGGAATTCCTCAACATTCTCCTCCTCCTGCTGCTTTTAGTGAGAAATCCTTATCAGCCCTACTTGAAGGTTTTCCTTATGACCTGAAGATTATGACTCACATGAATACAACAGAAATCTTCTTATGAGGCTCTGGTCCCAAGATAATCTTGGAATATCTGCTCCTATAGTTACTCATGCACATGATAATCATAACAATAAACAAAAGAAAACAAAACTTTAAATGGTAGTAAGATTCATTTGGCAGCAGATTAGATTAAAAGACTCTTCCTTGTATATACTCAGTTGATTGCATGGTACATAGGATGGGGGCCTGTAATGGTATGCCCCTCAAGGAAAAGATACAGCTACAACAGTTTACTGGCTAAGTTATCTCTGTTCAATGCAATGTCCAGGGCATTATATTGATGGACAAAGAATGGTGTCGAAAAATGACAAAAGGATGAGATATCAAGACCCCCTTTAATAAAGTTTGCTCATGCAAGGCAATGTGTTGTCTTATGGTCAAGGAACAAAAGAATACTAAACTTAGACATATAAATAAAGTCTACAAAATATAAAATATAAATATTATTTAATGCCAGAAATTGAATAATAAATGTAGCAGCTTTGTTCTGAAGATTTTTATTGAGTCTAATGGCAATTGGCACTCTGACCATTAAAATTGGTAATACATGGCAATCTATTAAGGCTGGATTGATGCTTTTTTTTTCTGCCCAGTGCCCTTGAAACAAGATTCTTAAAAGTTGTGTTATGGGGTTAAAGAGGGAAAATGATTTTTAAAGAATAACTCTGTTCTCTTACAGTTTATCAATGATGGATAAATTTATAATGCCAGATATAACTGCAAAAGATGATGCTATTTGATCATATTTATTTTTATTTATTTTCATCTTTCACTTTTCATCCGGATAGCTGATCCCATTCCCATTCATCCCCTCCCACAATCCTTCCCCCATTACTTTCTCCTTTTCTCCTGAGTAGGCAAGGGCATCCCTGGGTATCCTCATAGCCTGGTGAATCAAATGTCTGAGAGTCTAGACATATCCTCTCACTGTTAAGGCATCCCAGCTAGGAGAACCTATCTTACAGATAAGCAAAAGCTTTGGGATAGCTCCTGTTTTAGTTGTTCAGGACCCACATGAAGACCAAGCTGCACATCTGCTACATATGTACAGAGTGCCCTAGGTCCAGCCTGTGTATGCTCTTTGGTTGGTGGTTCTGTCTCTGAGAGCCCCAAGGGTCCAGGTTAGTTGACTCACCTGGTCTTCCTGTAGAGATCCTATCATCTTCAGGGCCCATAATCCTTCCCCGCATTTATACACAAGACTCCCTAAACTGCATCCAAATTTTGGTTGTGGGTCTCTGCATCCATCTGAGTCATCCTCTGAGTCAGATGCTAAGTAGAGTCTCTCAGAGGTCAGCCATGGGAGACGCCTGTCTGTAAGCATGTTAGAGTATTATTAATAATGCCAGATATTGGTGCTTGTTCATGCATTGAGTTTCTAGTGGGACTGGTCATTGCTTGAATATACCTTGAGTCTCAGCTCCATCCCAAGTCTTTGCATTTCTTGTAGACAGGATATACTTTGGGTAGAAGGTTTTATGTGTGGTTTAGTTCTACCTTTGTTCTACTGGGATTCCTGCCTGGCTACAGGAAGTGGCCACTTCAGGTTCCTTAGCTCCAGTGGTGTGAGTTACAATTAAGGTAACCCCCATTGATTCTTGGGTACTCCCCTCTCTCAAGTCTCTCTCATGTCCTTGAGATACCCTCCACCTCCACACCCCTATCAGTTGTATATTTCCATTCACTTTCATTTCCACTTAGCCATCTCTCCTGAACTTACCAATACCTGATCCTGAATTCCCCCACTCACTACTCTCCTATTCCCATCTCCCATTCTTTTCCCTCCCTCCATCTGCCTCCTATGAGTATTACTACCTTCTAAGTGAGAAAAAAGCATAATTACTTGGGCTTTCCATTTTGTTTAGCTTTTTGGGTCTCTGAAGTGTAGCATGGATGGCAATACTGTATTTTAGCATTAATATCCCATAAACAGTAAATACATATCATGCATGTCCTGTTGGGTCTTAGTGTTTACCTCACTAAGATGATATTCTCAAGTTCCATCTATTTGACTGCAATATTCATAATGTCTTTGTTTTCATTAGCTAAATATTATTCTGCTACATAGATGTAGCACATCTTCTTTATCCATTTTTCGGTCAGAAACTGGAAATAATCTAGATGTCTCTCTCTCATAGTTTATTAATGATGACTAAAGCTAGGGCCCAAGATGTGCAAGAGGAAATTTAAACAAATGTTTAGGTGAAAAATGATATGTTCTATGTTTTGGAATAGCATGAATCTATCCCTGACTACTGAGTTCTGCATAAATATAAATGCAACCCAACTGTAAGTCAGTCAGATTTCAACCTTCTCCCCATCTCTTGCCTGACTCACATCTCCCCTCCAACTCCTTAACTCCTCTGATGAACCTGGCCATCACCAGGGCTTGTCCTGGCAGGTGATGTTAACTGAAGAACACCCAAAGGAGGTGAGTATAAGGGAAACATATGACAGTATGAAAGAGCCAAGTTGGGAAGTGGAAGTGTCCTCAAGTGTACTATGGGGATAAGCTATGGTAACGGGGGGTATAGATGAATATGATCACAATGCATTTTATATACTTATAAAACTTAAAAAACTGAAAACTATATAAATTGATTCTTTTTTTGTTGTTGTTTCTTTTTTTAAATATTTTTTCTCTTTATTTGATATTTTTTTTATTTACATTTCAAATGATTTCCCCTTTTCTGGTTCCCTACTCCCCGAAAGTCACATAAGCCCCCTTCCCTCCCTCTGTTCTCCCACCCATCCCTTCCCACTTCCCTGTTCTGGTTTTGTCTTATACTGATACACTGGGTCTTTCCAGAACTAGGGGCCACTCCTCCGTTCTTCTTAATTGTATAAAATGTAATATTTAAAAAATATTTAATATTTAAATAATATTTTAAAAGATCCCAGGAATTCAGTATTCCAAAAGAAATATAAAGCATTTTAACTAGCATGAAAATATATACTTTGTGGCTTAATTTATAACATTTAAAATATTATTTTGTAAATACCTTGTATCAAAATATTGATTTTTTAGTGTTTCATGATTAGGTAAATCATTATTTTTCTTGTTGTAATGTTAATCTTCCTCATTTTACTAATAGTCGAATTTTAGATGATGATAAAAGTAAATGATGTCTTGCACAGTAATCATTGTGCATTATCAGATTGTGTAACAGAACTAAAATTAGTTTAGTGGTTTTGTTTTCTGGCCTTGCTCTACGTGTAGGTTGGATTCATGAATATTACCATACTCATAAATATTTATGGAACATCTACTATACAGGATAATAATGGTGTTAAGTGAAATAGAAACACTTGAGATTCATAGAAAGTAAAACCTATCAAGGAAGAATGATATTAGTTAGATAAAGAAAGTTTGTTGTTTATTCCTAATTATTAAAAGAAAATATAGAATACTCTTTAATCATGTTAAGGTCACAGAGGTTAGGAAACAATGCCTTTAATGAGACATTTGCCATGAGGTTTCAAGAACTGAGTAGAATAGTGCTAGATGAATGAGGATCATCTTGACCAAGCACAGTTTATGATACACATAGGTTAATGTGTGGAAGAAATGTGATAATTATATAAAAAGTGAGGTGCTTTAAAAGTACTGTAGGAAGTGGAAGAACAGACTTAAAGATTTCAGATTCAAAAGAATCATCAAACTATTGGTGATTCTACAGAGTGACAGCAACAAGTTGAATTTTAGAAAGATAGCTATTTATGAAACTATTTGAAATTTGACAGAAGACTGAGTCTAAGATGTTTCCTTAGTCAAAATGGTGCTGTTGAGCTAAGCTAGGGTACTGAAAGTGGTGTGTAGCTGATAGATTGCAGAAATACTTTTCAGATATTGAGTTATTTTCTTTAAAGTTTTTATTTGCATTCATGTGTGTGTGTGTGTGTGTGTGTGTGTGTGTGTGTGTATGTGTGTGTACCTACTGAGTGTCTGCTATGTATGTGTAAGTGACTGTGGAGGACAGAAGACAGTGGATCACCTGGAGTTGGAGTTATTTGGTTCTAAGCTGCCTGATATAGATTCTAGGAACCAGATTTGGATCCTGTGCAAGGGCCATAAAAATCTTTTTGACTAAGCCATCTCACAGGACCCCATTTTCCCAATTTTTATCACTTATTAAATTAAATCAAAGGAAAAAGCACCCACTGAAACTGTATAAGTAATTGGTTTTGCTGCTGTGAAGAAACACCATGACTAAGGCAACACTTAAAAGGAAAACATTTAATTGGAACTGGCCTACATATTCAGAGGTTTAGTCCATTATTGTCAAGGAAAAAGCATGGCAGCATCTAGGCCAGCTGTTAGCAGGATACTGATTTCCAGGCAGCTAAGATGAAGGTCCTAAAGCTCAGGCCCAGTGACATACCTATTCTAACAAGGCCACACCTCCAAATAGTTCTACTCCCTGGGTCAAGCATATTCAAACCATGACATTCCACTCCCTGGCCTTCATAGGCTTGTCCAAACACATGAGGGTATAGAGACCATATCCACCCATAGCATAACTGAAAATGTTACATTTAGTCCAACTTCCAAAGTCCTCATAGTCTATAGCAGTATCAAAGATGTTAAACATCCAAAGTCCAAAATCTCTTCTGAGATCCATCCAATTACTTAACTGTAATCCTTGAATCAAGATAGGAACCAGCTGAGCAACTTCAAATTCTGCAACTCCATATCTGATGTCAAAGCAGTCTTCATATCTCCAACTCCTTTTTCATCTTTCTTCACTTCAACAAACTTCTTTCTCCTGGGTTGGTTCTGCTCATTGTTAGCAGATTTCCTCAGCAGATAACCCACGACCCTGGCAACAGGTATATCTTGGGGTTTCCAAGGCAACTTCAATGTTACAGCTTCTTCTTTCAATGTTTGGGATCCACACATGATCTGGGTTCCTCCTAAGGGCTGGTTTCACTTCTCTTGCTCTGTTCTCTGTAGCATTCTAAACTCAGGTTTATACACTCCATTACTGCTGCTGTTCCTGGTGATAATCCCATGGTACTGGCATTTTCAGTACACTTGGGTCTTCTGCTTTAAATACACTTCACCAATTGCTTCTCATAGGCTCTCTTCATGGTACCTAGACTTAAAACCATTGCATGACCTCTTCAGTTCTGGGCCATCAATTCCAATTGAGGCTCCACTTTCACCAATGGCCTTCCATGGCCTCTCACAGCAAGGAGACTCATATGCTCTTCATGACTCTATGCCTTCAAAACCAGTACAACCAGGATGACCCTTACACACTACTAAGCCCAGTACCAGAATGAGGTATAACCTTGATTATCTCTGGAACACAGCCTCTTTGTGCTCTCAGGAAATAATTCTGAGAAGATTTTGCCTTAGTGATTCTGGTCTCTTAATCACTGCTAATTTCTTAGAGCCAGCTAACCAGCATCAATAATCCCAGTAATACAAAGGTTTTGCTTTAGTAGTTTTTCTATCTTGTTAATCACAACTGATTTTTTAGCCCCAGATAACCAAACCCACAGAATCTTCACAATCAAAACAACAGCCCTGATAAAAGTCTTTAATCTTCCCTATGAAATTTCACAAGTCATTTTCTGCACTGTTCTCAACATTATCTTCCAAGCTCCTACAGAACATCCCAATGGCTCTTCTAGCTCAAAGTTCCAAAGTCCTTCCTCAGTTTTCCCCAAAACATTGTCAGATTGTCACAGGAATACCACACTATGGTGATACCAATTTCTGTCTTAGAGTTTTGCTGCTGCCAGACAGCATGAACAAGGCAACTGTTATAAGGACATTTAATTGGCATTATTATTGTCAAGGCAAGAGCATGGTAGCATCCAGGCAGGCAATGTGCATTATTAGCTTGAGAGTTCTACTCTTCATCTGAAGGCTGCTAGCAAAATACTTTCAGGCAGCTAGGATGAAGGTCTTAAACCACATTCCCACAGTGACACATTTATTACAACACAGCCACACCTTCAAATAGTGCCATGCCTTGAGCCACTCATATTCAAACCATGACAGCAAGATCTAATAAAACCAACTCACCTATTTCTCCAAATGTGTCTATGCAATCTACTATAAGTGAAAAGCTGATTCTTTTCTGTTGAGTTATAGTTCAACTTCAACCCTAAGATAATATTCTCAAACTCATTTCACTTGAGAATAAAAGGTATGTCTAAATAAAAATAAACAAGTAAGGGCGGGGGTATAATCATTAAGCCTCGCCATTTCCAATAATGTGATATTGTGATTTATATTCTCTCTGGAGGGAAAAACTGTACCAACCTTCTCCACCTAAAATCCTCTAACTCCTTTGCAATGCAGCACATTGGATTAAGAATGTTGAAAGCCTGAGTGTCTAGGGAGTTTGTGTATTCTAGCATGAAGATGATGCTTGTCAGATGTCTCAACTACAGTGAGAGGTAACTCTAGCATAACAGGAATGGAATTGCTTGATGTTCATAATACCCCTGGGATGAGATGTCTAGCATAAACCACAGAGTAACAGAACATCTTTCTTGTTTAATTTGTTCCTAACAGTAACATTTTCAGAAAATGAAATATTTCTCAGTTTTTTTCTAAAAGTTCTCATTAGTCACATAATTAATGAAAAGTAGAATATATGGGAATATATTTTGGCACTTTTAATTTATAGAGATAAATATTTTACAACTTGTTTATTGAAGATGCTTTCTTTTTATTTGCCTTGATTAAGAAATTTGTATATTGGAACATTGAAATTGTTAATGACTTTTCTAAAGACACATTTACTGTTAGCTATTCAAGTTCTTGTATTTAAAGTACCTGCAAGTCAAGAGCTTACAAACACGCTGATTACAGTATGAGTTAGAATTCTCCTGAGGAACTGAGTTAATATACTATAGTGTAGAAAGAAAATATTATAAAAGGGATTTTAGTATATTTTTGTTTCATTGGATTATAGCCATCTTTAGGTAGGTGGGACAACAAGCCTGACTTGTGCTCAATCCAAGAAATTGGAAGCCTCTACCTGAGGTTAGTGAGAGTAGGGAGTGGTCAGTGCTGTAGCTCTAGTGTCACTTTGAGTTCTGTTTGGTTTCTTGTAGAGTTGTGATTCCGAGTTATCTATATTGAAGGGGCAGAGAACCTGGGTCTATCATCATAGTCATCGGTAAAAGTTGAAACACTCATAAAGAATGGAGATTGTATTCATATGTTGGCTTACTCTCCATAAACCTTTTTTTCCTCTGGGCTCCCAAATGGTCAGAAAATGCTACCCACATTATAGATGGGTCTTTCTTCACAAATGATTGTCTCATGTAATAGTCCTGTCAGTAAACTTCACCACAGATATTCCAAAGGGTATACTCAGCATCCTTCAATCTAGTCTAATTGACAACTGGGGTAATCATAACTCCTTCATTCTCTTTTACATAGACATTTTGACACATGAACCACAAACAGGAACAGCAACAACCACAATCACAATGACAACCAGCACCACCACAGCAACAAAAACAAAATGTCCTTCAAATGAAAAGTTTTGCTAAGTGATCTAATTTGTAGAAATACCATAGGGAAAAAGGACAATTAAAACACAGACTTTACATTTGTTTGAACATGCTGATGTCACTATCTTGTCAAGATACTTGAGATGAGAAGCCTTGCATGCAATTTTAAACTTAAGGTTTATGTTCTGAAACAGGTGATAAAAGATAGTTCAAATTTTACTTTATCCCATTAGATATCTAATTACTTTTAGAGATCATGATTTTCAGGGTAAAATATTAGTTTAATTATATTTGGATAACATGAAAACATTTCTCTTTTCAATTGCAATAATATGTAGTGAAAGAAAATGCCATGTGAAGTAAATGCACCTTATCCATAGAATTCCTTTTTTATTAATCTAATATTTTTATATGAGAAGGGAAAAACTTACCATTTAAATCTTTTCTGATAGTTTTAATACATGCTTTCTACAAAAACAATTAAAATTTTATCAGTCTTTGTCATCACGATTTTAATAGATAAGGAACAAAATATTATAGCTACATTATCTGTCAATATTAAACAGTTACTGGGATCAGTATGATTAAAACTTTGTTTTATACCCTAAATGATTTATATAGTTTCACCACAGATATTATATATACCTGAGGCAAAGCAGATATAAACAGGAGGAAAGTTATAATAATAAATCTAAGTTTAATCAATAACTCTCCAGTTTGCACAATATGAAAAATGGGGCACTGTTCATTTAGCCAGTACAGGGTCATGTTGCTGAAAAAGGAAAAGATGAAGTAAATGGTTTGCAGAGACTCTGCAGAAAAAATATTCAATAACTAAAGAGACTCTCAGAGAAATGAATATCTGTCATTAGTTCATAGCTGAATCTTTGAGAAAAAGTAGCTAAGAGTCTGTTGCCTATATTTATTTCCTGTATTTTCAGTTATATATTTCCAGTAAGCAGAAACACATGCTCTACATAGTTAATCCTATATTGCTCCATAGGAACAAAATGATTATCATGTGCATTTATCTGTAATACATGAAACATGAAATCTTCCTGCATGGCATTATACTGCATTTTTGTTTTGGGTATGAAGCCAATGTTTGCTGCTATTATTTCAAATACAATTTTCATTCCAGTATAACTGAATATTTTGTACTGAATTGCTAACTAAATGCCACTTCTCCCTTTGTTTTATGCTTCAGATCATTGTTTTTTATCTTTAGCTATGCTATGGTTCTTAGTATTTACTTTAATAGGATCACATTCATTTTCTCTATTTCTATCTATCTATCTATCTATCTATCTACTATCTATCTATCATCTATCTATCATCTATCTATCTATCATCTATCTATCTATCTATCTATCTATCTATCTATCTATCTATCTATCTATCTATCATTTATCTCCACCTCCCCTGTATTTCTTAGTTCTCTACCTCAGTGGCACCAATTAATTTAAATGTTTAATAACTGTCATCACAAACTTTCACTCTACTTTATGTTTCTATAATTAGCTCTTATATTTGAAGTTGAAAACTTAAGAGAAATATTTCCAAATAATACCTAGTGCCTAAATGTGAAAAATCTCTATTTTTGTCACATATAGGTAAGTAATAAATATTATACTATTTCTTCATTCACCAGACATGAAATAGTGAACTTTAATGCACAGAAAAGAGATTGACATTCAAAAGTATGATAAACCTTACTCTGTTTTGAATAATATAAAAGGCAAGACTACATAAGTTGACAGGAACCAGAAACTTATTGGTCTTAAATAAAAAAAAAATACTTGAAGACCGAAAAATACCACTCTTGGGAATATCCCAAATGATTCCCTATAGACACATGTTCCATGAAGCTGGAAACAACTCAGATGTCCTATAAGAAAAGAATGGATACAGAAAATATGGTTCATTTACACAATGGAACACTACTCAGCTATTAAGAATGACAGCATCCTGAGTTTTGCAGGCAAATGGAAGGAACTAGAAAATATCATCCTGATGAGGTAACTCATACCCAAAAGAACATGCATGCTACAAACTCACTAATAAGTGGATATTAGCCAAAAAAAAGTATAGAATACTGAACATAATGTCCACAGAGCACAAAACGGTCAACAAGCTGAAGAGCCCAAGTAAGGATACCTTAATCCCATTTGGGAGGGAGAAGCAAACAATCACAATGGGGGAGGAGAGAGGGACCTGGGTGGGAAAAGAGACAGGGGGAGGGGAAGAAGGGAACATGGTATTGGTTGGGGTAAAAAGGACTGAATCTATGAGGGTCAGCAGAAAGAATGGAAATAGGCAACCTTGGGAGGTAGGAGATGGGGAGACCCTCCAGAATGTACCAGTGTCCTGGAAGGTAAGAGAACCTGAGGACTCAGAGGAAGGAACCTTAGATGAAATGCTCTACAGTGGAGAGAGGGAACTTGTATAGCCCATCTCCAGCAGAAATACAGGGCATCAAGTGAAGGATGTAGTTGCCATCCTACAGTTAAAACTCTGACCCATAATTGTTTCTGGCTGAAAGATCTGCAGGGAAGGAAATGGAGAGGAGCCTAAGGAAGAGAAGGTTCAGTGACAGGCCCCAAGTAGGACCCAGATCAAGGGAAGGCACCAGGTCTGATACTATTACTGAGGCTATGGAGTGCTCACAAAAAGGAACCTATTTCAGGGACTGCCCCCTGAAATACCCAACAAGCAGCTGAAAGAGTCAGATGCAGATATGTGGACCCAAACAATGGACAGAAGCTGCTGACCCCTGTGGTTGTGGTAGAATTAGGGAATAGCTGAAAGAAGCTGTGGAGGAGGGCAACCCTGTAGGAGGACTAGCAGTCTCAATTAACCTGAACCACCGAAATCTCTCAAACACTGGTCCACCAACCAGGCAGTATACACCAGCTGATATGAGGCCCCCAACACATATACAGCAGAGGAATGCTGGGTATGGGTTCTGTCAGAGAAGATGTACCTAACCCTGAAGCTACTGTGGGCCCCAAGGAGTTTAGAGGTCTAGTACGGTAGGCGTTGGTGGGTAAGGTTATCCTCATGGAGACAGGGGCTTGGGAAGGAGATATGGGATGGGTAACAGTCAGAGGGTGAACTGGGAATAGAATAAATCCTGGAGTGTAAAAAAAAGATTAAATAAAATTAAAAAATGCTTTTATTCTGTCCATTAGAGACAGGGTACTATTGCCTAATCACTTTTGAAATATCCAGCTTCTTCATATTGTAACAGTAGCTATTCAATTTCCCGGTGAATTTGGATGGGGTAAATGGTAGTTTTATGTAAATGTAAAAATATCTTTATGTAATAAGTTCTAATATGTTACACTGTATAAAAGAGAAAGCTATGATCCTATAAAATGTATAAAGGAGACAGATATGCTGGCTTATTTAATGAAAATTTGACACAAGCTAGAGGCACTGGAAAAGAGGGGACCCCGAGAAAAAAATCTCCATAAGTTCAAACTGTAAGGCATTTCAAAAATAAGTGATTTATTGGGGTGGACCCAGCCCACTGTGAGTAGTGTCATCCATTGGAAGGTGGTCCTGGAGCCTAAATAAATAAAAGTGGGCTGGACACGTCATGAGTAAGCAGCACCCCTCCATGGCCTCTACATTAGTTCATGCCTCCAGATTCCTGCACTACTTGAGTACCTGTCCTGACTTCCTTTGATGATAAAATGTGATGTGGGAGCTAGAGGAAAATTAATGCTTTCATCTCATGTTGCTATTTTGGTCATGGTGTTTCATCACAGTAGTAGAAATTCAAGATGAGGGAATTTTACTTTCAGAGAGAAAAGATTTTTCCTGTTTATTTTCTGACTAAGCAAGATCATGTATTGACAGAATCTGGGTTATAATTTGACATGTGTGTATGGAATGAATATGACATGGACATAGTGGAATATGTCAGGAAATGAGAGAAATCATTTAGAAGAGAAGATTAACAATATAAATTAACACACAAGGAACTCCTGTAGCAAAATGTTGACAGTAGAATTGACCCAGAATTATTCCTGTCTACAAGAAATGCAGGGACAAAAATGTGTCAGTGACTGAAGGAATGGCTAACCAGTGACAGGTCCAACTTGGGATTCATCCCATGTGAAGGCACCAAACCCTGACACTATTATTGATGCTGTGTTGTGCTTGCAAACAGGAGTCCAGCATGGCTGTCCCCTGAGAAGTTCTACGACCAGCTGACTGAGACAGATGCAGGTAGTTATAGTCAACCATTAGACTGAGGTTAGGGACTCCCATAGAAGAATTAGGGGAATGTGCTGAGGGGATTGGCAATACTGGTGACAAACAGTGCCAATGAAACTGGGAGTTCCCAGAATCTAAGTCATCAAACAAAGAACATGCACAGGCTGGTAAAAGGAACCCAGCACATATGTAGCACATATGGCCTCAGTGGGAGTTGGTCTAATCTCAAAGAGACTTGATGCTTCAGGAATGGGGGATGCTGGAAGAGGCACCCTCTCAGAGGTGAAGCGGAGAGGAGATAGGCTGAAGAAATTTGGTAGGGGGACTGGGGGAGGCAACCTTTGTGATATAAATAAATATACTTAATAAATTTTCCAGAGCCTATCAGCTAGCAACCAAGTTCTCAATAAAATCAAATTTTGTCAACTTTTCATTTTTTACTGGGGGACATACACTGTCCAGAAGTAAGAAGGACAACAAGTGAGAGTCAGCACTCTCCTTCCACAATATGGCACCTGAGAATAAATCTCAAGTCATCGGTCTTAGTGACAAACACCTACCCTCAGTGTGCCTTCTCACCAGGCCTCTGTCCTAAATTTTGTTTTACCATCAATGTCTTTTTTAATCATTAGATAACAAATAAAAACTATATATATTTATCATGCACAATGTGTTGATTTCAGATATGTAGACACTAAAATGCCTTAGCACTCATATTCATCAGGTTTTCTTATGAGTACATAAAAACACACTCTCAGCAATTTTGAAGGTGGTAAGCTGTTGTTTACTTCTTTTAAGTATTTGATTATTTTTATCTTAGGTGCATTGGTATTTTGCCTGAATGTATGCCTGTGTGCTGGTGTCAGATTCTCTGCAGTTACAGACAGTTACAAGCTGCCATTGAGTGCTTGTAATTGAAGCTGTGCCCTCTGGAACAGTAGCCATTGCTCTTAACAATTAAGTCATCTCTCCAGGTGCCCTTATTTTTTTTTTCTTTTTTGGTGTTTTTGGTTTGTGTGTGTGTGTGTGTGTGTGTGTGTGTGTGTTTGTGTGTGTGTTATCATTAGGAGTAATTCTATTCTGCTTCTTCTTTAAGACCAGTAGTATTTGGTTTTATACTAGGTCTCTGGACTCTCTAGTTCATAGTTACTAAAATAGTGTCAGGAATTGGTTCCATTTTAGGGAGTCAGTCTTAAGTCAAATCAGATATCTGTTGGTTACTCGCACAGGAATTTTGGCACGACTGCCCTTGGACATTTTTTTTTCTTGGAAGGACAGATTGTAGATCAAAGATTTTGTTCATGGACAAGTGTCCATTTTTCTCTTTTGGAAGCCTTCAGAGAACCTTCTGTTTATAAAGATATTAGAACATGGATTTGAAAGTTTTATGGTGGTGCCAACTTTACTTCATAGTCTGGGATGCGATTTTTAATACTTATTTACTATGTGTGTATTTGCAACCACATTTATTTTTAACATCATTTTAACATCTTGCTTAAAATTGACTTTTGACTGTGTTCAGAACACCACCAATAATTTCATGAATATAGAGAATATAACAAATATGTCTCTAGGAGATGTAATTGTAATAGAGTAACCATGACATAGCCTGCTGTACAAATGACATTTACAAATTTCCTCAAATTGAACTGATCATGTGTAATCTTAGATGAAAAATTTTGACTAACAGAGTGGAAAACAGTAAACTCACAGCTATGTCAAATTTTTGAGTTGAGTAATATTGCAATGAAGAGTAGAAAAATGAGTTTAACTTCCTTTTGTTATATAAAAATTTAACTGCACACAAAAAGAATAGTGTAGTGTTTTTTCCACATAAAATTTATACTACCTGATTGGGTATTCATAAAAATTGTATACTTGCATGTCATTAGATATGCTAAGTAGGAAGTTGAAGAGTTCAAATTTTTATAATAAGTGAATTTATTAAATTATGGATGCACTTAATATAAATTCTATTATATATATCCTCATTTATTCAAAATCATGGTTTATGAAGGATCATTTACTCTAAAGTTTTCAAAACAATATTTTAGAACTGACTTGAAATTATACATGGTAACAATGACCCCATTTTGATTTCAAGAATGAATGCATTGTCCTTTTATGATAATCACATTCCTTATTTATTTTAAGCACTTAGACATGGATATAAACAGCAATTTTTATTAAAAGAAATTAATTGAATTGACTGACAACATGTGCACACAGGTGATACTGATGCTTCTCAGTTTTCACACAAAAGGCAGCATTTATCATGAAGGGAAAAAATATTATGCCAAGTAATAGATGTCAGAAGAAAGAAAATGATAGAGGATAATCTTGGTTACAGGATAGTAATTTTTGACCTTACTTTTTAATAGAATATAATGAAGTTCTTCACAACTTATTTTCTTGATATGTGTAGTCTGCCAATTGTCCTTTTATGATAACCACATGCCTTATTTATTTTAAGCACTTAGACATGGATATAAACCGCAATTTTTGTGAAAAGAAATTAATTGAATTGACTGGCAACATGTGCACACTGGTGATACTGATGCTTCTCAGTTTTCACACAAAAGGCAGCATTTATCATGAAGGGAAAGAATAGTATGCCAAGTAATAGATGTCAGAAGAAAGAAAATGATAGAGCTTAATCTTGGTGTAGAAATTATTTTTATTCTTTTTATTCTCTGACTTTCATAGTAACTTTCTTAAGAACTAAGACCACAATTCCCTTCAACTTCCTCCTTTATCTAATCCTCCCAGGTAACAAACCTGAAACAAGAAATCATTACAATTGGGAACATGGGGAGGGGAGAGGGCTTATGGGACTTTCAGGGAGGGGGGATCAGAAAAGGGGAAATCATTTGAAATGTAAATAAAGAATATATTTAATAAAAATTAAGAATGGAAAAGAAAAAAGGAACAATTGTAAAGAAGATATGAAAATATTAGTGTGAAATTATTAAGTACTACTTCTGAATTTCCTTGCCAGTCATAGGAGAAGCCACAGGAATGATTTTCCTGATTGGGGTAAACATAAAACATGTTTGTGTTCTTCCATACGTATCTTCTTATAATTTATGTATTTTATAACATAGTAAATTGTTGTAACTTATTATTTCACTCTCACAAATACTACAGAGTAGGCAGTTGTTCCTTACAAAATACTTAATATAATAAAATTATATATTTTTTTATTTGGAAATTTGGCATTTTATTTAAGAAAAATTTCTAGTGGCTATGCTGATATATCAATATAATTTCAGTTAAATTTCTAATTATTACTTATATTAGCTTTCATATCCTTGAAATGCCAGTTTCTTCAAAGAGTTTAATTACAAATCCTGTAAGTACAAAGAGAAAATAAGGAAAATGTAAATTAATGAAATCACAGAAATTGTACTTGTGTTGTAACCAGAGTTAAAATATGCCTTCTTGCTGTAAGATACAATGATGTCATGGTCTTTGAGGGCTGGAACTCTTTTGGAAATATAGGTATTTGTAGAAAAGTCAGAATAACTTACATAGTACTTTGGAATTTGAGAATTAAAATTAGATTATAAGACATAAAATCTACTAAAATTTTTATTAAGGCATCATTTCTATTTTAAAGTGTTGTTGCTTTCTATTTTATTGTTAAGAAAGGAAAGGATAAAGGGAGAGTTAAAGGGGAGAGATGAAGGAAGATTTACTAGAGAGAAAGAAAGGAGAGAGGAACAGGAAAGTGTAGAGAAAAGAGGAGACAAATCATCTTCATACCACACAGTGCATTAATTTCAGGAGCTTTAGAATAAAAATGTGGATACTGTGGCCAAAGAGCTAATTTCTAAGGATGAAGAAGAAACAATTATGTAGAATGTGGTATGTCCTCTCTACATTTTACAAATAATGTTTTACTGTATTCCGCATGGGAGTTTTCTTGACATCATAGCAAAGCATTTCTGAGAGGAGGAATGCCTTGAGATAAATCCAAGAACCATGTTTTTGGAGACAGATGATAATAAATACTTCCTTTTTAGAGGATCATTTCACTAAGGACAATTAAAACATATAGAAATGTCATAAACAGGCTGGAGAGATAACTCAGTGGTTAAGAGCACTGACTCCTCTTCCAGAGGTCCTGAGTTCAATTCCCATCAACCACATGGTGGTTTATAACCATCTGTTTTGTTGTGGGATCTGATGTCTTCTTCTGGTGTATCTGAAGATGGTTATAGCATACTCAGATACATAAAATAAATAAATAAAAGTGAAGGATCGTAAACATAGAAGAATAAAGTTTTATTGTATCTTTCTTTAAAAAATAAGTGGTTTTATAAAGTGAAGATATATAAAGTTTAATTTTGAAGACAATTGGAGGCAGTAGAGATGGTCAGATAAGTGCAGTGCAGAATGATCATTTTTGCTTATGAAGGTTTATTCATGATATCTAGTAAAAACTCATGGAATCTCAGTAATAAATCTCTTAAATTGAAGGAGAAAATACAATACTAAACTGAGAAAGTAGCAGTGTCACCTATAGATGAGCAAATTGATTTTGTTTTTGTGTAGATAAAATGTATGAGAATGAGGTAGAGTATCTATCCGTCTTACAAATTTCCTGACTTCCAGCTTATGAGAAGCTAGTTTCTCTGGGAGGAAATCAAAAGTCAATTTAGTTTGGGGGAAGTAGTAACTGGTCAATGGATATATAATGCCTTTCTAAGTGAAATGAATAAAGTCAGGATAGAAGACTTAGATGAAAACTCCTGGTTTCATTATCTATTAAATGCTAGAAATATTTAACTCAAATTTAGAAAGGAATTTGAAACTGTCTTTATGGGTTGTGAAAGACAGTGAGATTCAGTCAAGAAATGTGTTTACTCACACCAACCTGCTCATCATTAATTATGACAAATACACTGATGATGGAGGGGAAGAACAAAAGCAAGAAGTTTTTGTCATCAAAAATAAAAGTGAAGGCTTAGGCACAGATGATAATGCAACTGACTACATGAATAACTCTTGTAAGGGAAGTTGTTCAATAAGGGGGGGATTCTTTAAAGAATCTCAGGAAAAGGTTGCTATTTTCATTTGATAGGTATAGTAGATGTGATGCATAAACCCAGGCCTTGCACACAGCAGAAGTGGGACTTTTGAAAGTTGATAGGATGCTAACAAGGGAAGCTTTGAATGGAAGGAAGGCATGTAAGAGAAGAAAGCAACCAATACAATTTTATACTATGTAGAGGAATTTTAATCCACAACATAGTTTTTCTGGCTTATACAGACACACCTTTCATACACACCATTAATTGCAAACAATGTAGATAAAGTGTGTGAAGAACAGTAGCCATGTTTGAAAGTGATATCTAATAGAGGGGCAGACAAGATGAAAATTTTGATAGAAATAATCAGAGATTGCATATACCCAACTCTCACAAAAACAGCAGAGGAAATAAAAGCTATTTAAGAGCAGTCAAAGGAAAAACAGTCACTCAGTTCTGTTCAGTCAATTGAGTTTACTGCAATGGAGTTCAGTTCAGTCAGTTGGTAGTCAATTCAGTGAGTGCAGTATTGTGGAGTTGAGTTCACTGGTGAGTTCACACAATTTAGTACAAGTTAGTGGAGGTGGTTGAAACTGGAGAATAAGGAGACAGGATATTAGAGCAAATTGCCAGAGTTAATTTGAGGCCAAGCAGAGAAATTCAGTGAGAAGCTGAGAGAAACCAGATAGAATCAGTCAGCTTGGAGAATAGTTTGAGCCAGAATAAATATTGGGATGAGTTGAATCAATTAGCCAGCGTTCAGAAATAACTAGAAAGGGCGAGCTTATTCAGTTGTAAGTCTCTGAGATAACAGTTATATCATGTGAATAAAAATGACTTTTATAACAATGATGTGAAATGAGCATGCTTCTTATCACGAAGAAGATTGCCCATGATCAAGAGATTATGCAGCATATAGATTAGCATGGTGGTTGCCATCAATTGAGAACCTTGGATATTATATTTTAAATATATCATTAATGGTTACCAGGAATAGTCACCTGGGTTTCGGCAGGTTCGAAAATATGCCACCGATATTAAATATTTGATGGTTTTAGCAGCACGATATGCTAAATATAATAGCAATGAGAGGCAGCAGACACATAGAGGATGAGGGAATAACCCGGGGATGAAACATTGTTAACAATCTTCTTTCTCTGTATCTTCTTTTCTACTTTTCTAATCTGTCCCCCGATTTTCTTCTTATCTCCTTTTCCTCCATCTTCTTTTCTATTTCTTTTCTTCTGCTTCAACGTGTGTTTGCATATTTGCTTAACTGAATAAACGGAGTGGAGTTTGCAAAAATACTCTGGAGTCATTAAGTCTTCAGTTTATCTATTTAATTTAAATTTACTCACTTAAAAATATTTCAAGGAGAGGTTTATACTAAATATTTAGCAAATTGATAATCTTTCACTTATATTTTCATAATACGGTTTAATCATACTATATATAAAAACTCTAGATTTTTGTTTAATTTGTGTTGTGATTTATTCTATTACATGTTTTGAAAATAAGGTTCAAATGACATTAAAGTAAAGCTTCAGTTTTTTATAGCAGTAAATAGGAAACTACATGTGTTATATAATGAATTATATATTGAAAGTTAAAAGATTTCACTAATTGCTAAAATTATATCACAGACTATGTGATAGATGACTAAAGATATATTTCAATGGGCCATCATATCTCTTTGAAGAAACTTGATACTAAGTTGTTTAATTCATAATCTAATAGGTTTGTAACTTATCTTTCTAAATGCTATGAACAGAACTGAAATATTATAGACACACTTTTTTTCCCAAATCTTCACTAAACCAAGAGCATTCATAATTTAACAATTCAAGGTTTATGGATGTTCATTCCTCAAAAGATTATCTGCTGGAAGCTCAGTCCCCATGTACCAGAGATGGCAGACAGAGCCTTTGAACAAACTGGAGAATCCTTAGATCACAAAGTACTACTGGAGAATGGGATTGATAACAGAAACATCTCTCAGGATGTTTTTGTCTCTTCAGTATCATAACAGCAAGTTGCTGAGACTAGAGGTCTCATATATTTGTCTTTTTCTACAAACACTGCTTGTTGCTCCTATAGAAAATGGCATTGGTTGAATGTCTAGCATGAAGCTTCAGGGTTTTATTAGATATATCTGTGAGAGTTTCCTGATCTCTAAAGTGTAAGCCACAATCAATTTTCTCTCATATAATTTCACTCAGAGGTTATAAATATATTTTTTAAAAAAAGGTTCACCTATATATTTGAACCTTGAATGAAATCTGTCTTGATATCTGAATATTGTGACCTCCTCCAGCCCATTGTTCTCAAAGAATAGCATCCAGCAACCTGATCTCCTGCAGAATAAGCAGAACCAGTTTCCAGCCTTCAGGGGAAGCTTTTGGCCTGCCTTTTTATCTTGGGAGAGATGCATTAAAGGATGAGACTTGAGCAAGAAATCATGCCTGTATTCTCCATGTGTTTTCTCTTGCCACTCTGTTCCTCCTATTCCACCTCTCCTTCCAGAGAACCTAACCATTAGTATGTAGCTACAGGATTCTACATAATGGCGCTCAGTGGATTGGACCTGGAAATGGAGAGGCCAAATAAAGCTTGCTGTCTTGGGTGGAGGAAAAATTTATGAATCTGGCATGGTTAGCAACAGAGTATTAATTTAGCACTAACAATGTCATTTTTAAAGGCTGTTGATACTGGGGTGTGTAGAGATAAAGACTAGACTGAATCAACATAGGCCCAATGCTGAGATCAGCTAGGGTATGACAGTGAAATGGAACAGGGAATCAATTTAGATAGGCATTTTTGTCCACAGTCTAAGAACTGCACCAGGCAAGAGAAATAGGGCATAAAATAAAATAAAACAAAATAAAAAGAGTAAAAAACAAAACAAAACAAAAGATTCTAGAATCATGAAAGAAAAAGTGAGAAGGATAATGGACTTAATTGCATTATAAGCATGCTTCCCTTTCTATGTATTGCTTTGTTTGTCTCTCTGTCCTCTCTGTGTCTTTGTGTGAATGACTTGGTTTTTTTTGTTTGTTTTATGTTAAAAATAAAAATTGGAGAAGATTTTGTCTGTTGGCCGTCTCTTGATCTGGCCGCAGTTCGTGCAGGGGGCTGATTTAAATCTGCGCAGCATGCTCAACCAAGAGCAAACATGGCTGGGGGAAAAGCAGCTTTTTTAAAAGGCCAGCAGCCTCAGGGTTTGGGAAAACTTTGGTTTAACTTATGAGATTTGTGTAATAGCTTTGTTCTTGTTTTTAATTGGTCTTAGTGGTATAGAGTTTTATATATCTTGACTATAGAGTTATAAATAATAGAGGCTAGGTTGGAGCTGGTAGCTCAGAGTCAGAGTCATTTTGAACACGTAGTGATGTCCCCCTCCTCCACCCCCCCCCACCCCCCAAAGCCAGGCCCAGGTCTTTCCAGAGTCGGGTTGCTTGGGAATGCAGTCCAACATGGGTGGTAAACTCCATCTAAGGCTAAATACTGGCAGGAGACCTATAGTCAACAAGTACCTTAAGAGAAAGTGAAAGGATAGAAAATAATACAGCCTAACTCTAATGACCCCAAGAAATTAGGAGTTTAAAATGCTATCTCGCATTGTTAGAAACTAGGTAAAAGGTCACATTCCAGAGCCCACCCTTTGTTTAGACCTAGCAGAAAGGCCTTGAATAGGTCATCCTGGCCCCATAAGGTAACAGGAAACAGGCTAAGCTTCTCTTGCTTCTGTAAACTTACGCCATTACCCCTATGCAGGAGTTCACACAGCTGTAGACATTATAGGAAACTAATTGGTCCACTGAGCATGGGCTCCAATAATTTAAACTGATTGCCTTAAAAACTATGGAGTGGTACAAATCAATTGACTCGCATTTCGCGGGCTCTCCATGCTTATGAAATGATTGGTTTGGGCTCTGTCGTAAAAGCTGTTGCAATTCGGCACTCGTGGTCCTTAGTCCTCTACCCCTGCATGGTGTATGGCTGTGGAACCCAGAATTCTGGAATAAAGAACTCCTCATGCTATTGCATTGAGACTGTTGGGAGTGGGGTGCTGGAGCACCCTTGGCTTTTGGGGGTCTTACAAAAGTTAAAAAGAACTTTAAAAAGAGAGTTCAAGAGGGCGTAAAATCTTTAAGAGATATTTTCCACAATAGAGGCTTATGAAGTACTGCTTTCAGCCAGGAAACTATGCTGTTTATGGCTTATGGGTCTCACCTGCAGGGTTTCTGGCCAGAAAAATGTTTGGTGGTTTTATGCAGGTGTGATTCAAAATACAATTCAAATATAGCCTTACCTTATATGAGAAAAAATGTTTTGTCTCTGTTTCAATACAAGAAGCTGGGATCTTATATTTTTCAATATATTTTGTTTATAAAATTTTGTTACAGGCCTTTGCCCTTAACTATGGGCTTTGAAAATTTTTAAGGAAATGACTTTCAAAAGTTAGAATAAATTAATTGGCTAAGACATTGCTTTAAGCTTGCCACAAGAGAATTCAAGCCTCTAATGTTTGTAAAATAAATGATACAACAATCAAATTGATTATTATTGAGGATTGGTCTATTACATGGCAACCCTTTTTAGGCAAAATTAATAATTGTTATCCAAAAAAATGTGTTACAATTAGATCGCATGTTTGTGATCTTGCTTCAGCACAGATACCTGACTTGGGTGCTATAGCGGCTATTTTTAAGATGTTAAAAATCAAGCTTTTAATAATAGTAATTATATATATAGCTCATGGTTTACAATTGTTTAAAATTGTTCTCTTTTTAATACTGCTAATTCTTAATTTTTACAATTGTTTATTCAAACATAATTCACATTTAAAAAGATATGTTCTGTAAATGACTGTCCTCTGGATATTTGAGAGCTAATCCAAAGGCTGGAGAGACAGTCATGGGTGCTGGGAGCTGAACTCTTGTATTTTATGCGTATGAGCCTGGAGAGATGGCTCAGCTGTTAAAGGCTAGGCCTTCAATCATGGAGTATGGGAGCTCAGATCCCAGGGAGCACAAGGTGGCTCAGAACTACCTATGATGAGATTTGATGCCCTCTTTTGGCATGTCTGAAAACTACAATATACTTATATATAATTAATCTTTAAAAAGGTGCCTGGACAAAGACCCCTTAAGGCAAGTCACATAAAATTTATATCCCAGGCAGACTGTACAGAAACAATTGGCCATACAAAAGGCCATTATATATCACCAAAAGGGTAATTGTAAAGATTTGTTTTTGGTGTCATCAATTTCTATCTCTACCACATAAAGGTGTTGATTCTAGTGAATTTAATTAATTATTACAGATAAATGATACTCATATTTCTAATTTAGAAAATTAAATATGTGCATATGACTATGATTAATTTTTGATCTTTCTAGTTGAAACTACTCAGCAAAAAGCAACTGGGAATGCTATGTTTATTTTCTATAATTACATAGTTCTTGCCTACGTTATGGTATATGTTTGGTGTTCCAACTTGGATTGGAACAGACAATGGAGCTGGCCATTTAATGAATAAAAAGCAATCATTGCATTGACAGAGCTCTAATAGGAGATGCTTTAGTTTTAGAACCTGTTGAATTGGCTAAACGTGATCATAATAGGTTCCACCTTTCTAGCCATACATTAAGACTCTGCCTTGGAGTCACAGAGGAGCAAGCAAGAATGATTGTCAAACAATGCCCTAACTGCCTTACCTTATCTTCAGCTCCCCATTTATGGGTTGATCCATGTGGCCTTATGCCCAATCATATTTGACAAATGGATATAACTTACTATGCAGAATTTGGAAAATTAAAATTCATGCATGTTTGCATTGATACTTGTTCAGGATTTCTTTTCACTTCTCTACATTTGAGAGAAGCCTCTAAAAATGCAATCGATCATTGTCCACAAACTTTTAATACCGTGGGATTACACAAAGTCATAAAGATGGACAATGGGCCAGCCTACACTGGCAATAACTTTATTTGGTTTTGTAAAGAATTGGGCATTAAACATAAAATTGGAATTGGGTTCCTTATAACCCAATGGGCCAAGAAATTGTTAAGCATGCACATCACACTTTTAAAACAAAAAGGTGAAAACTAAATGTACCCTCCAAATTCACCCAAAGCATGCCTTGCTTTTGTTTTGTTTTGAGTTTCTTGCAAACTGATGCTAAATGTCAGTGTACAGCAGATCGCCATTGGCATCCTGCCACTTCTAATTCTTATACCACGATTAAATGGCGAGACCCTTTAACTAATACATAGGCCCTGTTTTAATTTGGGGAAGATGTTCTATTTATATTTTCTCTCAAAAAGAAGATGGAGCCAGATGGCTTCCTGAAAGATTGTTATGGCAGGTTAATAGAGACCCTGAATCATCTGGTAAGTATGACAAATTCAATAGTGTTCTTAAAGCCGCTTCTCCAATACTGGGAAGGTAGGCTCCTTTTTCCTCTAGCTGTTAATTTGTAAACCAGGTTTTGTTCCTGAGCTACTAATTTACAACCACACTAAATACCATGGGCCTTCCAGAGACAGTCCAAGCAGTTTCTCCTCTTAATCTCTTCTGTTGTGTTTCAAGCAGGTCTCTTTCAGACACAGCTTAGCGGCTCCCAGAACTTGAAGAAAGGTGGGCTGCTATGAAGGCCAGCCAACTCACATTCATAGGGCATTTACCTTATCAGTGGATCTCCAAAAAAGTAGCCATATAGATCTCAGATCTATGTTTGTTTGTTAATTGAGCAAACATGGGCACCAGCAGGAGGTGCGAGACAAAGCACTGCAAAAGAACTCTGGTTCTGAGTTCCCTGAAAGCACACCTGATTGCATAGGGGTTGACGTTGAGAGACCATCCTAATAATAATAATAAAGAAGTCTATTTCCCCTCCTCTGCAAAAGATGTCATATAATACTTAAGGGGATCACGGTCATTGCTTTCCCTCTCTGGTCAAAGCTCACTGTCTTTTGATGGTTATTTATCCACTGGTTTTTCTTAAATTTAATGGAAAAGGAGGAATTGTGACATTCTCCAGCTCATTGTTCTCAAAGAATAGCAGCCAGCAACCTGGAGTCTCCTGCAGAACAAGCAGAACCAGTTTCCAGCCTTTAGGGGAGGGGCTTGGCCTGCCTTTTTATCTTGGGAGAGATGCATTAAAGTTTGAGACTTGAGCAAGAAGTCATGCCTGTCTCCACGTATTTTCTCTTGCCACTCTGTTCCTCCTATTCCATCTCTCCTTCCAGAGAACCCACCATTAGTATGTAGCTACAGGGCTCTACAGAATATCATCTTATGAATATATTTATCTTTCATTGCTGTAACACTTGCAGTTATATTTTAATGCTGAAAAGTAATTTAAACAAAATATAAAATATCTGTAAGAATGAAGTATAGTCATTAAATCAATATCATTCATATGTTCTTTCTCACTGTGCACTGCATGTAAGCATAATTTCTTATGCTAAGATAATATTCAATAGTTTAAAACAATATACTTTCTGTTAGACCATACATTTGTATGCATAGAACCACATAGCCTTTCTTTCAACTGCATGTTCTTAGAGACAAGCAAAAGGCTTCAAGATGCAAACATCTCAGCACTGTAGTAGGTTACAGTTTATCATAGTGAAGATGATAATTTCTGCTAGCTACAGAGTTTATTTGATCCCATTAAAAGATAACATTGAATATGTCTGTTTATATCATATACTTGGAAGAGTAGAATAATTTTTAAAGGAAAGATAATAAGCACTTAGCAACAAACATGGAACTTCTGAGTGTTTAAAGAAAGAATAAGGTACCTGCATTGACCATGCATAAAATGATCTCATTTCAAGTAACCAGCCAGTTCATAATGCAATCATAAATACATACAAATGTGTATTTGGGGATGAAATTTTGATTGGAAAAAATATATTCAAAGATGTGATTATTCCAAAGCACTTTACTGCCCAGCCCACTAACTCTTGTACTATTTGGTCAACAAAAAATGGCTGAAATTTACCAATAAAAGAAATAAATATTTCTATTCTCTTTTCATATTCTCTTCACTTCTGTTCAACTAGAAATGATGTCAGTACTTTTGATGCATCATATTTTTCACTAGTCTCCTTGTTGATCTCTTCCATATATTAATTATTCATTTAGTGAAACCTCTCTGAATTTATTATGGTACTGGACTACTAATTTCCTTCTCTTATAATCTTTAATTATGATTTATTCCCTTTTCAACGACATAACTATTTAATCATAGCTCGCTTAATATTTCCCCACAAATTTGCTCTTGAACTTATATTTTCTACAGAATAATTTGAAGTATTTACCATATAATAAGTAAGTAAAAGCTAATAAAGATAATTTGGCAGCTTTCATGCTTTTGAAACCATTATGAAAATGTGACTTTTAGCTGGATACAGTAGCATATAGTCTCAGAAATCTGGAGATTGAGGTAGGAGGATTATCAGTTTAAGGTTAATATGAACTACATAATCATATTCATAATCATAGCAATGGTATGCTAAAATTAATTAAAACTTATAACTATAAAATCTGTGGATTCAATTATTCATCATAAAAATGGAGACTATACAATATATATTTATAGAATTTATATTAGTCTTGTGACATATATCAAAATTCAGCCAATTTGTATTATATCTTTGAAATAATATTAATTAAAATATTTCAATAGATATATTGTTCTTTTATAATTTGAGGTTTTAGTTTTGGTATTTTTATATGAAGTAGATAATATAAAAAACTATAGCTAAAGTATTTATCATGGATGTAGCTAAATGATTTTAGGTAACATACAAGTGAACAAGTGACATTGAAAACACTATAATATCACAGATAAAATACCCCAGCATCCATGTAAGAAGTCAAATGTTATAATGAGTCCTTGTAACTAAGCATGTTATGTTATTTAACTTTGCTCATGGTATTTTTTAACTTATTGTTCTTTATTTTTAATTTCCAAAGCTCCTCATCTTCTCATATTTTGTAAAGAACATGAATATATATTAATAGGATTGTCTAATTTTGAAACTGTACAGTAATACAAATATGCCTCAATGTACAAGAGAAATTCTCACTGCTGGTGAGGATGTATAGCAAGAGGAACATTCCTTCCTGTATGGTGTGATTGCAAACTGGTAAAACCAATTTGGAAATCAATCTGATGGTTCCTCAGAAAGTTAGAAATAGTTCTACCTAAAACCGCTATACCACTACTGGGTATACACCCAAAAGATGCTGCACCATACCACATGCACGAGTGCTCCACTGTGCTCACAGCAGTCTTATTCATAATAGTCAGAAACTGGAAGCAACCCAGATGTCCCTCAACCAAAGAATGGATACAGAAAATGTGGTTCACTTACTGTGGATTCAATTGTTCATTACAATGGGATACTATTCACCTATTAAAAATAAAGACATTGGGTTAGAGAGATGGCTCAGCAGCTAACAGTACTGACTGCTCTTCCAGAGGTCCTGAGTTCAATTTCCAGCAACCATCTGGTGGCTTACCACCATCTGTAGTAGAATCTGATGCCCTCTTCTGGTGTGTCTGAAGACAGCAACCATATACTGATACAAAAAAATATATAAACAAATCATTTTTTAAAGCTTGCATTAAAAAATAATAAAGACATTATGAATTTTGCAGGCCAATTGATGAAACTAGAAAAATATCATCCTGAGTGAGTTAACTCAGACCTGACATGCATGCCACGTACTCACTGATAAGTGGATATTAGTCAAAAAGTACAGAATACCCGTGATACAATCGACAGACCATAAGTTTAGAAAGAAGGAGTATACAAGTGAGGATGCTTCAATCCCACTTAGAAGGGGGGGAACAAAATTATCAAATTCTTAACTGGGCCTCATGACTCCAGCTCATCATTGCAGTTAAATGGGAGACTGAGAAAGAAAGATCAATAGTTCAAAGTAGGCCTAGGTTACAGAGTGAGTTCAAAGACAGCCTGGAGATTTCTGTAGAGATATTGCCTCAATATAAATATAAAAAATATAAACATATAAATATAAATATGGAATATATTGCTGGCATACTTTTTGGGCTTCTTCATTGGGTTCTATTATATATTCCACTTCAAACCCTTATTTCACCCTAATCCATTTACCCACCTCTGCCCCCAACACGTAGGAGAGAAAAAAAGTTAGAGGGGAGAGGAGGCTCACACCATGTTAGATTATTTCCTGCTTATTAGGGGCGTCAGGTTCCTTGGGAAAGTGCAATCTTTGTTGTCAGAATATCTCCAATCAGCAACCCAGCAACCCAGCAATCCAGCCATCCAGCCATCTAGGCGTCCAGGAATCTAACAATCGAGCAGTAGCATAAGGAGCAACAGGAACCAGCAACAGTAAACACCTACAATAATGGAGGTGGGGCTAGCACCTCCCAGGCTTTCTGAAGTCTCTTGCATGTATAGCCTCTTAAGAGTCACCAGAATCTGAAACAAACTATATGCAGCTGGCAAAAGAATGCGATCCTCCAAGAACATGAGACATTCATTCATAGTGGCTGTGAACAATCTGAAGCTGCCTCCTATCTCACTCCTGGGATAAAAACAAATACATATTCACATAACATAATGGATTTTTTAAAGAAACTAAAAATCTCATTAAAATATATAAAAAGGTGGAGCCATAACTCAATTGTTAAGTGCCTTTGTAGCATTTGTGATGTCCGGTGTTCAACTTTTATTAGCTCAAAAATAAGTAACTAATAACCAAATAAGTAAAGGGAAAACATACTGAATGCTTAGCATTCCAGGCTAATAGACATAGCAGTAATCCGGAAAGAAATGTTCTAGTCCTCAAGAATTCTAAAACCAATTAAGATGATCTGATAAAAAAGAGTTAATCCAAGTTCAAATGGGATTCTTGCATTTCTGAAAATATTTTACTGATGTCCATCTTTTACAATATTTTAACATCACATGATTGAATCATATATTGTATGAGTCTGCTTGTTCAAAAGAATATATTCAAGTGGAATTAAACTACAAATTTTCCAGCAAATGAAAGCAGGTAGCAAATTGAATTACGTGAAACAATGTTTTTTTCCACCCAATTATAGTCCTTAAAGATCTGAAGGAGAAACATCTGCTATACCAGCTTCTGCTAACTGTGCACAGCGGGAGACCTCCAGCTAATCATCTTGCAAAGCCCTGCTCACCAGTGTGAAATACTAGCAATGCTGTCTGAAAGGGAAGACTCCATGCTGCCTCCATGTAGAAAGCAGTGAAAGCACTTCAGGGAAAAATGGGAACTGACACTTTTAACAAAAAGGAAACTTCTTTAAGAATTGCTTTGGTATCCCAGAGATTTATATCAGTGCCATTTTAAGAAATACAGAATAATGTCTGCTGTACTAGAAGGTAATAATAGCCTTATACATAATAATACTAAGAAGCCTAGTGAGTTTACTGTGCGTTAACAAGGTGATAACTTGCATTAAAAAAGATGTTTGAATAAACCTTCTTTTTAATGTGTATACACATTACAGAGAGGGAAGCCAAGAGAATGACTCAAGCTACAAGCAGCAGAAGAGGACTAAGAAATTAATGCCATTTCTCTACTGCATACTAAATAAAATTTCCTTATTAAAATCCAGATCTCACCCTTACCATTAAATATTAGTAATGGATATAAACAATTATGATTTATAAATTATGAGCATTGCATATTAAAACAACACTGAATTAAGTCCAAGTGCGTGTCATTTTTGTGTTTTTGGACCATATTAACTATAGTTTCTGACCTTATTTCATCTTCTCTCTTTCCCATTTGTTTTCTTTTTTTTTTTTGACTAATTCAATTAAAGAATCTCTTCATGCTCTTAGAAAACACTTAATTTCTTTTGGGCTAAAGTATACTCTAAAATATATCCGTATTTTCAAATTTTCCAAGGAATTATCAATGTCATACATTAATGCACATGCTATATACTACTAATGAGAACATTGATTGAAATATACATTATATTATTTAAATAAGTCAATCCATAAATGAGTAGAAGATCAACATTTAATCTTTTCTAATTATATATCTTTATACAATTTACAAACGTGATCATTTTCAATGATAATTTTTTAAAAAATTTATAAATGAGCAGGACATGCTAATGACTCTGATACTTTGTGAAAAATCAAAATCTACATATCGAGAGAATAGAGGGAAGAGAAGAATTTTATACAAAATAAATAAAAACATCTATAATAAAATCATTGAGAAAGTATCTATGGTTAAAGAGAAGCTCTTCCAGATGTAAGGTATATAAAACATCAAGTAGACAAGACCTGAATAGAAAGTCTTCCCACCATATTGTAGAGAAAACAGTATATGTACAGAACAAGGAATTATATTTAAAGCTGTAAAAGAACAAACAAGTCACATACAAAGCCTCATTTATTAGAACAACTGGTGATGTTTCAGTACAACCCTATACAGTACAAGACTCCCAAGTTCGGGAGCTCTCACGGTGAGAACAAGCCTGTCAGCATTCTATCTCAATTGTGTGTTTGCTTGTTTGCCTTCCAGGTATCCCTAGTCCATGACAAACCCTGAATCTTGTTGAGACTGGACCCTGGCACATTCAACTTTATAAGAAAGCACTGTTAAACATAAAATTACAATAGAAGTACATGATATCAATACCTTATTTGGACATTTAGACAGATAACATGTAAAAAATAAGTAAACACTGGGATTAAATATGCTCATTGATCAAAAGACCTAATGGATGTCTGAAGAACATTTCTGCCAAATACCTAACAATATATATTTTTCTCAGAACATTAGTACTTCTCTAAAATTACCACTCTTATATTAAGAAAAAGAAAACTAGCAACAATCTCACTAAAATCAGTTGCAAGTCAGAGGTTTCCAGTTTCACCCACTTGCATCCAATATGATTGAAGCCGTACTTAGGGTAAAACAAAGGAATACACAAAGAAAACAAATAAGAGTGGAAGAAGTCAAAGCATCCATATTTGCAGATTAAACGTTTCTTTATAAGATACTAAAGGCTCCACCAAGAATCTACTCTATCTGATAAATACATACTGCAAAGTGACAGCTTATACAGCTAGACATGTGACTGTAGTTAAAGAGATAACAGGTTTTGGAAGCTGACCTAATGATATTATTTTGTTTGAAGGATGTAATAGTAAATTGCCTTCAAAATGCTATCTCTCTACCCTTTGGCTAGTGTAAATATCAGAGAAGTTTCTTAATATTGCAGATGGTGGTTAATGCACAAATCCACAACTGGTCAAAGTGCAGAGAACCTGTGTCAGTGTAGTGCTTAGGGATAATGAGACATCTATAACATACCTTCTACCTAAAGACATGGGCTAATTCAGAAATGAGGGGCCTAAAGATTTTAAGAGACAAAGGCTGAGGAGGACAAGTGTCAAGCACTGTATACTGGACATGTCATGCCTGCCAGACTCATCAACTTACAGAAGCTTATGATGGCCTGCACAAGATCAAGCAAATGAGTATTCTAGCACTAAGTGTGAAGGGTTTTATGAGCTCTCAGCCCTAAGGATCTATGGATAGTAGGTATCTTTGGTTCAATGGAGCAGATAGATCTTGCTAAAAAGATATTTCCAAGTGCAGTATCTCACACACAGGAGTATATTGGCAGCACACATTGAAGTCAATGGCTCATTAAAAGAAGAGCACAGGAAATGGGGAGGGATTATAGGGGTGAAGGTGAATTTGGGATGAGTCATGGGAGGAAATAGAGTTGAATATTATCAAGGTATCCTGTAAGACTTTGTCAAGGAATCAGTAAAAATATAATAAATTAATAAATAAATTAATTAATTAAAATATATTAAACTGTATATATCTTGCTGCTAAAAATAATTGATAGAAAAGTAGTAAGAAGATAAGACCCTGAGGAATTTTTAAAATAAGAAAATAGAGCCTAAAAAATTCAGCAATATTCAGGCATGAGAGTTTTTCCTTTATTTACCGTAATAATATCTTCTTAACAATGAGAAATGTTCTCTCAATTGGAGCCACAATAAACACAAACTACTATTCTTTAAATGCAGCTGTAATGATTTTCTCAGCAGTATTAAATGTAACATATCTTTATTTAAAATAACTATATTTCACAACATGAAAACAATGAACTCATTAGATATCAAACAATACTTTCCTTTAGATAAATCATTATCTCATACTTTATCAATTTGACTAAGGAATAGTAATCTCTAATATGCTACTTTCATGCTGCATTGAACAAAAGTTTCTACAGAAAACATTAGTGAGATTTTGGCACTATATTAGTTTACTGCGTTGAACTATGTGTTTATTTACTGTTTGTTTATTATATCTGTTCTACTTTTCTGAAACTGAATAAAACAGTTTTTTCTTATTTTATTCGTATGTAAAATAAATATGATGCTCTTTGGAGGTTTTGCTGGATTTCCATGAAAGGTAGTCACCTTTGCATGACTGCTGTTCTTACAATGTCATAGGCCAACAAGATGCCCCAGGGCTCCCAGGGACTAAGTCGTCAACCAAGCGGTACACATGGCTCCAGCCAAAAGAGTGGCAGAAGAATGCCTTGTTGGGCATCAGTGGGAGGAGAAGTCCTTGGTCCTGTGAAGGCTCAATAGAGGTCCCAGCGTTGGGAAATCAAGGGTGGGTGGGTGGGAGCGGGTTTGGTGGAGGGGTATATTCTTGGAGGCAGGGGATGGGAGGATGGGTTTGGGATTTTTAGGGAGGGGAGAAACCGGAAAGGGGTATAACATTTGAAATGTAAATGAATAATATATTCAGTAAAAAAATAAATTAAAAACATTTTATATCAAAAGAGATAGTGTCTTTCAATCAAGCATGGGACTCCATAGCTGACCATTGGCTTCAAAGTTTGAAAATGGATTTCATGGGCTCTTCAAACAAGAGTTGAAACTCTAGGTTATACCTCCTTTGCACCATTGAGGTAATAGCAAAGGGTCTAGCTACCCTTAAGAGCAGAGTTGTAAAACAAATGCAACAAGTCAAATGAAGTGATTTAAATTGTACCTGAAATTTCATAGAAATGAATAAAAAGGCATCTAGGATAATTTATTCTTTTGTAAAACTAGTATGTTGCAAATATATATGTAACAATACAATTAAGAAAAGCAAGCAGCAGACATCTTAGACAATATAAGCAACATGATACATCTTTTAACTATAGGTCTTTTTAGAGAAATACAGCTGAAATAATTATGTAGGACTCATAAATAAGAGTAACTCTTTCGTAACTTGCAACTAATCCTAAACTGTATAATACTTTGAAATGAAATAGTAAAGTTTAATGCATTTTTCTCAGCAGTTTCTTCAGCTTCCCTCTGAATTTCTGCAGGGCCAAAAGATATATCCAAGTATGCTTTTACAAAATGCTACTTTTCAAAAAGTGGGAACAGTATGTAATTACCTCAGCATGATATTTCTTTGGTAATTGCAGATAAATTGATAAAAATATCTCAACTACTAGGCAAGCAGAATATTGATTGCAATTTTCTAGGCTATAAGAAAAAGTGATTTTTCTCTCGTTTTAATACAAGTACTTACTTGTTTGATTTTATGATAAGCACAGAGCGTTTCAATCAGCAACTCAGAGTCTTTATATAAAAAAAAATTACATGATTACAGATCCTTAAGATAGCCACTGCATATTCTTGTGTCAGTCTGTTCATTATTTCCTGTTCATCCATTTTCACCCAAACAGCATTTCCTATAACAGGGTTCTTTATTGGTATATTTTGTCAATACATTTCGAGTCTTTGGAACTTTAGAGACTTGTTATTCTATAAAGAAAAATAAGGACTTCACAAATCGCTCCCTGAAATTCTTCACCACATATAATCACAAATATATGTGTGTGCCACAAAGTTATGGACTGGCTCATCTTTGCCTGCTTTTCAATTCTTTCTTTGGTTTTCGTTGATAGTCATTTTAAGTAAATGTCATGAAAACTTTACTTTGAATCAAAGCCATGCCTATTGCGATTTTATATTTTTTATTATTTTTGAAATTTTTTATTAACATTTAAAAATGTTTTCCCCCTTCCTCATTTCCCCTCTGAAAACCCTCTATCACATGCCCCCTCCCCCTGCTCACCATCCCACCCACTCCCGCTTTCCTATCCTGGTATTCCCCTACACTGGGAAATTAAGCCTTCACAGGACCAAGGTCCTCTCCTCTCATTAATGTCCAACAAGGCCATCCTCTGCTACAAATGCATCTGGAGCCATGGGTCCGCATGTGTACACTTTGGTTCGTGGTTTAGTCCCTGGGAGCTCTGGGAGTACAGGTTGGTTCATACTGTTTTTCCTCCTTTGGGACTGCAAACCCCTTCAGCTCCTTGGGTCCTTGCTCTAGCTCCTCCATTGGGGACCCTGTGCTCAGTCCATTGGTTGGCTGTGAGCACCAACTTCTGGATTTGTCAGACACTGGCATAGCCTCTCAGGAGACAGCTATATCAGGCTCTTATAAGCAAGCACTTGTTGGCATCTGCAATAGTGTCTGGGTTTGGTAAATGTATATGGGATGGATCCCCAGGTGGGGAAGTCACTAAATGCCCTTTCCTTCAGTCTCTGCTCCACACTTTGCCTCTGTATGTCCCCCCACCGCATGTATTTTGATCCCCCTTTTAAGAAGGACTGAAGTATCTACACTTTGGTCTTACTTCTTCTTGAGCTTCATGTGGTATGTGAATTATATCTTGGGTATTCTGTTCTTCTGAGTTGATATCCACTTATCAGTGAGTGCATACCATGTGTATCTTTCGTGATTGGGTTATTGCATTCAGGATGATATTCTCTAGTTCCTTCCATTTGTGTAAGAATTTCATGAATTCATCATTTTTAATAGCTGAATAGTATTCCATTGTATAAATGTAACACATTTTCTGTATCCATTACTCTGTTGTGGGACATCTGGATTCTTTCCAGCTTCTAGCTATTATAAATAAGGCTGCTGTGAACATAGTGGATCATGTGTCCTGATGACCTGTTGGAGCATCTTCTGGGTATATGCCCAGGAATACATAGATGGATCCTCAGGTAGTACTATGTCCAATTTTTTGAAGAATCTCTAAATTGTTTTCAGAGTGGTTGTACCAGCTTGCAATCCCATCATCAATGGAGGTATGTTCATCTTTGTCCACCAACATCTCACGAGCATCTGCTGTCGCCTGAGTTTTTGATCTTAGCCATTCTGACTGGTGTGAGGCAGAAACTCAGGGTTGTTTTGATTTGCATTTACCTGATGATTAAGGATGTTGAACATTTCTTTAGGTGCTTTGCAGTCATTCGATATTCCTCAGTTGAGAATTCTTTGTTTAGTCCTGTACCCCATTTTTAACAGGGTTATTTGGTTCTCTTATTTGAATCTAACTTCTTGAGTTCTTTGTTTATATTGGGTATTAGCCCTCTATTGGATGTAGAGGGCTCATATCCGATTTTCAGTAGAACAAGTATATTTGAAAACAGTGTTGAACTTTGGCTAATTATTTATGTGATCATTTCTCTCCTCAATTTATCCACAAAAATACATGTGCTTTTATAGTTCAATGATATTTATTTTAACTGTAACAGCATGAAATTTATCTAGCCCTAATTATAGGTTTCTTTCCCTAGGCAGAAAGGCACTTACCTCTCTGATTATATAATCTGGACTCATCACAGTTATAATAAATACTAATGATAAGGAATACAGCTTTGGTTAGCTTATAAGATGCTATGAGCATTGGATAGTGATGGCATTGGTCTCTCATCTAATTATTGGCTTTAAAAATACAATAGCATATTGCATGTGGTGGAGACAGCGACTAAACTTATCGAGGGGTTGTCAACAAGATTCACTACCAACTTAATTATTTTATAAGCTATAATTCTTTGCTTTTGGACTTGAAAAGTCAGTCAGCTGTCCTGACTTATAGCTATTCATCCTCATTCTAAAGTCTAATGGTTATAACTGTTAGTCATGGTAGTATCCAGTTGTATCATGCTGTAGGTAGCTCTAGGCAAACAAAAGCAGTGCTGATAATAGAGAAAATTAATGCTAATTCATCAAGAATGTGCAATGTTTGATATTACACAAATATTTTATTCCATTCTGAAATCACTCCCATTCCCTAAAAATCTGCTAACATTTTCAAGTACTTCCTAGAGATGTAAACATGGTAAGTAGGTATATAATTATGCTTAATAGTGGAAAGATGGAACCACTGCAAGTAGAAAAGGAAACTAAAAATATATAGAAATTATAATGCTATTCAAATTCCTACCTAGAGTCTAAATATTTCTTCAGGTAGACATTTTTTTTTTTGAAATACACTCTTAGTCCTAAATCCTGAGAATGGTCATTTTAAAGATCATTAGAGAATTATAGACAAGAAAAAATATATATTTAATAGACAAATAGTAGTAGGTATATTGATGTACGACTTCATTTTTAAAAATTGTGTTGACACAGTTTTTAATATCTGATATTTTGAACCAATGCAGAGAAAGTGTTCTAAATATAATATATAATAGAAAATTTACAGACAGCATGTAGGTACTAAAACAGATAGTATCCCTCTGTCTCTGTCTCTGTCTCTCTTTCTCCCTCTGTTTCCCCTCTCTATCCCTCTGACTTGTTCACTGAAATGAATAATGTTAATATTTTTTGTAGCTTCATGGTTCACATACAAAATCTAGGATCACAGCTATCTTCAATTGTGGGAGACTTAATTCAGGCCTTCTTTTATTCCAGTGAGGCACTCACTTTTATTGAGGACCCTTTCTACCATATTAATAAATGGGAAGATTCTTATATTCATAGAATATTACAACAAGTTTATAATAACTTGGAATAAGGTCCTAAATGAACATTTTCACGAGTAATACTAGTGTAGGAATGTTAGATCTTTGTCTCTTTACATTCTTCATCTCATTGGTAAAAATGTCTTGAAGGAAATACTAAACTAGCACAACAAGCTTTTATTTACAAAGTAAAATACAAGTTGAGTAGCAATACTTGAAGGCCCTCAAGTGACAACACTGGGGAAATTTTCATGACTTAACAGGTGTTAATTAAGGTTTCATTGTATTATTTTTTGTTTGAGGAAACAAATTATTTTTTGAAGTTGAATCAAGACAAAATCATGACCCAAACATAGCTGCAGTCAGAAGTCCTGCCCGATGAATACACATTTGTTTTCAAATTTGCTGTATTGATGGAATGTAACCAGGTAAGATTTTATAGCATAAGTCATAAGTGAACTTTGTATGGAACTTGAACATTACATGGTGATTTCAGTGCTAGTTGTGGTTTTGAAGCTAGTTGAGAGCCTGCAAGAGGACAATAATGTTTCCATTTCTGATTGGAGAGGGAAAATTAGTGGTTAGCCTCACATAAGTCTAAAACAAGAAGGGAGCTTAATGAAAGGGTTTGTTATTGTCTCTTATTTCTGACTCCTGCTGCATTCTCAGTAGAAATTGTCCCAAGCTTTGTTTGAGTATTGCATATCATTTATGTATAGGGCTATAAGAAAGAATGATCAAAGCAATAACAACATGCCTCTAGAGGTCTTTAGTCTTACAAACAACATGGTAATGATATTTACAGCTGCCAGTTATGAACAACTGAAAGTCAGTGCCAGCTCTTACTGCTTTATTTTTCATTTGACACATAACAACTACTGGTCAAGTGTTTTGTTCTTTAGGAGACTTTGTGTTAGGAAGTATACTATGCTCACTCAAGAACATTGAAACTCACATTGTGTTTCTCTGAGTGATCTCTTAAATGTTTCTAAATATTAAAATATCAAAAAGCAACACATTCTATAATGGATATAAGTAGGACTCAGCAACCCAAATCACTCTTCAAAACATCTTTGGACCAATAAATCATAAAAATTTACTTTACTTTCTAATATTTCCATCTTAGGTTTTAAGATTATAGTATAATTATGTTACTTATCCCTTCCCATTCCTCTTCTATTGACTTTTCCATATACTGCTCCTGACTCTCTTTCATATCTATGCTTTCTTTTTCAATTAATTTTTATTAAATACATATAAGCATGTACATGTACATATACAGGCCTAGTTATTACAAGCTCAATTTTGCTTGACCATTTGATATTTGGCAATCAATTGGGCTTTTCTATGGAGAAGAGATGATTTTTCCTACTTTCATTCAGTCTTCCTTAGTTCACTGAAGTTCTTTGTGTAAGATTGAGGTCTCTGGGGCTTTCTACAGTCAACCTTGTTTTAATCAAATAGATACACATTAAGAAAAGAGATTTTACCTTTTTTATCTCATAATTCAATGGAGATATGGTTTTAATGAAAATGGTCCCAATAGGCTCACATGACCCGTCCAGCAGGTCCAGTTATTCCAGGGTCCCGAAGAGGCACTACCTGAGGGTCAAAAATGGGGGGAAGAGAGAAAGGAAGCCAAGCACGCTAACAAAGTCAGAGTCAATCTGGGTTATGTCAAGGCTTCGTTTAATGTCGGGAGGTAAGTGGGTTTTAAGGTTTACAGAGAAGGAAATAACTTTCACACCAGCCAAAGGAGGGAAGGGCAGAGACACCCCTAGGGGTTGAAGCAGGAAGCAGGTGAGGAGGTCATCTGGTCATCTGGAGAGGACACCCAGAGTTAACGCCAGCAGGTACATTCCGCGGTTAGGGCAGGAATATCTTGTGGTATTCTCGGGAATCTTCTCGCACCTAAAGCTAATGGGGAAGGCTCTAGTTAATTGTTCTCATATTTTAGCAGCCACCACCTTAGGGCCATGAGTAAGCAAGCGTAAGTCCGAATAGCTCAGGATGGCTTCCCACACTCACACATTTACATTCTTGGTCTCTCATTGGTGGAACTCTTTGGAAAGGATTGGGATGTATGGCCTTATTAGATCGGAAGGCTTGTGCCACAAGGGATGGATGATCGTTCAAGAGCCACAGCATTCCCACTGGGATCTCTTATTTCCTTTTTATTGGATATTTTCTTTATTTACATTTCAAATGTTATTCCCTACTCTGGTTCCCCCCCTCCCAGAAGTACTCTATTCCTTTGCCTATCCCCCTACTTCTATAAGGGTGTTCCTCTACTAACCCACCAACTCCAACCTCCTTGCTCTCAATTCCCCTACACTGGGGCATCTATACAGCCTTTATAGGACTAAGGACCTCTTCTCCCATTGATGCCTGACAAGGGCATCTCCTGCTACATATGCAGCTGGAGCAATGTGTACTTCTTAGTTGGTGGCTTAGTCTCTAGGAGCTCTGGGGGGGGGGGTGCGGTTTGGTTGGTTGATGTTGTTGTTCATCTTATGAGGTTGCAAAGTACAATCTCTCTGAAATTCAGTCTTGTGATACCTCAGAAAATTGGATACAGTATTACCTGAGGATCCAGTTATACCACTCCTGGGCATATACCCAAAAGATGCTCCAACACATAACAAGGACACATGCTCCATTATGTTCGTAGCAGCCTTATTTATAATAGCCAGAAGCTGGGAAAAAACCCAGATGTCCCTCAACAGAGGAATAGATACAGAAAATGTGGTACATTTTCACAATGGAGTAGTACTCAGCTATTAAAAACAATGAATTCATGAAATTCTTAGGCAAAAGATGCAACTAGAAAATATCCTGAGTGAGGTAATCCATTCACAAAAGAACACACATAGTATACATTCACTAATAAGTGGACAATATTATGTGGAATAAGCTGATTATTTGTATTGTATTCTGAGCCTGGTACAATTCATTGACCATATGAAGCACAAGAAGGAAGACCAAAGTGTGGATATCCCGGTCCTTCTTAGAAGGGGAACAAAATACCCATAGGAGGAGATACAGAGACAATTTGTGGAGCAGAGATTTAAGGAAAGGACATCCAGAGACTGCCCCACCTGAGGATCCATCCCATATACAATCACAAAAATGGGACACTATTGTGGATGCCAAGAAATGCTTGCTGACAGGAACCTGATATAGCTGTCTACTGAGAGGCCCTGCCAGAGCTTTACAAATACAGAGGTGATGCTTGCAGCCAAACATTGGGGACTGAGTGTGAGGTACCCAGTGGAGGGTCTCTTATTTATCATGCTTAAGGATCACTTGTAAGCTCTTAGCAGTTGCTTCAACACCATGTCTTCCTGCTTGCTGACATTTTCTTTACCATGATGGTAGTGGATTCTAACCCTGTGGACTAATGAGCACCCAATTTTCAGTCTTGATCATGGTATTTAGTCACAGCAATTCAAGAGACCAATAGTATTCTATTGTGTTGGAGGATTAGCCCAAAGTGATGTAGGAAATTCTTCAATTTTGATATTACTTTGCATACAACATTTGATCTTATACCTTCTGGAAAATATTATGTGAAATAAGCTGATTACTTGTATTTTTCAAATAATCGAATACCAATTAACTTTTTAAGGTCACTGATTAATTTTAATCTTGTTTACGCTAATATGAGATGAGAGTATCTAAGAAATGTCTCATTATCAAATCTATAAGAGGGCTGATAAAGTTAGGGTGGAAATATGATAGTCAACGGTCTTTCAACATGATAAATATCTGAAGCAATCATTTTCAAAGAAGAAAAGTTTGATTTTGGTTCTTAGTTTTTAAAGTTCTTTTCCATGATCAGTCATCTCCTATGTGTTGAGCCTGTAACAAGGTAGCCCAACATGGAAGACACTCTTGATAGAAGAAAATAATTCACTATTGCTCACAGATAAGCACTGGAGAAACCAGAAATATTAATCAAATAGGGTTGCCTCCTCAGTGGAGAAAATGTATTCCTGTTTTCTACCCAAAAGGTGGAGGGTAGATGTTGCTAATTAGATTTCTTGTCTATAGGGTCAGGCTTCAACCAACCACCCCTGAATGTTTATCTCAGACCACCTCAAACCCCTGGACTTTAGGGGTTTATCTAACAAATTTATCTTTGTTTCTCAGTCAGTAGGACCCATACTTAGAAGATATGTCACATGTACTTTACAGCATGATGATATACATGAACTGTAGAATTAGACATTTTACTTGTTTTCAAAAGAGTTCAGTAGAAAATTCACATTCTTAGAAAAGAAATGTAAAATACCAAGGAGAAAAATTTTAGAATATAATGAAGAATAGAAAATGGTTAAGCAAATCAGAATATTAATTTTTTTAAAAAAATTTAAGGTAAAAAAGCCAAATAAGTAAAAATGTCCTGGTATCACATTAGTTCACATTTAATTGTTAATATGTAACACTTAGTTTAAATAATTTGAGGTACTGGATATTTCATGTTTGATATTCAGGCCCTAATGTCTCTTTTTTTACATATGCATGGTTATTGTTCATAAGCATATAACACATAGCTGTGTTCCCTGCAATGATACTTCTTCAGCAACAGACAGCATATTTATTGAGTTAGTATAAGTTTGTAATAGAGTTAAAAAGTTCTTCTTTTCTAGGGTTGTGACAGCCAGTACAACTAATCACATAGTGGATTACTCATGTTTGAGATGATGCTGGTTTAAACAAACTTTTGCAGTCCCTTTTATAGTCAGTTACAGCATATATAATTATGAATAGTATATGATGAATGACAATATATGACTTTGACATTTGTTCCTACTTTTATATTTTGTCATTAGATTAAAATGTGGTTCTTTAACTTAATACATACATATTTTTTAATCTGTAAATGATATGTTTTTTTTTTGCCAGCCATAGCCTCATGCATCTTATATGAAATTTAGCTCTTGATTTGATCAAGAAACATCCCTGAGTGATTCATAGGCACCATGTAGACTAGAAAAGTGAACTATGATATTTTCTTAGTTCAGAAAACACCCAGGTGCATATTCTATTATTATGTAGGGCTTCTAGTTAGACATAATAATCTTATTTTTGTAATAATTATTTTTCTGTCAGAACAATTTTATAAATGAATAAATAGAGCCAAAAGTACAGAGTTTGGGAGATTAACTAGTTGACAAGAATAAATTGTCACATGCATGTGTTATCATAAGAGGGAAAAATCACAGAATGAAACTGAAGTAATTGAGCAGAGAAACAATCATTTTATTTGTCTTTGTAAGAAACATTGAGGGTGATCCAACAGTAGGCTATGAAAAATTAGGAGATTAAGGACAAATTTCCAAACTGCTTCTTAAAACTACTGTTACTATTTCTGGGATCTCAATACTCTTCCTTCTTCCTATTTTTGACGTGTTGTAGTCAAATGTATTGTTCTATAAGCTCATCATGGGAAGTGAATAGTTTGCTTTTTGGTAAAATTAGTGGTTCTGTGGTTTATAGAAAAGTATAGGTAATAATACTGAGAGGATATTTGACGGGAAAAGTCACACAAAAGAATGTACATTAACAGCTAGGCAGTGGTGGTACATGCCTTTAATCCAAACACTTGGGAGGCAGAGGCAGGTAGATTTCTGAGTTTGAGGCCAGCCCAGTCTACAGAGTGAGTATCAGGACAGCCAGGGCTATACAGAGCAACCCTGTTTTGAAAAAACCAAAACCAAAAACCAAAACTAAAAAAAAAAAAAAAAAAAAAAAAAAGAATGTACATTAATTATGGGAGAGTTGAGCATTCTCATAATTTTTGATAATTTGCAACAAAATTAAAGTAGAAACTCAAATCCTGGACTCAATAGATCAGAATTACTGTCCTCAAGTAGTTTGGAATCAGTATAAGTGGATAATTGAAAATATGAATGCTCCCAAAACTTACTGAATTTTATGGAATCCAGAATTTAAAATATTTATTATCATGAAAGTAAGAGTATAATTGTGCAGTAAAAGTGAGGCTGTTAGTTGCTGAAAGAAATGACTCTGCCTGTGGTACCTGAATGACCATTAATGAAGGAAAATACACTGACAATGTTTCTAGTAAGGTGCAGGATGAATAGACCAAAAAAGAAATCATAAAAAGGAAAAATAAAACAGAAGCCACATCAGAACTCTGCCTCCTGCCAGTCAGTTACGAGGCCTCCATATTGGTTCTCGGTCGCCAGAGAAATCAGACTGAGGTACACAAATATAACCCGAGACCAACATCGCGGGGGTCTAAGCCCGACGGGCGTTGGCCTGCACCCAGGCCCTGGGCTGATGGGGGGGGGCACTGGGTGCAAACCCGGCCAGGAGGTTTTTTCCTGGGCCGGTGCGCGCACCACAGCCATTTTGCCTAAGGGAAGCCAGAGAGACCTAGTAGGCAAAACCAAACCGGCTAACAGGCATAGCCCGAAGCGGACATAGCAGGGGTCTCAGACGGTCAGGCCCTGGACTGCCCCCAGGTCCTGGGCTGCTCGGCGGGCCATCTGTGTGCCGACCCAGCCAGGAGCTTGTTTGCCCGGGCCACCACACTCCTCCGCCATTTTGCCTACTGGAAGCCAGAGAGACTAGCAGACAAAACCAAACCAATTAACAGGCATAGCCCGAGGCAGACATAGCAGGGGTCTCAGACAGTCAGGCCCTGGACTGCCCCCAGGCCCTGGGCTGCTCGGTGGGCCATCTGTGTGCTGACCCGGCCAGGAGGTTGTTAGCCCAGCAGACTCTCCCAGCACTCTCAGGGAGCGCGCGCACGCCACCATCCTAGCCACCTGACAGACCCAATTAACACTCACAGCTGAGGGGAACTTTGCTCCGACATTGGCCTGCCAGGCTTTTGCCTAGACTCAGGGCCTGAGCAGCTAGGCTAGCCTTGTGTGCACCAACCCGGTTGGGAGTTCTGCTGCCCAGCAGAGAGATCAGCACGCAGAACAGGTCCCTGCAGCATACAGCCTCAGCACTCCCTGAAGGAGCAAACAGCACCTTCTGGCTCACAGACACAATCTGGGGCAAAGAACACTAGGGCTGCAAGGGCACCCAAGAGGAGGAAAGCATATCAGCAATCTGCAACTGGGGAAACCCTGCCCTCCAGTGTTGCAGAAATAGCCCTAGAGCCTCTCAGGAGGCTGTAACACCAGCCGGAGACAAGACCAATTAGCTCCAGAGAACAAGATGGCAAAGGGCAAACGCAGGAACACTACTAACAGAAATCTAGGCAATATGGCAGCATCTGAACCAAACTCTCCAACATCAGCAAGTCCTGGTTATGCCAACACACCAGAGAAACAAGATTTGGATTTAAAATCACTGTTCATGATGCTGCTAGAAGAACACAAATAGGACATGAATGAATCTCTTAAAGAAATAGAGGGGAACATGAATAAACTAGAAACCCGTATAATGGAAACACAAAAAACACTTAAAGAAATGCAGGAGAATAAGGCCCAAGAGATAGAAGCCAATAAAGAAGAAAGGCAAAAAAAAAAAAACTTAAAGAAATGCAGGAGAACTTGAGTCAAGAGGAAGAAGTCATGAAAGAGGAAACACAAAAATCTCTTAAAGAATTACAGGAAAACACAGACAAACAAATGATGGAACTGAGCAAGACCATCCTGGACCTAAAAACAGAAGTAGAAACAACTAAGAAATCACAAAGGGAGACAACTTTGGAGATAGAAAACCTTGAGAAGAAATCAGGGGCCATAGATGCAAATATAAACAACAGAATACAAGAGATGGAAGAAAGAATCTCAGATGCCGAAGATACCATAGAAACCAATGACTCAACTGTCAAAGAAAATGCAAAATGCAAAAAGCTTGTATCCCAGAACATCCAGGAAATCCAGGATACAATGAGAAGACCAAACCTAAGGATTATAGGTATAGATGAGAGTGAAGATTTACAACAAAAAGGGCCAGCAAATATCTTCAACAAAATTATGGAAGAAAACTTTCCTAACTTAAAGAGAGAGATGCCTATGAATATACAAGAAGCCTACAGAACTCCAAACAGACTGGACCTGAGCAGAAATACCACCCGTCACATAATAATCAAAACCCCAAATGCACTAAACAAAGAAAGAATAGTAAAGGCAGTAAGAGAGAAAGGCCAAGTAACATATAAAGGAAGACCTATCAGAATCACACCAGACTTCTCACCAGAGACCATGAAAGCTAGAAGATCCTGGGCAGAACTCATGCAGATTCTAAGAGAACACAAATGTCAGCCAAGACTACTATACCCAGCAAAACTCTCATTCACCATAGATGGAGAAACCAAGATATTCCATGACAAAACCAAATTCACACAATATCTTTCCACAAACCCAGCTCTGCAAAGAATAATAGGAGGAAAACTCCAATACAAGGAGGGAAACCATACCCTGGAAAAAGCAAGATAGTTACCTTCCTTCATTAAACCCAAAAGAAGATAACCACTCAAATATAAAAAGAACATCAAAAATGACAGGAAGTAATAATCAATATTCCCTAATATCTCTTAACATCAATGGTCTCAATTCCCCAATAAAAAGACATAGACTAACAGACTGGATAAGGAAACAGGACCCTACAATTTGCTGTATACAGGAGACACAACTCAGTGTCAAAGATAAAAACTACCATAGAGTAAAAGGCTGGAAGACAATCTTACAAGCCAATGGTCACAGGAAATGAGCAGGAGTAGCCATTCTAATATCAGATAAAATTGACTTTCAACCTAAAGTCATCAAAAGAGACACAGAAGGACATTTCTTGCTGGTCAAAGGAAAAATCCACCAAGAAGAACTTTCAATTCTGAATATCTATGCGCCAAATGCAAGGGCACCCTCATTCGTAAAAGAAAACTTACTAAAGCTCAAGGCACACATTGCACCTAACACAATAATTGTGGGGGACTTCAACACTTCACTTTCCTCAATGGACCGATCCGGAAAACAGAAGCTAAACAGGACACAGTAAAACTAATTGAAGCTTTGGACCAATTGGATTTGACTGATATTTATAGAACATTTCACCCTAAAGCAAAAGAATATACCTTTTTCTCAGCACCTCATGGTACCTTCTCCAAAATCGACCATATAATTGGACACAAGGCAGACTTCAACAAATATAAGAAGATCGAACTAATCCCATGCCTCCAATCAGATCACTGTGGAGTAAAAGTGATCTTCAATAGCAACAAAAACAACAGAAAACCCACATACACATGGAAACTGAACAATATTCTACTCAATGATACCTTGGTCAAGGAAGAAATAAAGAAAGAAATTAAAGACTTTTTAGAACACAATGAAAATGAAACACAACATACCCAAATCTATGGGACACAATGAAAGAAGTGCTAAGAGGAAAACTCATAGCCCTGAGTGCCTCCAAAAAGAAAATGGAGAGAGCATACATTACCAGCTTAATGACACACCTGAAAGCCCTGGAACAAAAAGAAGCTATTTCACCCAGGAGGAGTAGAAGGCAGGAAATCATCAAACTCAGGGCCGAAATCAATCAAGTAGAAACAAAGAGAACCATACAAAAAATCAACAAAACCAGGAGCTGGTTCTTTGAGAAAATCAACAAGATAGATAAACCCTTAGCCAGACTGACCAAAGGGCACAGAGAAAGTATCCAAATTAACAAACTTAGAAATGAAAAGGGAGATATAACAACGGAAACTGAGGAAATCCAAAAAAACATCAGATCCTACTACAAGAGCCTGTACTCAACACAACTGGAGAATCTGGAGGAAATGGACAATTTCCTTGACAGATACCAAATACCAAAATTAAATCAGGACCAACTAGACCATCTAAACAGTCCCATAATGTCTAAAGAAATAGGAGTCATAGAAAGTCTTCCAACCAAAAAAAGCACAGGACCAGATGGTTTCAGTGCAGAATTCTATCAGACCTTCAAAGAAGAGTTAACACCAATACTCTTCAAACTATTCCACAAAATAGAAACAGAAGGAACACTACCCAATTCCTTCTACGAAGCCACAATTACGCTGATACCAAAGCCACACAAAGATCCAACAAAGAAAGAGAACTTCAGAACAATTTCCCTTATGAACATCGATGCAAAAATACTCAATAAAATTCTTGCCAACTGAATCCAAGAACACATCAAAACGATCATCCACCATGACCAAGTAGGCTTTATCCCGGGAATGCAGGGTTGGTTCAATATACGGAAATCCATCAATGCAATCCACTACATAAACAAACACAAAGAACAAAACCACATGGTCATTTCATTGGATGCTGAAAAAGCATTTGACAAAATTCAGCATCCTTTCATGCTTAAAGTCTTGGAGAGAACAGGAATTCAAGGCCCATACCTAAACATAGTAAAAGCAATATACAGCAAACCAGTAGCCAGCATCAAACTAAATGGAGAGAAACTTGAAGCAATCCCACTGAAATCAGGGACCAGACAAGGCTGCCCCCTTTCTCCTTATCTTTTCAATATCATACTTGAGGAACTAGCTCGGGCAATTCGACAACATAAGGAGGTCAAAGGGATACAAATTGGAAAGGAAGAAGTCAAACTTTCATTATTAGCAGACGGCATGATAGTCTACCTAAGTGACCCAAAAAACTCCACTAGAGAGCTCCTACAGCTGATAAACAACTTCAGCAAAGTGGTAGGTTATAAAATCAACACAAGCAAATCAGTGGCCTTCCTATACTCAAAGGATAAGCAGGCTGAGAAAGAAATTAGGGAAATGACCCCCTTCACAATAGCCACAAACAGTATAAAGTATCTTGGGGTGACTCTTACCAAACATGTGAAAGATCTGTATGACAAGAACTTCAAGACTCTGAAGAAGGAAATGGAAGAAGACCTCAAAAAATGGGAAAACCTCCCATGCTCATGGATCGGTAGAATCAATATAGTTAAAATGGCCATTTTGCCTAAAGCACTATACAGATTCAATGCAATACCCATCAAAATCCCAACTCAATTTTTCACAGAGTTAGAAAGAGCAATTATCAATTTCATCTGGAACAACAAAAAACCCAGGATAGCTAAAACTATTCTCAGCAACAAAAGAAAATCTGGGGGAATCAGTATCCCTGACCTCAAGCAATACTACAGAGCAATAGTGTTAAAAACTGCATGGTATTGGTACAGTGACAGGCAGGAGGATCAATGGAACAGGATTGAAGATCCAGAAATGAACCCACACACCTATGGCCACTTGATCCTCGACAAAGAGGCTGAAAACATCCAATGGAAAAAAGATAGCCTTTTCAACAAATGGTGCTGGTTCAACTGGAGGTCAGCATGCAGAAGAATGCGAATTGATCCATCCTTGTCTCCTTGTACTAAGCTCAAATGCAAATGGATCAAGGACCTCCACATAAAGCCAGACACTCTGAAGCTAATAGAAAAGAAACTGGGGAAGACCCTTGAGGACATCGGTACAGGGAGAAAGTTTCTGAACAGAACACCAATAGCGTATGCTCCAAGAGCAAGAAGTGACAAATGGGACCTCATAAAATTACAAAGTTTCTGTAAGGCAAAGGACACCATCAAGAGGACAAATTGGCAACCAACAAATTGGGAAAAGATCTTCACCAATCCTACATCAGATACAGGGCTAATATCCAATATATATAAAGAACTCAAGAAGTTAGACTCCAGAAAACCGAACATCCCTATTAAAAAATGGGGGTACAGAGTTAAACAAAGAATTCTCACCTGAAGAACTTCGGATGGCAGAGAAGCATCTTAAAAATCCCTCAACTTCATTAGTCATTAGGGAAATGCAAATCAAAACAACCCTGAGATTTCATCTTACACCAGTCACAATGGCTAAGATTAAAAATTCAGGAGACAGCAGGTGTTGGAGAGGGTGTGGAGAAAGAGGAAAACTCCTCCACTGCTGGTGGGGTTGCAAATTGGTACAACCACTCTGGAAATCAGTCTGGCGGTTCCTCTGAAAACTGGGCACCTCACTTCCAGAAGATCCTGCTATACCACTCCTGGGCATATACCCAAAGGATTCCCCACCATGTAATAAGGATACATGCTCTACTATGTTCATAGCAGCCCTATTTATAATTGCCAGATGCTGGAAAGAACCCAGGTATCCCTCAACAGAAGAGTGGATGCAAAAAATGTGGTATATCTACACAATGGAGTACTATTCAGCCATTAGAAACAATGAATTCATGAAATTCTTAGGCAAATGGATGGAGCTAGAGAACATCATACTAAGTGAGGTAACCCAGACTCAAAAGGTGAATCATGGTATGCACTCACTAATAAGTGGATATTAACCTAGAAAACTGGAATACCCAAAACATAATCCACACATCAAATGAGGTACAAGAAGAAAGGAGGAGTGGCCCCTGTTTCTGGAAAGACTCAGTGAAGCAGTATTCGACAAAACCAGAACGGGGAAATGGGAAGGGGTGGGTGGGAGGACAGGGGAAGAGAAGGGGGCTTACGGGACTTTCAGGGAGTGGGGGGCTAGAAAAGGGGAAATCATTTGAAATGTAAATAAATTATTTCGAATAAAAAAAATAAAAAATAAAACAAAACAAAAAAAAAGGAAAAATAAAAATTAGAAGAGTAATCGGCCCAAGGTAATACCAAGAAATAGAAAGCAAAATAAAACAATTTCTCTTACAGTAACTACATATACTGGGGAATTGGTCTCTGTGCATCCTTGCACATATATGTGCACACATATTCAGAAATACAGACAATAAATTAATGAATGAAAAAATAAATATATGATTTTAACAATGATCCCTGCCTGTCACAACTTCATTACTCATCAGGGAAATGCAAATCAAAACAACCCTGAGATTTCACCTTACACCAGTCAGAATGGCTAAGGTTAAAAACTCAGGAGACAGCAGGTGTTGGCGAGGATGTAGAGAAAGAAGAACACTTCTCCACTGCTGGTGGAGTTGCAAATTTGTACAACCACTCTGGAAATCAGTCTGGCGGTTCCTCAGAAAACTCGGCATGTCACTTCCGAAAGATTCTGCCATACCACTCCTGGGCATATACCCAGAGGATTTCCCAGCATGTAATAAGGATATATGCTCTACTATGTTCATAGCAGGCCTATTTATAATAGCCAGAAGCTGGAAAGAACCCAGGTATCCCTCAACAGAAGAATGGATGCAAAAAATGTAGTATATATACACAATGGAGTACTATTCAGCCATTATAAACAATGAATTCATGAAATTCTTAGGCAAACGAATGGAGCTGGAGAACATCATACTAAGTGAGGTAACCCAATCTCAAAAGATCAATCATGGTATGCACTCACTAATAAGTGGTTATTAACCTAGAAAACTGGAATACCCAAAACATAATCCACACATCAAATGAGGTACAAGAAGAAAGGAGGAGTGGCCCCTTGTTCTGGAAAGACTCAGTGTAGCAGTATAAGGCAAAACCAGAATAGGGAAGTGGGAAGGGGTGGGTGGGAGGTTAGGGGGAGGGAAGGGGGCTTATGTGACTTTTGGGGAGTGGGGGACCAGAAAAGGGGAAATAATTTGAAATGTAAATAAAAAATATATCGTATGAAATAAAAACAAACAAAACAAAACAAAATGTTCCCAGTCTCAGATGACAAAGAGGTAAAGTTAACTCTTTTTTGATGATAGCCCTTCTTAAAGTTTAAGCAATGCAGCAGATAGAATATACTTTAAATTTTACCACTAATTATTGCATAATAAAATTTGGATATAAATCCATGGAAGAAAACAAGAGTTAAATAAAATTTGAGAGAAAAAATATTGCTGACAGTTGTCGAGATAAGGACTATTTACACTCCTAAAATGGCATAAACTCTTCCCATGCTTTCAAAGTAATTTAATTTAATTATTGACTCTCACATTCATAGCTGGAGTATCATCAATCACTATAGATAATATTTTTTTCTGACTCACTAAAACTAATTATACACAGGAATGAATGTCTGCTGGCTGAGACTAATCACTACTCTACATTTAAAATCAATCTATTATGCCGTGTCACGAAGATCTGTTGAGTGATTTTTTTTTCTTATAAACCTCTAAATTCCACTTTGATTATCTGAAACTTCTCAGAGCAGTATTAAATTGCTGTTCATATTCTTTCTTGTAAGTCACAAAACTTCAAAGATTTTTGTGTCACTTTTGCGAACAATTTTATCCTGAAGATATCGTGTGAATATGTTCAGTCATTGTTCATGTAACTTTAAATTAGAAACTTTATATGGGAGAATAATCTGGCAGGAGAGGTGAAATTTCTTGTCCCTGTACCAAGGGCTTCTTTGCTTATAAGATGAACAATAGAGTTTTGGGTGTGTCAACTGAATATCAAGTACCCTTTAAATTTTCTTTGTTTGTTCTGTCTTCCAAGTAGTAACAAATTCATAAATCACAACTAATGGTCATAGAAATGTAGAGATTAGAAGACTTTTTAGACTGTGTAATGCATCAACAACATGGTAACAATGTTTAAGCACCTGATTTTTCCTACTCATGGCATAGGCAGAGTCCGTAACTTCTACATCAAAACACAAATACAAATAAAATGTGAACCCTTTTTACATCTCATTTCTCCATTTAAATCAAAAGTTTAATAAATATCAATATACCATCCTTCACAAGGACTCTTTTTTCTTTTCTCTCTTTATTTTTACATCACTTGTAGTCCTTTCTATCTTTTTAAAAATAAATTCACATTTTATTCCCTTTAGAAGTTTTAAAGTTATTTCATTGTATCTCCTAAGTTCCCATTTCTGCATCTGTGTTTTCGTATCAGGTTCAATAAATTTCATAACACTACCAAAATGTAATTTAAAATTTTACATATAACTGTAGGTACCCAAGGCCTGCAAAGCTTGTCATTTACCCAGAATTCCATAGCCTACCTTTACCTGTAATTACGTCACCTCCCGTATATAACCGGGCAGCACTTCTTCCTGTTCTCTTTTTCTCTTCTCTCTTTCTCTCCTTCCTTCCTGCCTGCTACCCCTTCCCTATCTTAAATTAAGTCCCACATGGAACTGTTTGGCCTGGTGTATCTCATTGTGGCCCACGGCTCCACCGCATCCCTGTGGTGTGCATGGTGTGCAAGCGAGCGAGCCCTGCAAACAGACAGGACATTTGCCCAGAAACCAACAATAACATGCAATATATAAAAATAATGTATATTATACGATATACCGTCCATCAAGTCTAATAATGTTGCTGGTTTAAAATTGATAATTCTTATGCCATAGGCAATTTTATGACATTTATTCAGATTTTTTTCAGTCATTCAGCAGCTTAAAATATATTTTATGAATAGTAAGGGATAGTAGTTCTATAGAATTGTTGTTCATTATAAACTGTGTAGTTTAACTCAAGTGAGAAACATTTTACTTAATAATATTATTCCTGTAATATTGACAATATGGTTTTTAACTTAGTGTTAGTTTCTTTCATTAGAGATGGTGTTTAATTTTTCTTTTCTTTTCTTTTAACTTTTCTTCTCCCATATAATACATTCTGAACAGAGCCTCCATTCCTCTATTTGTCCAGTTTTCTTTATCACCATCTTCTATTCCCTGCTTCTTCAAGCTTTACTGATTTTCCCTTTACCTTCAGAAAAGAGCAGGCCTCCCAGAAATATCGACTGAACAAAGGACAACAAGATGCAGTAAGTCTAGGCATAAACCCTCATATCAAGGCTGAACAAGGTAGTCCAGTAGGAGGATATGGGCCTCAGGAGCAGGCAAAAGACTCAAAGACAGCCCCACTCTCACTGTTGGAGTCCCACATAAGACCCAAGCTAAACCACCACAACTTGTATGCAGAGACCCTAGCTCAAATCCGTGCAGATTCTGTAACTGACACTCCAGCCTTTGACTTTTTTCTTTCTTTTTTTTTATATTTTTTTATTGGCAGTTTCTTTATTGACATTTCCAATGTTATCTCCTTTCCAGGTTTCTGCTACTCTTAGAAACGCCAGATCTCATCACTCCCCACCCCCCACCTCCCCAATCCCCCCAACCCCCCCACCCCACCCCCACCCCCCCCCACCCCCCCACCCCCCCCCCACCCCCCGCTTCTATGAGGGTGTTCCTCCACCCATCCACCCACCCACTCCCTCCTCCCTGCCCTCAATTCCCCTACACTGGGGAATCCTTTGAGCCTTCATAGGA